>NC_135817.1:22538498-22866420 GCF_964213995.1 Mustelus asterias | reverse complement strand
TGAGGAACAGGTGGCATGGCACTGTCTAACTATTTGGAGCGTTCCACAGCACTGTGGCCAGACCCATGCTTCACAACATCGGGGACAGGTGAAATCTCAGCACGTAGTGACACTTGGTGTTTGCGTACTGAGGGTCTATACATGGCTTGCTGCAGCCACAGAGAAAGGTCATCCAGACTCAAAATGTTAGTTCCGTTCTCTCTACACAGATGCTGCCAGACCTGCTGAGATTTTCCAGCATTTTCTGTTTTTATTTCAGATTCCAGCATCTGCAATAATTTGCTTTTATATTAGGATGAGGGCAATGTTGGGCATGTTTTTCCCCTTTATCTAGAGGTTTGTACATCATGTCCCTGTGAACTCGGTCCATATTCAATCTCCGAATAAAGTGGAAGATGGTTCGGGTGATCACCACAGCGAAGGAGTGAGGAATGGCCCACACGTGTTCCATATACAGCAACACCGAGGGTGCCTCACACTGATGACCAGGGTTTACCTGCAATGGAGAGGGAGCGTTGTTCCCACACATCCAGTTTTTGTTTCACTATAATCACCCATTCCTTCCAATTTCTAATGCATGTCCTGTTCCTCCAAACCATATCCCCAGCACCTTCAGGCAGTCTGACAAGGGAGAAGGGGATCGATCAGCCCAGAACATGGTCATGCTCTTGCCATAATTTACCTTGGCATGCAAAGCCAGTTTGAACTGGTCAGCCTGCTCGCCAATAGCGGATCCAAGCAGAAGACAGTTATGTCATCCATGTACAGGCAGACTTTGACCTGAGTGTCTCCACTGCCTGGGATCATCACTCCTCTTATGCCTGAATCCTGATGGGCTCAGCAAAGGGTTTATGCAACACAAGAAGAGGACAGGAGAGAGAGAGGGCAGCCCTAGCTGACTCCAGATTTAATCAGAAAGCTTTCTGATTACCACCCATTGATTAAAATTACACTACCGACATTTGTGTAATTTGGCCAGACCAGGTAAGGCTGGCAGATTTATTTCCCTATAGAACATAAGTGAACAAAATGAATTTTTATGACAGTCGACAATGGTTTCATGGTCACCATTAATGTGACTGGCTTTTTTTAATTTCCAGATTTATTAATTGAGCTTACATTGCACCAACTGCCATGGGTGCGATTCAAACCCATGCCTATGCCCCTTTAAATTTACGATTCAAGTTTCTGCCCAAACTAATTTGCATAGTGGGACAGCATAAACAGTTATAATCAATGAATGACTGGGAGCAGGTATCGGGGTCGAAAGTGTCTGTGGAGGAGTCTTATGAAAGCCACTATGAAAGTTTCCATTGGGGTGAGATTGAACACTGAAAGGTAAGAGGATATTTCTGCCTTTGCAAAGCATACCACATGGCCTGATTTGATGCATAGCATTTTGGTGCGTTATTTCAATCTGTGCAGTGTGCAAATTGATACAAGAATCAGAACTGACTTGATTAGTTTCAATGAATTTTAACGATGCATAAATTAATAATTTTTAAAGTTTTCAGCTATTATGTTACAGCTATTGGGTTGATGGGTTGGCTTGTAGGGTCTATGTTGCTGATGCTTTCATCTCTGTGGTTGGCAGCAGGAGGCATGTTTCCATGTAGCCTGAGCAGCTCAGGATCTCAATCCTGGAGTGTAGGTAGCAGCATCTCCACCGTAGGAGCAGACAGTCATAAGAATTGATATCGGCCTGTATTTTATGACCTTGCATGGGCGCGGCTCATAAAATCCCACCTGAGGCCAATGGAGAATTCCGTTCTGTGAGCCGCGGCTGGGGCGGGAGCGGGGGTGGGGGGCACTGGCAGTAAAATTCTGGACCATTGATGAATCAGAGGCCCATGGCTTATCAGACCGACATTCTTCTACCACACTGCAGGTACGTGTGTCATCATCCATGGCAGCATTTTCCCCAATTTACCAACCATAAAGCCAAACATCTTGAATATGTTGGATATCCTTACTGTGAATGCATCATGAGTTGATCCAATGTGCATGGAATTACGTACAGTATTTCCAGTTGGGCATCACACACTACCCTTAATGTTCAGCCTTGTTTAGACAGCTCTGTGAGTCTTTGCAGGTGACCTTCAGTGCCATGTGAGTGGTATTAATCACTCAAGAAGTTAACTATCTAATAATACTGAGGTGACCTCAGTATTATTAGATACTGGTGTTGCTCCACAAGTGTCAATGCAAATTTAAAAAACAAATTAACCCTGTGTCCTGGGGTGTGTGTCATTTGCTGAATGCTGGCCTCCACTGCCTCATGGATGATCTGACTCAGGTCCCCCATTGACATCTGGATGAGCCACACTTATAAAGATTTAAAGCTGCTGTAACCTTCATTTGTGCCATGCTGGTTGTTGCTTGATGCCTTGCGTCCTCCTTCAGGGGATTGCAGAGCTGTGATTGCAACCTTGATGAAACGTAGATGGCGCCTGAGCAAATCCTTCACCATTTCCTCTTAACTCAAGTGAGAGTAAAGTTGTTGCAGGACAAAATTAGATGTCAATCTGCTTTCGGACTTTGTCCCCTTTAAGTAACCAGATGAAGAATTTTGAAGTTTTAAAATTGACCTTTAGTTCTTCGAGCAAGGGATCTGATACGCTAGCTGGTCACACAGCAGAGAGCCCCGAATAGAACATTACACAGATAGTTATACTTTCAGGTTTGGTTACAAGTAATTAGCATAAGCTAATCAAAGGCTTACACTTGCTCAGAAGTTACCTATATTCACTCACAAGCAACTGGTAGGATTACATAAGGTATAACATAAGAGTATCGTTGTCCAATTACTACTTGTACACGTCTACCTAATTGTAATATCAGCAAGCACGTATTTATTTCTCTTTATCTACTAACTTCCAGACATGATTATGATCATTTATATATATGTCTAACCCGTGGTATATCAAGCCCCCATGTTCATTGTCCTTTGTTAGAAGACATTGACAAGCTGCAGCTGTGCATAATTCGATGGAGGTTTTGTGTGTACGTAGTGTGACTGAGGCCTCCTTTATAATGGAGCTTTATGGTCCTAGACTCTTATCGGCTTTTGCTTTAATCGAGACCTATGGTTTTCTCATAGTTTTCCCTGTATGATTGAGCTTAGCAGCTTGCAGTTTATGTGATTTTTAAACAGGTGTGATTGTTAATCCTTTCAGAAGTAAATGCAAATGGGTCAGTGGATGGGTGAGTACGGGCTTTGAGTCTTCAGATTTCTCCTCCTCCTTTTCTTTCTCCTCCTCCAACATTATAAAGAGGAATGGAATAGTGGGAAAAAGAGCCATTTTGGCTACTTGAATTTAGTCCATTTTTATTCTACAAGAAATGCTCAAAGCGGAAACTTGAAGCACTGCAGGTTTCGGTGGATTGGTCATGTTAAGTTGCTCTTAGTGTCTAAAGATGTGCAATTTAGGTGGATTGGCCATGATCAATGCACAGGGTAACTGGGATAGGGCGAGGGAGTGGGCCTAGGTAGAGTGCTCTTTCAGAGTGTCAGTGCAGACCTCCTGAATGACCTCCTTCTGCACTGTAGGGATTCTATGGATACAATAGGGTCATAATAGCCCATATCTTGTGGTAGTAATGACTGAAAAACTATCAGTGTTCATAGTCATTATTCCGCTCACTGAAACTGCCAGTAATTTTTGGAGTCTGCACTTGTGTAGTTAAATGCAGAAATTCAAAAGTTGTCCTCAGTGATTCTATGGTTCTCTAAATGACCACCTGACTGCAATTAATTGGAAATCTATGAAGTGACAAGAACTTTGATTCTTAAACTCTTAGTTTTGCTGTTAGAAGCCTTGAACAAGTTATATCCTGTTGAATGAGATGGAGCTCAATGGAATACTAAGTTCATAACTACTGCTGAACTGCCACTAAAAAACTAATTTTATATTTGTTGAATGTCAAACTCTCTATTATAAGAAATTTCACATTTTTAAAATAAAGTTTAAAGTTTGTTCACAATATCTTTTCTACTTTAATGCCATGTGTTTGTCCAAATCATTTATTTTGCTAGCTACAAACATTTAGAATTAAAAGTGAAGAGATTCAATGTCTTTTAATTCCTGGTTTGCTGTCTGTAAGAATACATCAAAGTGATTGGCGGCTATCCTGCTTAATAACATAGCATGGGTTGCAGGAAGCCTGGAAATCACCCTGACTTAGCATCAGATTTTAAAATTGTGGGAAAAGGGAGACCTGCACCACAGAAATTGCTAGATCTTTGTGGACAGCCTTCATTGAGGTAATTGGTGAACACTATTTCTTCTTGGCTGACTGAAAAATCCAGCCCAATGTAAATTGTTTAAGTGTTTCTCCAGTACGAATGTCTATGACTTAGTTTAACTCAACTATTGACTGCAGGCCCATACCTTGCTGTGATGATTGCTGATCAGCCAGGAAGACTAGAATCACATTGGTGTCTGTGTGCCAAAAAAAAAGTGTAGTTTGACCACCCTCCTCAAACATACCTAATGCAATTTGCATTATTTCAATCTGGGAGCATGGCCAATTTTGTATCAGGGATTGCGTTTATACAATGGGATTTTTAAACTAGCATGAAAGATTTGCAGAAACTTGAGTGTAAATTTTGAGTGTAACTCACACTTATAAGAACATAAGAAATAGGAGCAGGAGTAAGCCATCTCGCCCCTCGAGCCTGCCCCGCCATTCAATAAGATCATGGCTGATCTGAAGTGGATCAGTTCCACTTACCCGCCTGATCCCCATAACCCCTAATTCCCTTACCGATCAGGAATCCATCTATCCGTGATTTAAACATATTCAACGAGGTAGACTCCACCACTTCAGTGGGCAGAGAATTCCAGAGATTCACCACTCTCTGAGAGAAGAAGTTCCTCCTCAACTCTGTCCTAAACTGACCCTCCTTTATTTTGAGGCTGTTCTAGCTTCCTTTCCAAGTGGAAAGAATCTCTCCACCTCTACCCTATCCAGCCCCTTCATTATCTTATAGGTCTCTATAAGATCCCCCCTCAGCCTTCTAAATTCCAACGAGTACAAACCCAATCTGCTCAGTCTCTCCTCATAATCAACACCCCTCATCTCCGGTATCAACCTGGTGAACCTTCTCTGCACTTCCTCCAAGGCCAATATATCCTTCCGCAAATAAGGGGACCAATACTGCACACAGTATTCCAGCTGCGGCCTCACCAATGCCCTGTACAGATGCAGCAAGACATCTCTGCTTTTATATTCTATCCCCCTTGCGATATAGGCCAACATCCCATTTGCCTTCTTGATCACCTGTTGCACCTGCAGACTGGGTTTTTGCGTCTCATGCACAAGGACCCCCAGGTCCCTTTGCACAGTAGCATGCTGTAATTTTTTTCCATTTAGATAATAATCCAATTTGCTATTATTTCCTCCAAAGTGAATACCCTCACATTTGTCAACGTTATACTCCATCTGCCAGATCCTCGCCCACTCAGCCTGTCCAAATCTCTCTGCAGACCTTCTACGCCCTCCACACGATTCACTTTTCCACTTATCTTTGTGTCGTCTGCAAACTTTGTTACCCTACACTCAGTCCCCTCCTCCAGATCGTCTATATAAATGGTAAATAGTTGAGGCCCCAGTACCGATCCCTGCGGCACGCCACTAGTTACCATCTGCCAACCAGAAAAGCACCCATTTATTCCGACTCTCTGCTTCCTGTTGGATAGCCAATCCCCAATCCACGCTAACACCCTACCCCCAACTCCGTGTGACCCAATCTTCTTCAGCAACCTTTTGTGAGGCACCTTATCAAACGCCTTTTGGAAATCCAAAAACACCGCATCCACCGGTTCCCCTCCGTCAACCGCACTAGTCACATCTTCATAAAAATCCAACAAGTTCGTCAAGCACGACTTTCCCCTCATGAATCCATGCTGGGTCTGCTTAATCGAACCATTCTTATCCAGATGGCCTGCTATTTCTTCTTTAATGATGGATTCCAGCATTTTCCCAACTACAGACGTTAAGCTAACCGGCCTGTAGTTACCCGCCTTTTGTCTATTTCCTTTTTTAAAAAGCGGCGTAACATTAGCCGTTTTCCAATCCGCTGGCACTACCCCAGAATCCAACGAATTTTGATAAATAACCACTAACGCATCCGCTAATTTTGCAATCTTTTGTACCATTTCAGATTGTATTGATAAACCTAGTAGAAACTCTAGACTGTTATGTTAAATTCTTATCATTTTAATTTCTTCATCTTCTGGTCGGGAATGTGTTGCCAGTTTGATTATTGAAGTCTTCATAACAGTTGCAGACTTCTCACTTCCTGATAAAATTGTTCCAGGTTGAGCACCAATTGAGATACATGGGCCCAGATGTGAAGGAATATTATCCTATTGGAAAAGCTTATGATAAATTGTACATAATCTGTTTTTGTCCCTCTTTCTGGAATACTGAGAAAAGCTGGAGAAGCTGCTCACTTGACAAGTCTATTCAAATAAAAAAAACAGCAGAGTCTGGCTGACATGAACCCAATGGGGAACATCCTTCGGCAAACCTCTCCCAGTAGTCAACTTAGAAATTTGTTTGATTAGTATATAACCTGACATTTCTTCAAATTTTCCTTTTTAACCACGCTTTTAGTTAATCCCAAGCCTTCTTTGGCTTGGCATTTATTTTGCCCTATTTAATTCTGTGTAGCACCTTGTTATACATTTCCACAATAAAAAGTTACTTGAAGGCAAGCTATTTCTCTTCAGTATTTGAGGTTCTGTATGTCATGTATAGTGACAGTTTAATATAAACTGCCTCTTCAATTCTATATGATAAAATGAAATAATGGAAACACAAAGTTATTAAAAAATCAGTAAATTTTGGAAAAGTAAATTGTAAGTTATTTGCAACTATTTTGTTTCCTCTTTTTCTTCATTGGTTTCTTGCATCACACACCAGCTTTGAAGTGATGTAATGATGGTGACCTCAAACCCTCCCCAATATTGTTGCATTGTTGGCTGAGGTATGTGGGAATTGCCCAATGTTTATATTCTTTCGGTCCCTAGCCATAGCACCTCACCAGCTGCAAAATAAGTATGTGAACATCTGGCCACATCCTGCATTCTGGTGCAATGCATTGAATCGTCAATAAGCTCTACATCATGCTACTTCTTGTAAATTACGTGAAATTTAAAAAAAATGTTTGCACTTCACTTAATAACTCTGTGAGTAAATGTACTGAGCTATATACGTAGATAAGGAAGGTTCTTGATTCGATCCTTGCTCTATGCTATATTAGATCATTACAGGCAGGTATTTCTACAGCGCAAAGTGAGCTCAAGTTATTGAGAAGGGAGAAAGGTTGGAAGTGGTTCCTGTGCATTAAGTCACCCAGTAACCCCGTTGGAAGCTGTATGCTTGGATGTTGGATCAAGAGAGAATCACATTGGGCTAGACATGGTTAAAGAACCTGTTGACACTATCAGCTGAACTCAACAAGAAAAGCAGACCCATAGAGTCATAGAGATATACAGCACGGAAGCAGGCCCTTTGGCCCAACTCATCCATGCCAACTAGGTTTCCTAAACTAAACCAGTTCTATTTGCCTGCATTTGGCCCATATCCCTCTAAACCTCTCCCATCCATGTACCTGTCCAAATGTATTTTAAATGTTGTTTTTGTACCCACCTCTATCACTTCCTCTGGCAGCTCATTCCAAATACTCACCACCTTCTGTGTGAAAAAGTTGCCCCTCAGGTCCCTTTTAAATCTTTCCCCTCTCACCTTAAACCTATGCCCTCTCGTTTTGGACTCTCCTACCCTGGGGAAAAGACCTTGGCTATTCAACTTATCTTATGCCCCTCATGATTTTATAAACCTCTAAGGTCACATGTCATCTTCCTATGCTCCAGGGAAAAAAGTCCCAGCCGATCCAGCCTCTCCTTATAATTCAAACCTTCTAGTCCCAGTAACATATTTGTAAATGTTTTTTGCACTCTTTCCAGTTTAATAACATCCTTCCTACAGCAGGGTGACCAGAATTGCATGCAATGCTCTAAATATGGCCTCAGTTAGGTCTTGTATTGTTGTAACATAACGTCCCAACTCCTGTACTCAGTGCTCTGACTGATGAAGGAAAGTGTGCCATACGCCTTCTTCACCACCCTGTCTACCTGCGATGCCATTTTCAAGTAACAGAGAGCTACTGGTGCCTGTTAAAATACCATAGTCTGAGAGGGTAGCTGTGAAATTGAATGAAAATATAATTGCTATAAAGGTTAAGGCTTCTGGAGTATTCCAGATCTTTTATTAGATGGCAGGAACCAAGTTTTATCTGCAAGTTTAATGTCCCTTATGGCTATTTTCAAGTTTTTTTCTTTTGGGCCTGTTGTAGGATGCAGATTCACGGCTACAATCTTGCACATTTTCAGCTCATCATGGTGCTTGAGAGGTTTGGTATTTCCTAGTCCTCAGCCTCAGCTGTGTCACAAAGCAAGTGTTGAGTATAGAGAAGGCATTTTCACATAAGCGATAACACCAGCAGAACAGTTGGCTGATGTCACTTTAACATTAATAACGCAAACATTTGCACAGACCAAGTCATAAGCCATCTTTTCTAACCCTGTGGGTAAGGATGAGAAAAATAATGAAAAAAATCTTTTAAAATGTTGGAAAAATAAAACAAGCAATGTCCTTTGATTCAGTATTATGAATAATTTAGTGGTGTAAAAAAAAAATCAGGATTCTTCATGGGAAGAGTCATGTGTTAATTTAAGGCTCGGTTTGTTGCAACCTTATGGTGCATTACAGGCCAGCTGTCTTCAATAATTGAGCTGAGTTACTTCAAAATCCTTAGGCATGACATTCAACTTGTGCGCGGCTATAAATGGAGCACTGGACACAATTTGCTGAACTGAAGTTGACATGTCAAGGTGGGAGATATTTATTTTCCCTTGCAGAAATAACCTAAAGTACCTTATAAAATCCAAGGTTAGTACTGCATTTAAAGAGATAATGGCTACATTTCACAAAAGTAATGAAGAAAAGGGGATTACTTATTTAGTAAGCTCATGACTTGAATCTTCAGAGTGCTATGTCACAGGTCTACATTGTGAGCTGGTGAACTCAATTATACCAGTGTGTGGAGTCATTGCCCAAATCGGGGGAGCAGCAAGTGACCGAGGGCCGTTGTTGTGCACCCTCTAGTGGCAGATTACAAAGTAACATTGGAAGAAGGTTGGGAGCAGTTTAGCCTTTCTAGCATATGACAAGATAGTCCTGACATTGATGCTGAAAAATGTAAGCAATAAATTAAGGTATATAAGATATTAGTTGAAGATGAGTTTAGGTGCTTTTCAATTTGTTTAAAATCATTTATGATTTTAATGTGTTTAACTTTGTGTACAATTTTGTCTGGAACAACACAGCAAAGTATTTTTCCAAACATTATTTTACTTGTAAGCTTCCTTGACACTTGCCTCATAACATATTGGCTCTTTAGCAGCTTCTTTAAATTTGAATATCTTACATATATATTTCAATCATGTTGTAAAATCTAATTATTGTGAGAATCAGAATCTATTCTTTCTGATGTAAGTATATCTCAACTCAATCTTTTAAATTTCAGAATTCTGTCTCCCATTGGAGAGGTGCCTTTGGCACTGAATTTCCCCCCTCTAAACCTTACCATCTCCTTTGAAGATACTCCTTTGACCTTTGTCTCACTTTTGGTCACCTATCTCAATGTCTCCATGCAAATTTCTGACTTGTTACACTTCTGTGAAAGCCTTTGTAACATTTCACCATGTAAATGTTCCATATCAGTGCAAGTTGATTTCTCATGCCTATGTAAATGAAATACAAATTTATGAATTCCAGTGTGGCAGTTAACTGTGAATCCTTCAGAAAATTGAATAGAATTCAAAGATTTGCAGTATATTTTTCAACTAGATGTTTGTGTTTTGAGTGACAGCCATAGCTCAGTTGGCAGTGTTCTTGTCTCTGGATCCAGGAGGTTGTAGTCATTCTAAAGACTTGAGCACAAAACTCTAGGCTGATATTCCAGTACAGTACTAAGGAAGCCAGAGGTGTTGTCTTCTGGACGAGACTGTGAAAACCAAGGCAAGAAAGACCCTCTAATGCTATTTTGAAGAAGGGGAGTTATCACTGATGTCCTCGCCAATATATATATATCCATCCACTGCCTCATTGAAAACTGATTATCTGGTCATTATCACATTGCTGTTTGTGGGAACTTGCTGTGTGCAAACTGGCTAACATGTTTTCAACATTACAACAATGATTACATTTCAGAAGTACCTTACTGGCTCATAAAGCACTTTGAGGTGTCTTGCGGTCATGAAGGATGCTGCATAAGTCCAGATATTTCCTTTCTTTCAACATTCCACTGTGACCAACTCAGCCCACTGCCATTTTGAAAAACAGCACTTAATGTCTTTCCTGTTGTTGTAAGGAGCCAAAAGGTTCCTTTAAATAGAAACTCAAAAAGTCAAGAAAGAAGCAATTAAACAAGAGCATAAATAAATAAGAAAATTAGAAGAACATAGATAAAGAAGAGGAACAAAAACAGATTCCCTAGAAATAGTGAACCTGAGATTAATACAGTACAGGAAAGAGGAAGTAAAGAAATTGATAGCATTTGAATAGAAAGATTATAAAAACAATCACTAACATAGAAAAAATAAATAGATAACATTTTGAAATAAGGAAAGAAAAATTGAAAAACAAGAATGAAAAAGATACATAGACTCCCTACAGAATGAGGCCATTCGGCCCATCAAGTCTGCACCAACCACAATCCCACCCAGGCCCCTCTCTTGGCCAGAGACTAAGTCCAGTTTGGTTAATGTTGCCTGACATCTCCTTTCCATGCCCCCCCCCTCATTACCCCACATATTTAATCCCCTTGACACGAGGGTCAATTTAGCATGGCCAACCAACCTAATTCACACATCCCTGGACTGTGGGAGGAAACCCATGCAGACACAGGGAGAATGTATAAACAGTCACCCGAGGCCGGAATTGAACCCTGGTCCCTGCTAACCACTGTGTCACCATGCCGCCCTACAGGCAAATAAATGAGAAAGAACGTGCAACAGGAAACAATAAACAAAAAAAAATCATTTGTACATCAAGGTTGACGAATTGCAAATTAGCCCAGCCCTCCTGAAGAGGTCCTGAAAATAGAATGGGGAAAATAAAACTATTGGTGTAAAGGAGATTTTCTGGAAAATTTACCGACAAATCAGCTTTATGGTAAAATAAACTTTATGTCATTAAAAAAAAAGCAAATTACTGCAGATGCTGGAATCTGAAACCAAAAGAGAAAACGCTGGAAAATCTTAGCAGGTCTGGCAGCATCTGAAAGGAGAGAAAAGAGCCAGATGACCCTTTGTCAAAGCTTGATCATATGTCACCGTGAAAAACAATGTTTCCCAGAACCGTCCCTCTGCACTGAATTTGTACGAAGCTGAAAAGTAGATGTAACGCTTAATGTGGGTTAGAAAGTTACTGTCGTTTCTATACATCGGCTCGCTCCTTGCCATTCTCGGTGACCTCTTCTGTCTAACCCTCTTCCAAACCCCGCTGCGATCAGCTGTCACTTGGGATGCCTGCCGAATACTTTCAGTTGAACTGGTTTTCTTTTTGTTCCAACTCGCGTAAGCACCCGAAATCGAGGGAAAGGAGAGATTTGCCATCCCAGAAATTCACTTGTTTGTATTTTTTTAAAATTTTGCTCTGATAGGTGCTTGAAATGAATGAATCTTTAATGAAATGGGCAATTGAAGGCGGATCAGCCTGTCCATGTCAACATATGCCCCAAGAAACATTCCAGCAAAAAATACTCCTCACCAAATGTCTGTGGTGTAAAGAGCTGTGCTATTCTCTGCATCCTCTTAGTAAACATCTCTACTCCAGGCTGCTCGATTTGGAAAATACTGCTGGGCAGGCGGGGCTGACAACTTCTTTAATGTATACAAAAGCAAATTTGCATTGCTCCTCCTGACATAACAAACCTGAACTTGGCTCAGGTTTGATGAATAGATCTTACCTGTGCCATGCAAATATTGGTGTCTTATGCAAATATAGTTCCTAAGCTGTTCATTTAAAAAATATATATTACTTTTGCAGATGGGGATCGAAAGTAGCGCCAGATATTGAAGGCACCCTGGGGTGCAGGGCAGGGCGCCCAGGGGTTGGGTTGGGGGGGGGCTGCAGCTGCAGGAACAGCTGGATTGAATCCTGCAGCAAGGGCGGCGCTGACGTCAGGTCGGCAGCTTAAAGAAATGGCGGTGGCTGCCGAGGGGAGGAAATAGATACATTGCATCCCAGAGAAGTAGATACAGACAAGTGATTCAGAGAGAGAGCTGAGTGCCAGGCGGCAGCGCAATGTCCCGGGACTGCTGGGCTCCGGGGGGGATGCCTCTGAGTGAACAAGAGGAGAGGCTCTACTCCGACCTATTCTCACTCACTCTGCGAGACGCCGACTCCACGGGCAGAGTTGCGGCCGGGACTAAAGTTGGCGAGTTATTCCGAGCCTCCCAGCTGCCGGCAGACACTTTACACCAGGTAAGCGGAGGAGGGATAAGACCAACACCAGTTGTCTGATGAGACGTTGCATGTAAAGCATTTTCCAATCTCCAGCTGTTGCCCTGCTGAAACTTTATGTATCTTTCTATGTTTCACAATGCTCATGTCTTTACTATGTGTGCTTTTAATTTTCAACTTGTTTCGCCCTGTCTCTGGGGAAATGTTTGCCTCTCTCATTTCTGTAATGGTGAAGTGAATAATTACCCCCCCCCCCCCCCCCGTGAATGCTGCAGCTCGCTGTGGGCGAAACCGCGAATCCTTCCCAACTGCAGCAGCGACAATCGCCACAAAATTTGCCACTTATCCAATCACCTCGCATATTTGAGACGGAAAGTCTTGAAATAGTCACTCGTGCGTTTCAGGTGATATTCTCCTAAAAACTTGCATAGCCCTGTTTTTTTTTGTGCTGGGTGGAGGGTTAATTTGATTTCAAAGCAAGTGCATTCTATTTTCTGTTCATTGTCCAGGCAGGACACTTGCCCATTAGGAATTGCACTTAACGCCACCTTCAACTGCTGCAATCCGTGTGGTGAAGGTATTCCGACAGTGCTATTAAACAGGGAGTTCCAAAACGAGTTTATCCAGCCTTTGATTATTTGATTTATTGTTGTCACAAGGTGGCACAGTGGTTAGCACTGCTGCCTTACAGCGCCAGGGATCCAGGTTCGATTCCCGGCTTGGGTCACTGTTGGTGTGGAGTTTGCACATTCTCCTTGTGTCTGCGTGGGTTTCCGCCAGATGCTCCAGTTTCCTCCCACAGTCTGAAAGACATGCTGGTGAGGTGTATTGGCCATGCTAAATTCGCCCTCAGTATGCCCAAACGAGCACCGGAATGTGGTGGCTAGGGGATTTTCGTAATAACTTCATTGCAATGTTGTAAGCCTACTTGTGATGATAAATACACTTTATATATTGGTATACAGTGGAAAGTATTGTTTCTTGCATGCTATACAGACTATACTGTTCATAGAGTACATAGGGTAGAAGGAGAGGAGAGGGTGCAGAATCTAGTGTTACAGTCATAGCTATGGTGTCAAAAAATATAAGGTCAAACATTAATATAAGGTTTACTTAAAGGTCTGATGGCAGCATAGAAAAAGCTGTCCTTGAGTCAGTTGGTACATGATCTTTTGCATCTTTTTCCCAACGGAAGAAGGTGGAAGAGAGTATGTCCGGATGTGTGGGGTCCTTGATTATGCTGACTGCTTTCCCGAGGCAGTGGGAAGTGTAGGTGGAATCAGTGGATGGCAGGCTGGTTTGCGTGATGGACTGGGCTACATTCACAACTCAAGCTTTGATGAAGGGTCATCTAAACTCGAAATGTTGGCTCTATTCTCAACCCAGAGATGCTGTCAGACCTGCTGAGATTTTCCAGCACTTTGTTTTTGCTTCACAACCCTTTTGTGATTTCTTGCAGATTTGATCAGAGCAGGAGGCATACTAAGCTGTGATCCGTCCTATTTTCTATGGTGCATCTGTAAGAAAAAAGCCTCGTGGAGGAACAGTGATATAGAGCCAGTGTTCTCTCTCTTAAGTTTGCAGTGTGTGGCTGCTCCCCATAGCTCTTTATACTGTGTTTCCTCAGAAACATAGATATTTCTTTATTGAATCTGTTGTTTGTTCCCAGAATCGCACCTTCACAATTTCTGCATGACCGCTCACTTGCACAGCTTAGAGGGAACGTTGATCATGATGCTTTGGACGTGATGGTGTTTGCGTGTGCTCACTGTCCTTGTCCTTCTCGGTGGTGGATTTAGGAGATGCTGCCAAAGAAACTTGTCACCTTACTGCAAATAGACAGTCCTGTATATAAGTATACAAAGAACAATACAGCACAGGAACAGGCCCTTCGGCCCTCCAAGCCCGCGCCGCTCCCTGGTCCAAACTAGACCATTCTTTTGTATCCCTCCATTCCCACTCCGTTCATGTGGCTATCTAGATAAGTCTTAAACGTTCCCAGTGTGTCCGCCTCCACCACCTTGCCCGGCAGCGCATTCCAGGCCCCCACCACCCTCTGCGTAAAATACATCCTTCTGATATCCGTGTTAAACCTCCCTCCAACCCCCCCCCCACCTTGAACCTATGACCCCTCGTGAACGTCTTCACCGACCTGGGAAAAAGCTTCCCACCGTTCACCCTATCTATGCCTTTCATAATTTTATACACCTCTATTAGGTCTCCCCTCATCCTCCGTCTTTCCAGGGAGAACAACCCCAGTTTACCCAATCTCTCCTCATAACTAAGCCCTTCCATACCAGGCAACATCCTGGTAAACCTCCTCTGTACTCTCTAAAGCCTCCACGTCCTTCCGGTAGAGTGGCGACCAGAACTGGGCACAGTATTCCAAATGCGGCCGAACCAACGTTCTATACAACCGCAACATCAGACCCCAACTTTTATACTCTATGCCCTGTCCTATAAAGGCAAGCATGCCATATGCCTTATTCACTACCTTCTCCACCTGTGACGTCACCTCCAAGGATCTGTGGACTTGCACACCCAGGTCCCTCTGCGTATCTACACCCTTTATGGTTCTGCCATTTATCGTATAGCTCCCCCCTCCGTTCTACCAAAATGCATCACTTCGCATTTATCAGGATTGAACTCCATCTGCCATTTCTTTGCCCATATTTCCAGCCTATCTATATCCTTCTGTAGCCTCTGACAATGTTCCTCACTATCTGCAAGTCCAGCCATTTTCGTGTCGTCCGCAAACTTACTGATCACCCCAGTTACACCTTCTTCCAGATCGTTTATATAAATCACAAACAGCAGAGGTCCCAACACAGAGCCCAGCAGTGACTATGCACCAAGGATGGACGGAATGGGTATTTTAAGCTGGTAGAATCATAGAAACCCTACAGTGCAGAAGGAGGCCATTCGGCCCATCGAGTCTGCACCGACCACAATCCCACCCAGGCCCTACCCCCACATATTTTACCCGCTAATCCCTCTAACCTACGCATTTTAGGATTCTAAGGGGCAATTTTTAACCTGGCCAATCAACCTAACCCGCACATCTTTGGACTGTGGGAGGAAACCGGAGCACCCGGAGGAAACCCACGCAGACACGAGGAGAACGCGCAAACTCCACACAGACAGTGACCCGAGCCGGGAATCGAACCCAGGACCCTGGAGCTGTGAAGCTGCAGTGCTAACCACTGTGCTACCGTGCCGCCCCGTGAGCTGATTAAGTAGACAGCTTTGTCCTGGATGGCGCTGACGTCTTGAGCTTTGCATTTTACCCATCCAGGGAAGGTTGAGAGTATTCTTTCACACCCTCCCTGCTTTCTAGGTGGTGGAAAGATGTTGCAGGGTCAGGAAATGAGCTGCTTGCAGCAAACCAAGTCTCTTGACCTGCTGTAGTAGCCAAAGTCTCTATGTGACTGGTCAAGTTGAGTTTCTGGTCAGTGGATATCCCCAAAATGTTGATGATGGGAGAGTCAGTGATGGTAATGCCATTGAGTTTCAGTAGTTAGTCTATCTCTCTTTTTGGAGATGGTCATTGTCTGCTGCTTGAGTGGGAAGAAGTGTTTGTGTTAGAGATCAGCCCAAGCAAGACCCAGATCTTGTTATGTGAGGACATGGATTACTTAATCAACTCAGGAATTGCAAGTGGAACTGAACACCAGTACGGTCATCAGGAAAGATTCCCACCATATGGAGGGGTGATCATTGATGAAGCAGTGGAAAAGACATGGGCCTAGAATGTTGCTGAGCAATGTACTGGAGCTGAGATGATGAACCTGCAAAAATTGCAACCATTTGTGTTTGTGCCATTGACCTCTTGATGCCCATTGACTTCAGTTTCACCAAGGTTCCTTGATGCTTCACTCAGAAAAATGGTTCTTTGATGCCAAGGCAGACACTCTTTTATCTCCTCTCTGGAATTCAGCCTTTGTCTCTATGTTTGTGATGAGGTTTGGTGCCAAGTGGTTCTGGCAGAATTCCGAGCACCCTGCCATTTCTCCATGTCTTTATTCTTTCATGGGATGTGGGCGTTGCTGGCAAGGTCAGCATTCGTTGCCCATTCCTAGTTGCCATTGCTAGGCCATTTAAGAGTTGGCAATGTTGCTGTGGGTCTGGGGTCACATATAGGCCAGACCACGTAAGAATGACAGATCTCCCTCTCATTATTTGACATTTTTTAAAAGTCTGTGCTCATCATTTGACTTGTACAATCTGCCATGGTGGGATTTGAACTCAGGATCCCAGAGTATTACCAGTCTCAAACTTACTAGTCCAATGACCATACCACTACATCACTGCCTCCCCACTGGTCCATTGGCATCTGTGTCGCTCAGGATCATCCACTGGGCACTTCTGACTGAAATTGGTTACTGCCTTATCTTTTGCCAGGTGCTTTTGTTTGTTTTATAAGGTGCTGTGCATCATCCATAATGGAGATGTTGGTGGAATTCCTTCTTCCAGTTCGCTTATAGTACAAACTGCATTGGTAATTTGAAAACTATTCAGCCGACTTAATATACTTCGAAGTCATATTATCACAAGAAAGGGTTTCTTTCATTATATAATGTAATTTACTGTTTTATATACAGTGAATTTATTGTTGCTGAGTCAGGTGAATGCAAATCAATTTTCTCCCTGGGGCCATAGAATAATTAAGTAGTTGTACCTTCCATAACTTTTTGAAGGTACAATGTAGAACAATTTGCAATTCTGAATGA
Organism: Mustelus asterias; assembly: GCF_964213995.1. Lineage (NCBI taxonomy): Eukaryota > Metazoa > Chordata > Chondrichthyes > Carcharhiniformes > Triakidae > Mustelus > Mustelus asterias. The sequence continues at coordinate 22,849,150 of NC_135817.1, read as the reverse complement.
ACATTTGACCAGCTACTGTGCCTTGCCTGTGCAGAATTAGATCAGTGCTGAATACTAACAGAGCCTGTTGTGTTAACCTGCTGATAATATCTAGGCGATTGGGGAGTTTATTTTCACACTATTCCGAGAATATGGATCGTTTGCAACACACAAAGTCTAACCAGAGGAGTCAGTTAGACTCCCAGTGTTAAACTGTATCATTCCGGATAGGCATCTGCGTGACATACAGATCTGACTTTAAAAAAAAATTCAAATATCCTCAACTGAGAGAATACTCCATTCAGTCTACATTTTTAAAAATACGTTTATAGTATTTAGCATGAAGATTAATGACTGCGAAAGCAAAAACAGTGGAGGATATAATACTATTTAACTGGAAAGACAGCTAAATACTAGCACTCAGCTGGTCTGACAACCTTTTTTGAGAGGGGGAGGTAATGGGCTGGGTTTTCATAGAAATCATAGAAACCTTACAGTACAGAAAGAGGCCATTCGGCCCATCGAGTCTGCACCGACCACAATCCCACCCAGGCCCTACCCCCATATCCCTACATATTTACCCACTAATCCCTCTAACCTACGCATCTCAGGACACTAAGGGGCAATTTTAGCATGGCCAATCAACCTAACCCGCACATCTTTGGACTGTGGGAGGAAACCGGAGCACCCGGAGGAAACCCACGCAGACACGAGGAGAATGTGCAAACTCCGCACAGACAGTGACCCAAGTTGGGAATCGAACCCAGGTCCCTGGAGCTGTGAAGCAGCAATGCTAACCACTGTGCTACCGTGCCGCCCCTACCAAGTGGGTCACAGGAGTCAGGAAATTCCCGGTTCAGTCTGCTTGCCTTAGGATTTTCATTGCTGGAGGATTACAAGCTTGAGTCGGGCTAGACAACTGAAAGAGTTGGGAGACAGGCACAGGGGCTGCCGAGTGCCACCTCAGTACTGTGGGACTTGGTCCAAGTAATAATGAAAAATGTAAGACCCTCGAGCCCTTACACATTGCCCTCCCTCCTCTCTCTATGCCCCTTCCACGCTACCTTTTTTGCATTTGTTCATGTGGGTATCACTGGCTGGGCCAGCATTTATTGCCCATCTCTAATTGCCCTTGGACTGAATTCTTTTCGGAGACATTTAAGAGTTAGCCACATTGCTGTGGCTCTGTAGTCACATATAGGCCTGACCAGGTAAGGACGGCAGATTTCCTTCCCTAAAGGAGGTTAATGAACCAGATGGGTTTTTATGACAATTGATAATGGTTTCATGGTCATCATAAGACTTTTAATTCCAGATTTTTGTTTAATTCCTTATCTTGGGAGCCTACTGTCAACAGGGGCAAACATTGATGAGGTTTCCCACACCTTCACTGTGCCAGCACTGCCTTTGGTCACCTTAGGAAGAGTGTGTTTGGAGACCAGGACCTCAGACCTGGCACCAAGCTCATGGTCTATGGAGCAGTAGGAATACTCATTGTCCATGTCTGAGCCATATAGGCGAATGTGTTGCAGGTACCTCAAAACTCTGGAGAAGTTCCATCAGTGCTGCCTCTGCAAGATCTTGCAAATCCTTTGGCAGCATAGGCGCACTAATATCATTGTCTCACTCAAGATAATGTCCCCAACATCGAAGCATTGACCACGCTCAATCAGCCCTGCTGGGTGGGCCACATTGTTTGTATGCCTGACACAAGACCCCTGAAACAAGTGCTCTACTTGAAGTTTCGACATGGCAGGTAAGCCCAGGAAGGCAGAGGAAATGCTTCAAAGACACCCTCAAAGCCTCCTTGGAAAAACATGGAACAACCCTATCAACACCTGGGAGTCCCTGGCCCAAGAGTGCCCGAAGTGGAGGAAAAAGCAATTGAGAAGGAGCTGAACACCTTGAGTTTCATCGCCGAGAACAAGCTGAAGCCAAGTGTCGATGGTGAAAGGCCCTACCCCCACATATTTACCCACTAATCCCTCTAACTACGCATCTCAGGGACAATTTTTAACCTGGCCAATCAACCTAACCCGCACATCTTTGGACATCTTCCTCCGGGTGCTCTGGTTTTCTCCCACAATCTGAAAGATGTGCTGGTTAGGTGCATTGGCCATGCTAAATTCTCCCCCAGCATACCCGAACAGGTGCCAGAGTGTGGCGACTAGGAGATTTTCACAGTAACTTCATTGCAATGTTAATGTAAGCCTACTTGTGACAACAATAAATAAACTTTAAACTCAATTATTGAGAGAGGTAGGCCCTGGTCAGGCCACCTTTTCAAAGAGTCTTGGTTTACAACACCTTAGAGTTCGTGAGCTGTAGGGTGCATTAGGGGACCTTTTGAAAGGTAAATTCAAAGAGTGCGCCTCATGCTCTCCCCCCCCCCCCCCCCCACCTCCCCCACCTAGCCCCACCAATAGTCCCCATGACAAGCTTCCATGCCCATCCACCCACCTCTCGTTTCTCTTAGGCAGCCCCTTGGAGTCAAGGATGACTCACTTCCACAAGGTCCAACGTGCGACCTACAGTCTGTCATAGGTGAGGCAGAAAGTGATTGAAGGAACAGGTGGGTGGGGCTTGCCCAGGTTGCCACTTGCCCCTTTCACCATCGACACTTGGCTTCAGCTTGTTCTCGGTGATGAACCTCAAGGTGTTCAGCTCCTTCTCAATTGCTTTTTCCTCCACTTCGGGCACTCTTGGGCCAGGGACTCCCAGGTGTTGATAGGGTTGTTCCACGTTTTTCCAAGGAGGCTTTGAGGGTGTCTTTGAAGCGTTTCCTCTGCCTTCCTGGTGCAGACTCGATGGGCCGAATGGCCTCCTTCTGCACTGTAGGGTTTCTATGATTTCTATGAAACCCAAGCAGACATGGTGAGAACGTGCAGACTCCACACAGACAGTGACCCAAGCCGGGAATTGAACCCAGGTCTCTGGCACTGAGAGGCAGCAGTGCTAACCACTGTGCCACCCACAGTCAGGTCAGGACTGTGGGCTTGCTGTCTGAACATTGCACCTTTGGAAGGCATTCCTAAAAATCTGATACCCCTGGGATTGGGGTAAGGAATTTCAGAATCAGGTCCCGGCCTCTGTTTTTACCCCTCTACGGAGCCTCCTCTAACTCCATGAAAATCCAGCCCAGTCTTTTCGGTTCATGAAACTTTGTCAAAACCAAGATATATGGTTGCAGATATTTGTGGCTAGTGATTAAAATGGTGTTATTTACCAAATAACAAAATACTAGTCAGATTCCCAACATTATTTATTCATGTTTTGGAGAAATCTAAAATGTTTAAATGCTTCTTTGTGATGGAAAATATCTGGAATTAGAACCAGGATAAAGAGGAAATGCAGAGGCAGGTCTGGCAGCACCTGAGGAGAGGGAACACGTGTTAACATTTAGGAACCTGTCTGTAGTTTAAGACCGATTTATTTCCAGACTGCAGAGTAAATACACAGACTCTTCCAGTTTTCCCCAACACCCAGTGTGTGCACCTTTTTGTATGTTTGTAATGAAGCTCTTATATTTCCCCAATTAAGAAGAACTGCTCTTGACTCCCAACTTTCATCATGTGCTCTATTGCAGAATAACTTCAACATTAACATCTCCTGCCTGTGCTGATTTCTGTGATAGATATTCCCTATTTATCTAACTCCACCGTTCTTCCCTCACAGCCCTGCAATTGTTTTATTTTTCAAGAATTTGTGTAATTCCCTTTTGAAGGTAACTATTGAGTCTGTTTCCAGATGCGTTCCAAATTATAGCTCGCTGTGTTTTTTTAAAAAAAATTCCCTCACCTCACCGCTGTTTCCTTTATCAATTGCCTTTTAAAACGACCTTTTAGTTACCAAGCCTTTTGTCAGTGCAAACGGAGTGAAACTGTCTAAATCCTTCATGATTTTTGAATGCATTTTAGTTAAAACGCCTTTAAATCTTCTCTGTAAAACCAATCCCAGTTTCTCTCATCACTCCACATAACTAAAGTCCCTCAGCCCTCATTCCATTTTAACACATCCCCTTCCCACCCTCTCCAAGACCTTGACATCATTCAGAATTGGGCACGATACTCCAGCTGGGGCATCTTCAGCCTTTTGAGGAGATGTTGCACATTTCCATCACCCTTTGTGTGGAAAAAGTGTTTCTTGGTTAGACTCCTTCAGCAGAGAAAATAATTTCTTTGTATCTGCTCTGTTGAATCCTTTTATCATTTCAAGTGTCTCCACCTCACTGGCTTCTAAACTCAAGGAACACGAGATACATTGATGCAGCTATCCTAGTTGTTATAATTCAGGCCAGAAAGTCCAAGGTAGTTTACGAAGTCTGCCTGGATCATAAATTTGCAGTTTGAATTTGGCTAGGGTAAGCATGAGATGTTTCACTTCAGATATGATTCAAATGACTTATAGGGAGCTTTTATCAAACTTTATTTAAGAATATAGTTAACACAGGGCAATAACTTTTACCAATTAAAAACAAGAAAAAAAAACAGCCATGACATTTTATAACCCTTAACAACGATCTGAAATAAACAAACCTCCTTAAAACATACCCCTGCCACAGGTTTAGCACAGAAAATACGAATACTCGTGATGCTGGAACTTAGCCCTTTGGTTGGAGAATTGAAACTCTGATTTTCCAGCCTTGTAATTTTCAGCAGACCTTGAGGTAGAGATAATGTCACTACTGGCCTCTAGCTTTCAGCCAGTGAACCGCTGCAAAAGACAGAATTCTCATGCCAGGAAGGCAAGAAGACCTGCTTCCAGCTAGCCAGCAGAATTTACAATACCAGGGAGAGAAACACTGCTTTTCAGTCTGATGTCCAAACACCTTTGAAACTAAAACAGCAGCCAGCAGTCCAAAACTGAAAATGAAAGAACACCTGTCCTGTCAATCATTCTTCCCCTAACAATGCAAAAGGTCGTAAAATCCCAGATGCTGCATGAAGCCCATTGTAAAAATAAATGAAACCCCATTTAAACCATTGAAGCAGCAATAAAGGGACTTCTAAGCAGACAGCTCGGCAACACTGGAAAAAAAGCTGCTTTAGAACATGATTTTTAAAAAACAATTCTTAAAGGTACACTAGTGTCACATAGTAATTTAACTTTTATTATCCTTGGTAGTGAATCTACACTATATACCCACCAAGGCTAATATCCCACTTGAAGAGTTGCGCCCGAAATTAAATGCAGGGAATCTATGTGGAGCAAGAGGAAACGGCGAGGTATTAAATAAGTACTTTGCGTCAGTATTCACCAAAGAGAGGAACTTGGTAGATGATGAATCTGGGAAAGGGTGTGTCGATAGTTTGAGTCATGTTGAGATCAAAAGAAGGAGGTATTAGGGTCCTTGAGAAACATTAAGGTAGACAAGTCCCCAGGCCTGATGGGATATACCCCAGAATACTGAGAGGCAAGGGAGGAAATTGCTGAGGCCTTGAGAGAAATATTTGTGTCCTTACTGGCTATAGGGGAGGGCCTGATGTGGAGATGCCGGCGTTGGACTGGGGTAAACACAGTAAGAAGTCTAACAACACCAGGTTAAAGTCCAACAGGCTTATTTGGTAGCAAAAACCACTAGCTTTCGGAACTGGCTGTTCCTTCGTCAGGTGGGTGGGAGTTCTGATCACAAACAGGGCACAAAGACACAAACTCAATTTACATGAATAATGATTGGAATGTGAGTCTTTACAGCTAATCAAGTCTTAAAGGTACAGACAATGTGAGTGGAGGGAGCATTAAGCACAGGTTAAAGTAGTGTTACGCTGCAAGAAAGGATGTCCTAAGGCATAGTACATTGGGGAAACCATGCAGATGCTACGACAACGGATGAATGAACACCGCTCGACAATCACCAGGCAAGACTCTTCTCTTCCTGTTGGGGAGCACTTCAGCGGCCACGGGCATTCAGCCTCTGATCTCCGGGTAAGCGTTCTCCAAGGCGGCCTTCACGACACACGACAGCACAGAGTCGCTGAGCAGAGACTGATAACCAAGTTCCGCACACATGAGGACGGCCTCAACTGGGATATTGGGTTCATGTCGCACTATCTGTAACCCCCACAACCTGCCTGGATGTGCAAAATCTCACTAGCTGTCCTGTCTGGAGACAATACACATCTCTTTAACCTGTGCTTAATGCTCCCTCCACTCACATTGTCTGTACCTTTTAAGGCTTGATCAGCTGTAAAGACCCGCATTCCAATCATTATTCATGTAAATTGAGTTTGTGTCTTTGTGCCCTGTTTGTGATCAGAACTCCCACCCACCTGATGAAGGAACAGCCTGTTCCGAAAGCTAGTGGCGTTTGCTACCAAGTAAACCTGTTGGACTTTAACCTGGTGTTGTTAGACTTCTTACTATAGAGGAAGGCGCAAAGGATTGAAGAATAGCCAATGTTGTCCCTTTGTTTAAGAAGGGTAGCAAGAATAATCCAGGTAATTACAGGCCGGTAAGCCTTACATCAGTAGTAGGGAAATTATTGGAGAGGATTCTTCAATACAGGATTTACTCTCACTTGTTAATAAGTGGACGTATTAGGGGAGGTCGTGTATCACTAACTTGATCGAGTTTTTCGAGAAAGTGACGAAGGTGATTGATGAGGGTAGGGCAGTGGATGTTGTCTACATGGACTTCAGTAAGGCCTTTGACAAGGTCCCTCATGGCAGACTGGTGCAGAAGGTGAAATCACATGGGATCAGAGGAGAGCTGGCAAGGTGGATACAGAACTGGCTTGGTCATAGAAAGAAGTCTAACAACACCAGGTTAAAGTCCAACAGGTTTATTTGGTACCAAATAAACCTGTTGGACTTTAACCTGGTGTTGTTAGACTTCTTACTGTGTTTACCCCAGTCCAACGCCGGCATCTCCACATCTTGGTCATAGAAGACTATAGCAGTGGAAGGGTGCATTTCTGAATGGAGGGCTGTGACAAGGGGTGTTCCTCAGGGATTGGTGCTGGGACCTTGCTGTTTGTAATATATATAAATGATTTGGAGGAAAATGTAACTGGATTGATTAGTAAGTTTGCGGACGACACAAAGGTTGGTGGATTTGTGGATAATGATGAGGACCATCAGAGGATACAGCACTGTATAGATCAGTTGGAGGCGGAGAGACGGCAGATGGAGTTTAATCCGGACAAATGTGAGGTAATGCATTTTGGAAGGTCTAATGCAGATAGGAAATATGCAGTAAATGGCAGAACCCTTAAGAATATATTGAAAGGCAAAGGGATCTGGGTGTACAGGTACACGGGTCACTGAAAGTGGCAACGGAGGTGGAGAAGATAGTCAAGAAGGCATACGGCATGCTTGCCTTCATTGACTGGAGCATTGAGTTTAAAAATTGGCAAGTCACTACCAGAATGATATGGAGGCTTTGGAGAGGTACAGGATATTGCCTGGTAAGGAGGGCAGTAGCTATGAGGAGAGGTTGGAGAAACTTGGTTTGTTTTCACTGGAACAATGGAGGTTGAGGGGCGACCCGATAGAAGTCTACAAGATTATGCGGGGCATGGACAGAGTGGATAGTCAGGATTTTCAGTGGATTTTCCCAGGGTTGAAGAGTCAATTACTAGGGGGCATAGGTTTAAGGTGCGAGCGGCAAGGTTTAAAGGAGATGTACGAGGCAAGATTTTTACACAGGGTGGTGGGTGCCTGGAACTTGCTGCTGGAGAAGGTAGTAGAAGCGGATACGTAAGTGACTTTTAAGGGTCGCCTGGACAAATACATGAATAGGATGGGAATGGAGGGATATGGTCCCTGGAAGGGTTGGGAGTTTTGATCCAGTCGGGCAGCATGATCGGTGCAAGCTTGGAGGGCCGAAGGGCCTGTTCGTGTGCTGTGATTTTCTTTGTTCTTTGTTCTTTTTGTACTCTCGATTGGATTTGAACAAAGCTCTGTAAAACCGAGGCATAACTTGCACTCATTTATATTCCTACTCCTTTAGATAAAGACAAACAGATTAACCTTCTGATTGCTTTTTGTAGTTACGTGCCAACTTTTATTGATTATGTACTTGGGCATTTTAAATCTCTTTGTTCTCACAACTTTTAGTATTTTCCTCATTTATATAAATATTCTGATTTCTTTCTTGGATCCAAACTAACTACTTCATGCTTTGGACAGATGGAATTCAGTCACTATATTTGTCCATGTCCCTTTTTGTAACTGTTGTACCTCTTAATTTTGTGTTATCCACAAAGTTGGACACACTAGTCTGTAATCCTTCACTCAAGCCATTGATATTAACAGCGAAAAGATGAAGGCCCAATATAGCTCTCTAGGGAACACCATAAGTCAAATGCTGCCCTGTAACCTTATTCTCTGTCTCTTATCTCGCAATCAATTAACCATACTGCAAGGTTACTTCCAATTCCACTGCGCGCTCATTTTTCTGCATAGTCTCTTGCGTGAAACTATATCAAATGCCTTTTGGAGGTCAATATAGTCGCCATCAATAATACTCTCCTATCCCTGATGATAGTGACATGCTGTGGCAGTGCAATTGCCTTTTGGTTCAGGGAGACAAATATGTGGATAGGTTTTCACTGATTTGTTTTCCAACAACAATTACGGGAAGGAGGTCTTTGTGCATGTTGGCTAGTACAGAATAAAGTTTGTGACTTGAATAATCAGACTGTGCTCACTCTATTTGGGCACACATAGGGGATGATCAGTTGGGCAAGGAACTAGAGAGTGCCTGTAAAATCGTAACGCAGTGAAGAATTAGTGGCTTTGGGGAAGGCAGAAGGAAGATAACACTGATACGATTCCTGTTTCGATAGGGTTGCCTCTGCTATTTGTGGATTAATGGTATGATTACCTGCCTGAATTAGTAAAGACCTGAACACAACCGCAGCAAGCCCAGCCAGCTGAAGTGCCAGCATGGACAATTTGATTTGATTTATTATTGTCCCATGTATTAGTATACAGTGAAAAATATTGTTTCTTACCTTCTGTACAAACAAAGCATACCATTCATAGAGAAGGAAAGGAGAGAGCGCAGAATGTAGTGTGTCCAGCTATATCCAGGGGCCAGCACCGATAGGCAACGTGGTACTCCTGTGAGGTTACTTTGAACACACTGCTCACTATACAAGTGACAACTCCCTATCCGTGTTCGTTCTTTTTATCTCAATACACGTTGAAAAACTTCTGTGTCCATTTCATTGTCTATTGTCATTTGAGGTACTCAATCATACTATTGTTTCTGCTGTTCCCTTTTCTCAAATTATCCCTTCATCACCCTCAACAATCTGTATTCTCTTCAATTGGCTCTCTAATCCTCTCATTCATATATTCTGTATCTCACTGAAATTGAAGCTTGACCTCTTGCTGGCCTATTGTCATGTAGTGATCAGGCTTAGTAATTATGCCTCCCATACTGAATAGAAGCCAAGAAACATTTCTGATCACTCTAAAAAATGAGAGATCGTTACATTTGTTCTATTTATGTTTATGTCTAAAAGTGAGGAGGAGCTTGCTTAAACTTCTGACTCCCATTCTTGAATCATTGGGCTGTAATTCCACGTGATTGCAGCCATGCTGTTGGGTGATGGTTTTCCATCAGCTTAATTTCCCACAGCAGCAAATAAAGTCTTCAGATAAAGCTGTTTGACTGTAATTAACAAAAAAATAGTCACGGGACTGACTTTAAAAGCACATTCCTTGAAGTCAGATCAATGATGTACACCAAGATACAATACAAGCTATAGAATCATCATAGAATCCTGACAGTGCAGAAGGAGGCCATTCGGCCCATCGAGTCTGCACTGACCATAACCCCACACGTTTACCCTGCTAATCCCCTGACACTAGGATCAATTTTGCATGGCCAATCCACCTAACCCGCACATCTTTGGACTGTGGGAGGAAACCAGAGCACCCGAATGAACCCACACAGACACTGGGAGAATGTCTGTGTGGAGTTTGCACAATGACCTGTGGCCAGAATTGAACCCAGGTCCCTGGCACTGTGAGGCAGCAGTGCTTGCCACCGTGCCGCCCTATAGATGTGATCTTTGTTGAATGCAGAGCTGGGAAATCAGAGGCTGGAAGAATTGATTTCTGAATGGACCTGCTGAATTTGGTGATAGTCTGATTAATGTTTTCTTATCCCTGTTCCCCAAATTCAGCAGGTCCATTCAGAAATCAATTCTTCCAGCCTCTGATTATGTGCAGGTTAGATTAGGTGGATTGGTCATACTAAATTGTCCCTTAGTGTCCAAAAATGTGTAGATTAGGGGGATGAGCGGGGTAAGTATGTGGGGTTACAGGAAAGGGCCTGGGTGGGATCCTCTGTGGGAGAGTTGGTGTAGATTTGATGGATCAAATGGTCCCCTTCTGCACTGTAGGGATTCTGTCAATTTTATTGGTATCAAATGGCAATTGCTGGAACTACATCTTGGCTGATTATGGAATAATATCTGTGATTTGTCTGTTTGCCGTACTGGGGCTCAAGGGAATAATAATCAGTTGAGGAAGCAACCAGTGCGACTGTCGTAATCCCACATAAGAGTCTTTAGATTCAAGCCAACATTAAAAGACTGATCATTGCTTTGGAGGATAAGGAGGATGTTTACAAGGATGCCATAAATGTTGGCATATAAGTTTGACCAAATACTAAATGTACACTGATGTACACTCCTATAGTGCTGAGGGTACCTCATCAGAAACATTACTAGGTTGTGTCATACAAATCAATGAGTCCGCTGTTTCTTTTAAAGAAAACATCCACAGTCTGAAGGTCGATTGTCTATTTTTTTAAAGCTATTCATACAGTTTCTAAACCCATGGCCTGGTTTAACCATACTGTGTAGTTTGGTTGGGTGGGGTTGACATGTAGTGCATTCTTTGTTTCACACCAGCCAAAAATTAAAAACCTTACTCCCCACAGCTCTAGGGCGTTGCCAGCAATATTCATTCCCCAATGCTTGTCAGCATTCGGATATGGTGCCTTGTCTGTCATGTTTTGTACAGTCTGATCTTTGTGGGGATACACTCCCAATGTGTGAAGCTTGTCAGATTGTCTTTGAAGCACTGTCCTGCAGGTGCATTTGGAGAAAGCTTTGATTTGATTTATTATTGTCACATGTATTAGCATACAGTGAAAAGTATTGTTTCTAGCGTGCTATGTAGACAAAACATACCGTTCATAGAGAGGGAAACGAGAGAGTGCAGAATGTAGTGTTACAGTCATAGCTAGGGTGGAGAGAAAGATCAACTTAATGCAAGGCAAGTCCATTCAAAAGTCTGACAGCAGCAGGGAAGAAGCTGTTCTTGAGTCGGTTGGTACGTGACCTCAGACTTTTGTATCTTTTTCCCAAGGAAGAAGGTGGAAGAGAGAATGTCCGGGGTGCGTGGGGTCCTTAATTATGCTGGCTGCTTTGCTGAGGCAGCGGGAAGTGTAGACAGAGTCACTGGATGGGAGGCTAGTTTGCGTGATGGATTGGGTTTTGCCTGTTGAACTGTATTCCTTTCTTTATATCCTCTGAGGAAAAATGAATTTTTAAAGAAATTCATTCTGCATTTATATTAGTTTAAAAATGTATTAAGTAATTTGAAATACAAAAATAGTTTCATACAAATTTTTGTCATTTGTTTGTCAAATGTTTGTCCACCACCTCCATGGTGACTAGCAGTTGGATTTAAAGCAGGCTACATCTTGACTTGTTCAATGGACTTTCAGGCCATTCAGCCCATCAAATCACATGATGTTTTTATGTTTTGGCATCTGCTTCCATTATTACAACATAGAATGTGTTTATGCTTGGGCATTGATTTTCCTTCCTTGCACAACTGTTTCTGTGGCTCTTTTTAAAAAAAAACGTTTGTTTCTGATCAGTGTCACAATGCGTTACAATGTGAGCTGCCCTCACTGAGTGGTGCAGTTGTATCAGAAAATAACACGTACAGTATCAGGACAAACATGCTGTGCTACAAATGAAAAAAAAAATTCAAAAACATATTTCTTGCTTGATACTGTGGTTGATAACCGGATTCTACTTTAGTGTAAAGGTAGTTTTTAAAAAATTTGTTCTTGGGATGTTCGAGTCTCTGGCAAGGCTACCGAATTACTCTTGAGAAGGTGACAGTGAGCTGCAGTCCACGTAGTTTAGGTGAAACCACATTGTTGTGAGGAAGGAAGACCAGGATTTTGACTGATTGGCAGGAAAGCAACAGCAAGGTAGTTTGAAATCAGGATGATGAGTGACTTTGATGGGGAAGTTGCGGGTGATGGTGTTCCAATGCATCTACTGCCCTTGCCCTTCCACATGGTAAGAGGTTGCGGGATTAGAAGATGCTGTCTAAGGAGACTTGACAAGTTTCTGCAATATCTTTTTTGTAAATTGTGCACCAGTGGTGAAGGAAGTAAGTGTTTAAAGTGCTGGATGGGGTACCAATCAACCAAACTACTTTATGCTGCATGGAATTGAGCTTCTTGAGTGTTGTTGGAGCTGCACTCTTCCAGGTAAATGAAGAGTATTCCATCACACTCCTGACTTGTGCTTTGTAGATAGTGGACAGGCTATGGGGAGTCGGGAGGTGAGTTATTCACTGCAGAATTCCTAGCCTCTGACCTGCATTTATAGTCACAGCACTTTTGTGGTCCAGTTCAATTTCAGGTCACTGGTAACCTCCAGAATGTTGATGGCAATGCTGTTGAATGACGAGGGTAACTAGTTAGATTCTCTTTTATTAGAGATGGTCATTGCCTGGCACTTGCATGGTGCCAATGATACTTGCCACTTGTCAGGCCAAGCCTAAATATTGTCCAGATCTTGCTGCAGGTTGACATGGATTGTTTCAGTATCTGAGGAGTCGCGAATGGAGATAAACGTTGTGGAGTCATTGACAAAGATCCACACTTCTGGCCTATGATGGAGGAAAAGTAATTTAATGAAGCAGCTGAAGATGGTTGGGCCTAGGACAGTATCCTGAGGAACTCTCACAGCAAAATCCTGGGGCGGCACGGTAGCACAGTGGTTAGCACTGCTGCTTCACAACTCCAGGGTCCCGGGTTCGATTCCCGGCTCGGGTCACTGTCTGTGTGGAGTTTGCACATTCTCCTCGTGTCTGCGTGGGTTTCCTCCGGGTGCTCTGGTTTCCTCCCACAGTCCAAAGATGTGCGGGTTAGGTTGATTTGGCCAGGTTAAAAATTGCCCCTTAGAGTCCTGAGATGCGTAGGTTAGAGGGATTAGCGGGTAAAATATGTGGGAATAGGGCCTGGGTGGGATTGTGGTTGGTGCAGACTCGATGGGCCGAATGGCCTCCATCTGCACTGTAGGGATTCTATGATCTATGATGATCTAATCTGGTTGGCCTCCAACAACCACAACCCATCTTTCTTTGTGTTAGCTATGACTTTAGCCAATAGCAAGGTTATCCCCTAGTTTCCATCGACTTCAGTTGATGCCATGCTCAGTTGAATGCTGCTTTGATGTCAAGGACAGTCACTCTCACCTCCCCTCTGGAGCTGAGCTTCTTGGTCCATGTTTAAACTAAGACTTTATTGAAATCTGGAACTGAGTAACCCAACAGAATCCAAATTGAGTATCAGTGAGCAGGTAATTGTCAAGTAACTACTACACTAATGGAACCTGTCATTGAAAATGCTACATTTTGCTGGTGTTTGATGGTAGACTGGGGTAGCAATTGTTAAATTGGATTTATCCTGCTTTTTGTGGGAAACCTTTCATTATTTGGGTAAATAGTGGATAAACTGAAGTTAATGAAATTGGTTTTTAATCGGATAACATGCTAGTCCTGGCTGCTACTAAATGTGAACTTGTCATAATACTGTACTTGCCTTGCTGTTTGAAGTGCTACTTTTCTGAAAAGCATTTAAATAAGTGGTTAAATATATCAGTAGCTTAAAAATCTTACTACTTCAGCCCTCACTCCAGTATTGGGTGGGAAAGCGAGCAGAGGAAAGATTTTACTGATGTTCTGCTGCATTTTCGAAATAAGTCTCTATCCAGGCAGTCCAAACAAAGTTAGCTGTAAAAGTAACCATTTGGAGATCAAATATAATAGCAAATAGTTTTTGTGGAATATTTTCTGCATCACATCCTAGCATATCTTTTTGTGTATATACTGCAAACAAAGTTTTGTTTATCGTTACTTCCAGCAGTAACCTTGTCATTAATACCTGATCCAAACTTCAGCAGGGTTGGAGAAGATGTAGATGGTTGTATCAGACCTTTTCTGGTCATCTGAACCACAATATGAGTGACAAGCGCAAGGTCAGTTGAAAGTTGGTCTCAATCCCTCCATTATAGTTGTGTGTAACTACAGTTTGCAGCAAGGTGTCACATTTGGAGTCACATGTAGGCCAGAACAAAGAACAGTACAGCACAGGAAACAGGCCCTTCAGCCCTCCAAGCCTGTGCCGCTCCTTGGTCCAACTAGACCAATCATTTGTATCCCTCCATTCCCAGGCTGCTCATGTGACTATCCAGGTAAGTCTTAAACGATGTCAGCGTGCCTGCCTCCACCAACCTACTTGGCAGCGCATTCCAGGCCCCCACCACCCTCTGTAAAAAACGTCCCTCTGATATCTGAGTTATACTTCGCCCCTCTCACCTTGAGCCCGTGACCTCTCGTGATCGTCACCTCCGACCTGGGAAAAAGCTTCCCACTGTTCACCCTATCTATACCCTTCATAATCTTGTACACCTCTATTAGATCTCCCCTCATTCTCCGTCTTTCCAAGGAGAACAACCCCAGTCTATCCAATCTCTCCTCATAGCTAAGACCCTCCATACCAGGCAACATCCTGGTAAACATCCAGGTAATAAGGGCAGATTTCCTTCCCTAAAGGACATTAATGAGCCAGATGGTTTTTTTATGACCATCAACCCATGGTCATTATTAGATTTTTAATCAATTCAAATTTCACCATCTGCCATGGGTGGGATTCGAACCTGGGTCCCCAGAGCAGTACCCTGGGTCTCTGGAATACTAGTCCATTGACAATACCACTATGCCACTGCCTCCCCAGGTTATTTTGTCACCAACATTTGTTCTAGTAATAAATTAAAAAATATGATTTGAACATAAATTTATTTTAGGGGGTGGCACGGTGTCATAGTAGTTAGCACTGCTGCCTCACAGTGCTAACCAGGGTCCCAAGTTCAATTCCGGCCTCAGATCACTATCTACGTGGAGTTTGCACATTCTCTCTGTATCTGCATGGGTTTCCTCCCGGGTGCTCCGGTTTCCTCCTACAGTCCAAAGATGTGCGGGTTAGGTGGATTGGCCATGCTAAATTGTCCGTTAGCGTCAGGGGGATTAGCAGGGTAAAATGCGTGGGGTTGCAGCAATAGGGCCTGGATGGGATTGTGGTCGGTGCAGATTCGATGGGCTGAATGGCCTCCTTCTGTACTGTAGGGATTCTATGATTATTTGACCCTATGTAAACTTGCCAACTTTCTTCCATGATTGGCTTGGAAACTCCAGAAATTGAAGATTAATCTCAATACTGCGGCGAGCAACCCTAGAAAAAGTATAGGGGCATTAAACAAAATTGTTCATTTTCATTTACTTTGAAGAAATTTGCTTACGAGTTTAAAAAGCCTTGGAAAACGATGGGGGAAAGAAAGACATTGACTAATGGTCAAGAATAACCCACTTCAGTGGAGGAGATTTTGCTTTCTGATCGGTGAAGCAATGTGCTTTAAGGATGAACGTGTTGGTGACTAATGGCAGGAATGAGATGATGAGGGAAAAAGGAGGTCCCTGTGAGGAGGAAGTCTCCCAGAAAAATTCAACCAGATTTGACAACCTGCTTGCCCCCCAAATTTCAGAAATAAAATGGTTCATGTAAACTGGAATGACTCTGGTGTAAGTACTCGAAGAACATTATACAGTACCAGAAGCACCTAACTTGGAACGTATGAGCATTTTTTATTAATCTATGGGACATGAACCTCAATTGTTTGTCAATTTGGATTCCCATGTTTCTCAGTGGGGAGTTGCTGATGAGCTGAAACATGTGATCACAGGTTCATCTGCAAGATAATACCTAGATAGTACTGACAAATATCTAGAAGTTCTGACAAATAACTTTGATGTGGAGATACCGGCGTTGGCCTGGGATAAACACAGTAAGAAGTTTAACAACACCAGGTTAAAGTCCAACAGGTTTATTTGGTAGCAAATGCCATTAGCTTTCGGAACAGGCTGTCCCTTCGTCAGGTGGAGTGGAGAAATGCTCACAAACAGGACATACAGAGACACAAACTCAATTTACAGAATAATGATTGGAATGCAGTCTACAAATAATGAAGTCTTAAAGGTAAAAACAATGTGAATGGAGGGAGCATTAAGCACAGGTTACAGAGATGTGTATTGTCTCCAGACAGGACAGCCAGTGAGATTCTGCAAATCCAGACAAGCTGTGGGGGTTACAGATAGTCTGACATGAACCCAAGATTCCGGTTGAGGCCGTCCTCATATGTGCGGAACTTGGCTATCAGTTTCTGCTCAGCGACTCTGCGCTGTCGTGTGTCGTGAAGGCCGCCTTGGAGAACGCTTACGCGAAGATCAGAGGCCGAATACCCGTGACCGCTGAAGTGTTCCCCAACAGGAAGAGAACAGTCTTGCCTGGTGATGCGGGCAGGACTTTAACCTGGTGTTGTTAAATAACTTTGAGCCATTTTGTGGATTCCTGGGCCATTTGTGACTCGTGGCCTGGATGAGATTGTGTTCCATGTCTGTATGGAATGTGAGAGATTGCAGCTGCTGTTTACCTATTTTCAAAGGGTTGCTCCTCATCTCCTGATTCCAATTCACACTCATGCTCCCAATCTTTGACTACTCAGAATGGGGGTGGGTGGGAAGGTTGGAGAACCTCATTGTTGCTCTGCCTGAGTGAGCTGACTGACTAAGGTGACCATCCACAGGTCCCAGTTAGAGTATTTGTCCTAGCTGCCTGCATCTCTTCCACAGCTTTTTCCAGGTACTGTGACCTTGGCAAAGAAGCATGGGGTGTCACCAGTATATTTGTGCAGGTTAGGTTGATTGGCCATGTTAAATTGACCCTTAGTGTCCCAAAATGTGTAGGTTAGGAGATTACTCCTGGGAAATGTGTGGGGCTAAGGGGATGGGGCCTGGGATCTGATGCTCTGTTTGGAGAGTTGGTGCAGAATTGATGGGTCGAATGGCCTCCTTCTCCACTGTAGGGATTCTATGACCTCCCCATATCCTGTGATTCCATGAGAGACCAAATATCTGTCTATCTCGGCCTTGAATATAATCTACAATAAAACATCCACAATCCTTTTTGGGGTAGAAAATTCCAAAGATTGACCACCCAGAGGCACCTTTAAAAGTTTAATTAAAAGGCTTCGTGCAAATATGGTGCTGAAGTTAGTTAGTTAAATTCTGCGGGTTGGTTTGGAATTTTAAAAATTCATTCATGGAATGTGGGTGTTGCCGGCAAAGCCAGCATTCATTACAAATCTCTAATTGCCTTTTGAGAGGGTGGTTCATCACCACCCTCCCAAATCACTCCAGTTGTATGGTGTAGGTATACTTAAAATGCAGTTAGAGAGGGAGGTCCAGCATATAATCTGGCAACGGTGAAAGAACAATTATTTTTGAGTTAGGATGGTGTATTACTTGGAGGACAACTGAGGAGGTAGTGGAGTTGTGGTCTTGTCACTTGGCTAGAAATCCAAAGACCCAGGGTAATGTTCTGTGGACAAGTTCAAATCCCACCATGGCAGAATCTAGAATTTTCAAATGGTGACCATGAAACCATTGTCAATTGTTGTGAAAACCCACCTGGTTCACCAATGCCCTTCAGGGAAGGAAATCTGCCATCCTTACCTGGTCTACTATATATATTGTATTGTCTTTCTTTGTTCTTCCTACCAAAGTGCATTGCTTTATATTTCTCTGCCTTGAACTTCATCTGCCACCTATCTGTCCACTCAAAGAACAAAGAAAATTACAGCACTGGAACAGATCCTTCGGCCCTCCAAGTCTGCACCGACCATGCTGCCCAACTTAACTAAAACCCCCTACCCTTCAGGAGACCATAACCCCATCCTATTCATGTATTTGTCAAGATGCCCCTTAAAAGTCACTATCGTATCTGTTTCCACTACCTCTCCCGGCAATGAGTTCCAGGCACCCATTACCCTCTGTGTAAAAAAAAAAATCTGCCTTTAAACGTGGCCCCTCGCACCTTAAACCTGTGCCCCTAGTAATTGACTCTTCCACCCTGGGAAAAAGCTTCTGACAACCCACTCTGTCCATGCCTCTCATAATCTTGTAGACTTCTATCAGGTCGCCCCTCAACCTCTGTCGTTCCAGTGAGAACAAACAAAGTTTCACCAACCTCTCCTCATAGCTGGTGCCCTCCATACCAGGAAACATCCTGGTAAATCTTTTCTGTACCCTCTCCAAAGCCCCCACATCCTTCTGGTAGTGTGGCAACCAGAATTGAACACCTATATTCTAAGTGTCGAGCGGTTGACCGATTTTGACCGCTCGACAATCACCAGGCAGGAGTGTTCCTTTCCTATCGGGGAACACTTCAGCAATCACAGGCATTCAGCCTCTGATCTTCGGGTAAGCATTCTCCAAGGCGGCCTTCACGACATACGACAACGCAGAATCACTGAGCAGAAACTGATAGCCAAGTTCCGCACACATGAGGACGGCCTCAACCGGGATCTTGGGTTCATGTCACACTACCTGTAACCCCCACGACTTGCCTGGGCTTGCAAAATCTCACTAACTGTCCTGGCTGGAGACAATACACAGCTCTTTAACCTGTGTTTGGCCCCCTCTGCATGCACGTTGTCTGTACCTTTAAGACTTGATTGCCTGTAAAGACTTGCATTCCAACCATTATCTTGTAAATTGAGTCTGTGTCTGTATATGCCCTGTTTGTGAACACAGCTCCTCACTCACCTGAAGAAGGAGCCTGAGACTCTGAAAGCTTGTGCTACCAAATAAACCTGTTGGACCTTAACCTGGTGTTGTGAGACTTCTTACTGTGCTTACCCCAGTCCAATGCTGGCATCTCCACACCATGCTCTTATAGCGGCAGAATTCATATCGCTAGTCCAATTAAGCTACTGGTCAGCGGTGATCCCTGGGATATTGATGGTGGGAAATTCTCAATGGCAATGCTATAATGTCTATGGGAGATGGTTAAATTCCTCCTCTTGTTGGAGATGTTCATTGCCTGGCACTTGTGTGGCACGAATGTTCTATAAGAGTCCAATGAAAATTGTGCGGCTCCCTTATGGAATAGGGCATGGTAGAAGGAACCTGTGACAAGAATATTACATGAAGGTGAGCTGGATGATTGTTGAGAAATCAAAGACCTGGAGAAATTGTACTGAGCTGCCAGAAAACGGGCAGTTCTTTATCAAATAATACTCCTTTTCAGTAAATACTAGTGTATATTTGAGCTGCTTGGTTTAATATGTCAACACTACCCATAGGGATTTTCGTCGTCAGAAGCAGTATATTGTTAAGCTTTTGGGTTGATCTGCAGAATGTTAGGTGTGGTTGTACCCGATCTTATCTTCAACATGCCAACATGAAAATTAGTTTAAATCTTAGAATGCCAATTTTCATGCATGTGGAAAATTTGATGGACTGATCTCTTTTTCCCGATTATAAAGATAGAATCCTACAGAAGGAGGCCATTTGGCCCATCGAGCCTGCACTGACCACAATCCCACTCAGGCCCTATTCTTGTACCCCCACATGTTTATCCTACTAATCCACCTGATACTAGGGAGAAATTTAGCATGGCCAATCAACTTCACCTACACATCTTTGGAGGAAACCCACGCAGATATGGGGAGAACGTTCAAACTCTACACAGTTGCCCAGGGCTGGAATTGAACCCAGGTCCCTGATGCTAACCATTGTGCCACCGTGCAGCCCATGAAGGACATTGAACTAGATGGGTTTTCCAACCAATTGACAATGGTTTCATGGTTATCAGTAGATTCTTAATTCCAGATATATTTTTTATTGAATTCAAATTCCACCATCTGCTGTGGCGGGCTTCGAACCCGGGTCCCCGGAACATTAGCTGAGTTTCTGGACTAGTCTAGCGATAATACCACTAGGCCATCACCTCCTCGAATTATAGGAAGGTGAACTGCAGCATGGATTTCAGACATGGTACAAATCTGCAGCTTTGAATGTTTCTGAATGGTACCAGAGCATGAGAGATTTTGTTTGTAGTATACTGCTCCACACAAGACTATATTGCTGTGCATTTCCCATCTTTGGAAGAGTCTGCAAAATGTAGCAAGTATGACTTAACTTTTTGACTTAGGTTCTCTTGAGTTTTTTCAAACCATCTCAGCCACTTAATTAGATTATTTGGATGTGATTAAAGGAGCATTTTGAGGGAGCTTTGTATTCTATTTCTGATTGTATTCATACATCTGTGGTTCTTACATCTGCGAATCTACTTAAGACAGAAGATAATTGATTAAAGTATTGATTTTGTTATGGTATTAAGATTTTCCCAGTGTTAATTTTTGGGATACCAAACATGCAAGATTTTCCTGTGGGTGTTTTTTTAGAATTAACTTCTAGTTTTAGTTGCTGGTGGTGGTGACTTCTGATTCTGTTTTGTCATGGAATAAGAGCATCCATGAGGGACAGTGGAATTATTCACTTGATATTTGAGGAAACATTGGGATTTTGTTTTTGGAGAAAAAGCTGTCCTCTTGCACACAGCTGAGGTCATATTTTCAAAAGGGCAGGGCTGTCATTAATGCATTTACATAGTATGGTTAGCAGCAGGAAAGGGAGCTTGAAACCTCTCTATAGGGGTGGCACAGTGGTTAGCACTGCTGCCTCGCAGCAGCCGGGATCTGGGTTCGATTCCCGGCTTGGGTCACTGTGTGGAGTCTGCACGTTCTCCCTGTGGCTGCGTGAGTTTCCTCCGGGTGCTACGATTCCTTCCCATAGTCCAAAGATGTGCAGGTTAGGTGCATTCGCCATACTAAATTCTCCCTCCGTGTACCCGAACAGGTGCCAGAATGTGGCGCCTCGGGGATTTTCAGAGTAACTTCAATGTAAGCCTGTTTCTGACACTAATAAATAAACTTAAAGAAACTGTGGCTATTTACCATTGCACAAGATAGTCCTTGCTTCGTTATAGAGCTGGTCATCCCTCATGGTGTACAGAGATACACTTGTAAAATAATTTTGCCATTGGCAAATACCTGTGTTGCTGAACTCTTATTTGCTCCTGCCCCACAGCACAATCCATCCCATGATTTCCTTGGTGTCCAAGCAGAAGCTGGGTTTGTTTGCCAAACCTGTTTTTAATCTGTACCTTGTCTAAATGCCCTATCTCATTCCAGTTAACATTTAGCCGCAGGTTGGTTTTCTGGTTCTGCAAGTCTCATTTTGCCAGCTCGCAGAGATCCTTGCAACTAGGTCAGAGCCCGACCATCCAAATTTAGGCATGAATGATTGATTCTGCAAACTTCTGTCAGCAGTTTGAACAAATTGAAACTACAACCCGGGGTGACTCATAAAATATTAATGAACTGAGTGACCTCCACGCACCTTGAAGAGATATCCTGGCCAATAAACTGAAGAGCTCCAGTCTTTGGATGAAAGTAGCCTTTTTATTTCGCTGAATCAATGTAGCAATTTACTTCTGAGTAAATGCCATTCAAAGGCAATTGAATGATAGAATGAATTGGTCGTTTCTGTGCTACTTTGGAAGTTTGGACATACAATATCCCTCTTTGTAAAATGAATGGCCAAGTGACTGCTTAAGTAGACAGTAGCTTTTTTCCCGTTGGTCTGTTGTTTGTATTTTAATATCTACTAGAAATGACTTGATCCTGTCAAATAATGACATGAGAAGAATTCAACCCTTTTTTCTGCCTTTTAATCTGAGAACGTGTTTTGTCTCCAACGTCTTCAAAAATCATATATATGGGGAATATTTCTTATTTTTCAGCATTCCCAACAATATGTAATTGTGCTTTTGTTTTTTACATTTTTAAATATGTTATCAAAATTCAATATTGCAGCTTTAAATCTATCAAACCAGCTCACTGATGGTGCACCTGGCTGCTGACCATTTGTATGCGGTGGGCACAGTTAGCACTATTTGTGAGGCAGCTGCTAAAACTGCTTTGTCTGACTCTCTCTTTGCTCATAAAACATGGCAAATGGCCTTTCCTGCATGTACACTGGCATTCCGCATGTGCAGAAGAAGCTGTGTGTTATGGGGTAAGGGTTGTCCGGAGCTACAGGAGCTGTATTTGGAACATGTAAACTGGGATTGACAAGTATCATGGGCGTATTCACATTTAAGTTGCGTTGCTTCATTTTTCAAACAGCTGCCATAACTCATTGTCACTTGTTATACCTTCCATGGAGTTCGATATCGAACATGTTTATAATCCCGTCAGTCATTTTCTATTAATTTCAATAACATAGTAATAATCATTCTAATCTACCTTCCTGATGTATGGTGGGTTTTTTTATTTAATCACCTTTTACTTTTCTAACTGATTAAATTTTATATTTAACAATTTAGCTTCCATTTCAGTAAGAATGTTGAAGTTTGTTGGGGTATAAACTGTGAGGCCTGTTGCAATTTGTCTATGATTCTCTGACTCTTGTTCCTTCTTTTGTGACTCCAAACCTCGGCTTCATAAATTGGAATCTTGATGTTGTATCAATTTTATAAAGTTTAGTTAATAGTGTCAAAAGTAGGCTTACATTTAACACTGCAATGAAGTTACTGTGAAACTCCCCCGGTGGCCCACTCCAGCCCCTGTTCGGGTACGCTGAGGGAGAATTTAGCATCTAAGCAGCACGTCTTTCGGACTGTGGGAGGAAACCGGAGTACCCGGAGGAAACACACACAGACACGGAGAAAACATGCAAACTCCGCACAGACAGTGACCCAATGGAACCTGGGTCCCTGGTGCTGTGCAGCAGCAGTGTTAACCATTGTGCCACCGTGCCATATGTTGAAATAACCTCTTCTGAACAACAATTTAGACTTTTCAACATAGTAAAGGTGCTTATGAACTTTATTTTGGGCTCGCTTAATGAAATACGGCATAGGTCCAAACATAGCATAGTGAGACTCCAAGTTTACATTTAGATCATAGAAACCCTACAGTACAGAAAGAGACCATTTGGCCCATCGAGTCTGCACCGACCACAATCCCACCCAGACCCTACTCCCATATCCCTACACATTTTGCCCACTAATCCCTCTAACCTACGCATCTCAGGACACCAAGGGGCAATTTTAAAAATGGCCAATCAACCTAACCCGCACATCTTTGGACTGTGGGAGGAAACCGGAGCACCCGGAGGAAACCCACGCAGACACGAGGAGAATGTGCAAACTCCACACAGACAGTGACCCAAGCTGGGAATCGAACCCAGGTCCCTGGAGCTGTGGAGCAGCAGTGCTAACCACTGTGCTACCGTGTCGCACATTAATGTGAATAAAACACCTTCTTAACTAACTGTTACTTATTGGTGACCCCAAAGTTTACATCGAAATCCCCGTTTCCTTTAATGACTCAAGATCTTGATAAAAGTTCCCATCTTTTTCTGTGTTACCCCATCTAATTATGAGATTCTCTGATTTGCTGATCACAGTTTGTTCGCATGCTTGCTGGGATGTGAAGCCCATTCCGCAAGGTGGTGCAGAGTGCTGTGGCTCCAATGTACTGGACCATTGTTAGCACTGCTACCTCACAGTGCCAGGAACTCTGGTTCAATTCTGGCCTCTGGTCACTATCTGTGTGGAGTCTGCACATTCTCCCCATGTCTGTGTGGGTTTCCTCTGGGTGCTCCAGTTTCCGCCCACAGTTCAAAGATGTGCCGGTTAGGTGGATTGGCCATATAAATTGTCCCTTAGTGTCAGGGGGATTAAGAGGATAAATACGTGAGGTTACAGGGCCTGGGTGGGATTGTTGTCGGTGCAGGCTCGATGGGCCGAATGGCCTCCTTCTGCACTGTAGGGTTTCTATGATTTGTGACTTGACACAGATGGGAGACTGTGATCACAAGCACACACTCTCAAATGCGATACTTGAGGAAGTACTGCGTGAATGTTGGATGCCTCTCTGCTGGCCACAAGCAACTAAATTTTGCAACCGGGAAGACCAGCAAGTATCACCTCCTTGGCTGGGGGCAATGTATTATTGCAGGCAAAAATCAAAAATGCAGAAGGGATCTTCTAAAAAGTACAGTTTTACAGACTCTTGTCCTCTTTTTTTGAAATGCGAAACATTTCACCAATGCACTCACTACACTGTAGATTAGCATTTGTCACTTTGATGAATTGTCTATTATCTGCAATGTAGCTCAGTCCAGCAATTCTTGTGAATTCATCAACTCTGTGCTGTCACCTTGCTGCAAGAAAGTGGTCCAATTTACTGGAGCTGTGCGTCAGTTCTCAGATTAAAAATAGTTTATTGTCTTCATCATGGAATGTCCCATAATATAAAAATCACAATAATAGCAACACAGTGGTTAGCATTGCTGCCTCCCAACACCAGGAACCCGGGTTCAATGCTGGCCTTGGGTGACTGTGTGGTGTTTGCACATTCTTGCCGTGCTTGCGTGGGTTTCCTCCAGGTGCTCCGGTTTCCTCCCACAGTCCAAATCTGTGCAGGTTAGGTTGATTGGCCATGCTAAATTACCCCTTAGTCTGAGGGGGATTAGCAGGGTAAATATGTGGGATTATGGGGATAGGGCCTGGGTGGGATTGTTGTTGGTGCAGGCTTGATGAGTCAAATGGCCTCCTTCTGCACTGTAGAGATTCTATGTTGATGACCACTGATTTTAAGAGAGATAGGTTGTTCATTGGATTATTCATTATTTCCCATCATCATGGGTATATAACCCAAGTCTTGAGGAAACTGTGCTGAGCCCAAAAGCTCTATCCTCTAGTTGCATAAAAAAAACAGCTTGGAGGTTCTGCGACATATAATGTCAACTGGAGGACGTGTGCCACTGTCTCAGCGTGACTGGAAAAGCATCGTACGGAAGTTTATGTTTCACCTCTTTTAGTGAAATCTCCTGTGACATTGCTCACTGTGAGTTAGATGAGTTAATGTGAGTCTGCTATGTTTGGAGAGCAATACCCTTCCTCACTCCTCTCGGGTTCAGATGTTTCTTTCTATTACTCTCTAAAACGGGGTGTCTCTCATTTTCCCTGCAATGTTTTTCCCTCCCAATATTTAATCACCAGGATGCTTCCACAATCCTCCCTATAATCAAGGAATTAAAGTTATGTGACGTTACAATCTTAACTGGAAATGAAACATTTATGCATTGTTAATGAGGGTGAACTGCTGGTAAATTTGGTGTAAACTAAGTCTTGTAAGGACGCCGTAGTAACCACAGAGAATTTGAGGCTTTAACAAAAAAAGTGAAGAAACTTCTTTAAAAAGTAAGAAGTTTTACAGCACCAGGTTAAAGTCCAAAAGGTTTATTTGGAATCACGAGCTTTCGGTGTGCTGTTCCTCCATCAGGTGAGTTAATGTCACCTGATGACGGAGCAATGCTCCAAAAGTTTGTGATTCCAAATAAACCTGTTGGACTTTAACCTGGTGTTGTGAGACTTCTTACTGTGCTTACCCCAGTCCAACGCCGGCATCTCCACGTCATTCTTGAAAAAGGATATTAAGTTTTCCATCAAAACTGGACGGTTTGAATGTATTTTTGTCAAAAGGGAAGACCAAGTGTAAAAACAATTCCACCCTCACAGCAGATTAATATAATTTGTTTAATGTGGTATGACAATGCTGTCATTGTGAATAGCTTACTATCTCATTTATGATATGTGCCACAAGGCACCTGCTATTTTAAAAAATGTTGCACTGATAGAATGGGCGGCACAGTAGCACAGTGGTTAGCACTGCTGCTTCACAGCTCCAGGGACCTGGGTTCGATTCCCAGCTTGGGTCACTGTCTGTGTGGAGTTTGCACATTCTCCTCGTGTCTATGTGGGTTTCCTCCGGGTGCTCCGGTTTCCTCCCACAGTCCAAAGATGTGCGGGTTAGGTTGATTGGCCATGCTAAAAATTGCCCTTAGTGTCCTGAGATGCGTAGGTTAGAGGGATTAGTGGGTAAATATGTAGGGATATGGGAGTAGGGCCTGGGTGGGATTGTGGTCGGTGCAGACTCGATGGGCCAAATGGCCTCTTTCTGTACTGTAGGGTTTCTATGATTTCTATGAATGCCATCTTAATTTATAACTAACCCTATACCCAGTACTTTTAGCTTATGGAATGATAGCAACGTTCAAGCTGTATTTTGATAGACAAATGAACGGGAGGCGAACAGAGGGATAGAAACCCGCTTATGGGCAATAAGTAGTGGGTCTAAATAAGGATTAGTAATCGGTGCAGGCTTGGCAGGCCGAAGGGCCTGTTCCTGTGTTGTTTTGTTCTTTGTTCTAGCGTCCTGGGACATGCTGCTTTATGAACACATACACCTGAGTAATGATCGATCGTGTGTATATGTCGACCACCAACTTTTAGCTATTTAGTAGTAGAAATTTGACATTTACACAAAAATGTATGCTATTTCATTTCATATTTACTTCATATTATCAATCATTTTTTAGTGCTGTAGCAGATGTTTATTTTGTGCCTTTGGAACCAGAGTGTGCCTTAGTGTGATAATGTAACACTGTCAAATGGGTACCTATTAAAATTAAACCACTTATTTGCGAATAATGTTGTGTTCTTACTAGCTTTGAGCCAAAGAATGTGCAGCCAACAACACCATGGCACAGATTAAGTACAACTGATTGGTCTGTTTAAAAGTGCTAAAGCAAAAGACTAAGTGCTGGAAATCTGTATTAAAAACAAAAGTCTGAATGCTTAACTGGTCCGGCAGCATCTGTGGAGTGAGAAATAGTTAATGTTTCAGATTAATGACCTTTCAATGATGACTATGGTGTTGTCCATCAAATGATTTTTGTTTAAGAAGTCAAACTTTGATCTCAAAAACCTGTCTAAAATCCAATCTGAGAGTAGCTTTGAAAGCGATGCCTGAGGAAAGGGAACCATTTACAATGGGTACTAGACAAGTTTAGGTGATCAGCAATGGGTGGAGGATGCAGGAAGTGAGTCTTGGGGATAAGGTGAGGTAGGAGAGGGATGACTCAAATCATGCAACACAGGAGGTGGCCATTCGACTCGGTGTAAATGTGCAAAGTTTTGGTGGGTGGGGTGGAGTTTTCTTAATTAATTCCACTCGCCTGCTGTTTCTTCATAACTTTGCAGTTTTCTTTTAAAGGTGAGGTGAGAGTGACTGTTCTTGGCATCACCATTTGGCCAAGTGTGGCATCCAGGAGCCCCAACAAAACTGGGGTGGAGGTGAAAACTCCTCACTGGTTGGAGTCATACCTAGCAAGGAGTAGGGTGGTTGTTGGAGGCCAAACATCTCCAGGACATCACTGCAAGAATTTCTCAGGGTGGTTTCTTATACCAGCCATCTTCAACTGCTTCACCAATGACCTTCCTTCCATCATAAGTGTTTGCTCAATGTTCAGAACCTCACGTGACTTCTCAGACATGGAAGCAGTCTGTAACTTGCTGCTTATCAGTCCAAGCCTGAATATTGTCCAGATCTTGCTGCATGTGGATACAGACTGCTTATGCCACCTAAGTGTCCCAGGCAGTGACTATCCCAAGATATAATCCAACTATCAACCTTTGAAAACAAATGGCATTACTTTCACTGTATCCCCCACTATTAATACCCTGAGGGTAACCATTGAGCAGAAGCTGAACTGGACCAACCATATAAATACTGTAGCTACAAGAGCAAGTCCAATGCAGGGAATTCTATGGTGAATAACTCTCCTCAAAGCCTGTCTGCCATCTTGAGGGCATAAGTCAGGAGTGTGATGGAATACTCTCCACTAGCCTGGATGAGTACAGTTCCAAGAACATTCAGGTAGCTTGACATCACCCAAGACAAAGCAGCTGCTTGACACTTTCAACATTCACTTCCTGAATCACCACACAGTGGCAGCAGTGTGTGCCACCACCTACAAGGTGCAGTGCAACAACTCACCAAATCTCCTTCAACTTTGCCTTCCAAACCAATGTCCCCCACCACCATGAGGGACATGGGAAGCAGATGCATGGGCACACCGCCACATGCAAACTCCCCTCCAACCCACAAACCATCCTGACTTGGAATGTTATCACTGTTTCTTTATTATCACTGGGTTAAAATCCTGGCACCCCCTTCCTAGCAGTACTGTGGATGTACCCGTGCTACTTGGACTTCAGCGGTTCAAGGAGGCAACTCATGACCACCTTCTTAACAGCAATTCAGGATGAGCAATAAATGCTGGCCTATTACAGGAAGGATGTGGAGGCTTTGGAGAGGGTGCAGAGGAGGTTTACCAGGATGTTGCCTGGTATGGAGGGGAGATCCTATGAGGAGAGGCTGAGGGATTTGGGATTGTTTTCGCTGGAAAGGCGGCGGCTAAGAGGGGATCTTATTGAAACATATAAGATGATTAGAGGTTTAGATAGGGTGGATAGTGATAGCCTTTTTCCTCTGATGGAGAAATCCAGCACGAGGGGGCATGGCTTTAAATTGAGGGGGGGTAGTTATAGAACCGATGTCAGAGGTAGGTTCTTTACCCAGAGGGTGGTGAGGGATTGGAATGCCCTGCCAGCATCAGTAGTAAATGCGCCTAGTTTGGGGGCGTTTAAGAGATCCGTAGATAGGTTCATGGACGAAAAGAAATTGGTTTAGGTTGGAGGGTCACAGTTTTTTTTTTAACTGGTCGGTGCAACATCGTGGGCCGAAGGGCCTGTTCTGCGCTGTAATGTTCTATGTTCTATGTTCTATCCAATGATGCCCACATCCTGTGAAAGAATAAGAAAGTATCTATCCAATTCCATTTCGGAAAGTTACTTTGATTTCCAATGCCATTTTCAAGCAATGTATTTCAGATCACAAATGATTTGTTGTCGCTACCCATGATGTACGCTACTTGGACACCATGAGGCAGTCTTGTTGAACTAACAGAAGTCTTTTATTAACATTACTGAACTATATGCATTTTTACTGTAGAGATTAAAGGCATAGAGAGGACCTCATACTCTGTCCTTGTAAGTTGGTGCCTGTCTCTAGACTGCCCTTAGCCTTGGTCATGTGCCTTACATCACCGTCTCATGAGAGTCCCATGTTAATCCTTTTTGGCTATCAGATCCTTCTATTACACTCATTGCAGGTTGGGGATGGGTCAGGAGGGCAGAACTCTCACTGACCGGGGTGCTGAAGAATCTCAAGGCACCTTATTTGCTTTTCTCCTCTGGTGTTTGATCTGTTTTCTTTGATGTTCTGGGTTCTGGCGGCCACTTGAGGAGGGTGCCGAGTCAGAGTTCGGGCTAACGATGAAATGCACAAGGGAGCTGGATTTTTTTTTAATGATTCATAGGACAAGCTTTCCTGGATTTTAAACAGGTTTTATCTCATTCTATAGGCTGCGAGTTCTGCTTTGAAGCTGATTTTCCACAGGGATTCATTGCAGACTTTAACTTAAGCTTAATTTCTGCCTTTTTTCTGCTACCAGGCTCTGGAGCCTCTCCGATTGAGTTTTCTCAGTGTTGTGTTTCTTGAGTGGGGTTATTTCAGGACAGAATTGTTGCTGGTGCCCTTTTCTTGAGAGTTCTTCAGTTTTCTTTAGAGACGATGTGAGTTTTTTATGCCCTCTGCCACAATGTTGTCGGTACTCATGATGGGTAATGCTTGGATACCACGAAGCAGTCTTGCTGAAGTTACAAAGAAATCTTGATTAGCAGTACTGAGTATGGGGTAAAGGTATGGAGAGGACTCCATATTGGTCCTTGCATGTTGCTACCTATCTCTAGCCTCCTCTTAGCTCTAGGTCATGAGCCTTCTTACATCACTTTGTGCGGTACTGTACTCAGTCCCGTTTTAACCTCTTAGGTACCAGATCTTTCTACTGCAGCAACAAAATCCTAATTTTACCTCTAGTTGCTTTGCCAATCACCTTAAATCTCTTCTCTAGTTGCCTACTTTTCTGCCGATGGAAACAGTAAGGGGAGGGGAGATTGGAGTGAGTGAGATACCGGTTCGGACCTTGGGCCATGGGAGTCTTTTTTGGGGGAGGAGCAAGGGAAAACAATTTTGTCTACGAAACCAAGAGGATTCTGCCACTGTTTGAGCTGAAACACACAGGCCTTTTGGCCCAGCCATTCCATGCTGGCATTTGCCCGCTGTATGAGCAAATAGTCCTGATTGCATTTACTCACCCCATTCTCTCTCTCTTTTTCGCCCACTTATCCTACTCAACCTTGAATATCAACATAGTTTCTGCCTCACCCATTTACCCTTGAAAGCAAGAAATCACAGCTCAATAAAATCACGCTACATCTATTATGATCTGCTGATGATAGACTGACAAATAATTGTGCAGCATCTCACAATAGAAATTCAGACATATTGTTAGCGTCAACCGTCAGCCTGATATGCCTGGAGAGCTTCCTAATATAGAACAAAACTGGGACCATTTCAAAATACACAGTATAAAGATCCACAGCCTGTCAGTCATTTTTCTATGTTGTAAACCTTGTTGCTGTAACACGGGCTAGGTTTTCTTTGTGTTGATTATTGTAAACCTAACCAAGTTGAAAAAAAATTAAAATTCAGCAGATTTTGGTGTTCGATATGAATGGATGAATAATGACCAATAGTGGAAACTTTATTTTGTGCTGTTCACACTCGTGCTGAATTTGTTTGCAACATCACCACCAAAGCAGTTAATGAACTTTGCTAAATATGAATATGTTAGAGTAAAAGGGAATACGAATCTAGACCATTAGAAATTAGTTGCCATTTTTATTCCAGATCGCAAAGAAAAATTCTGTTAGACTGCTCAGTGAACCCTGATGGTCTTCTCTGAAATTAAATGACCAAGAAAGACCATTTAAGGCTATGCTTGTTTTATACAAGGGCAGCATGGTGGCACAGAAGTTAGCACTGCTGCCTCACAGCCCCAGGAACCTGGGTTCGATTCCGGCCTTGGGTGCCTGTCTGTGTAGAGTTCTGCTTGGTTTCCTCTGGGTGCTCCAGTTTTATAGAATCCCTGTAGTGCAGAAGGAGGCCATTCAGCCCATTGAACCTGCATTGACAATAATCCCTCCCAAGCCCTTTCCCCGTACCCCATGTATTTACTCTGCTAGTCCCCCTGACACTAAGGAACAATTTGACATGGCCAATCAAGCTAACCTGCACATCTTTGGGGTGTGGGAGGAAACTGAAGGACCCAGAGGAAACCCACGCATACATGGGGAGAATGTGCAAACTCCACAAAGACAGTGACCTGAGGCCGGAATTGAACCCGGGTGGGTCCCTGGAGCTGTGAGGCAGCAGTGCTAACCACTGTGCCACCGTGCTGCCTCCCACAGTCCAAAGATGAGCAGGTTAGGTAGATTGACCATGCTAAATGTGTTGGTTTAGAAACATAGAACAGTACAGCACAGAACAGGCCCTTCGGCCCACGATGTTGTGCCGAGCTTTATCTGAAACCAAGATCAAGCTATCCCACTCCCTATCACCCTGGTGTGCTCCATGTGCCTATCCAATAACCGCTTAAATGTTCCTAAAGTGTCTGACTCCGCTATCACTGCAGGCAGTCCATTCCACACCCCAACCACTCTGCGTAAAGAACCTACCTCTGATATCCTTCCTGTATCTCCCACCACGAACCCTATAGTTATGCCCCCTTGTAATAGCTCCATCCACCCGAGGAAATAGTCTTTCAATGTTCACTCTATCTATCCCCTTCATCATTTTATAAACCTCTATTAAGTCTCCCCTCAGCCTCCTCCGCTCCAGAGAGAACAGCCCTAGCTCCCTCAACCTTTCCTCATAAGACCTACCCTCCAAACCAGGCAGCATCCTGGTAAATCTCCTCTGCACTCTTTCCAGCGCTTCCACATCCTTCTTATAGTGAGGTGACCAGAACTGCACACAATATTCCAAATGTGGTCTCACCAAGGTCCTGTACAGTTGCAGAATAACCCCACGGCTCTTAAACTCCAACCCCCTGTTAATAAAAGCTAACACACTATAGGCCTTCTTCACAGCTCTATCCACTTGAGTGGCAACCTTTAGAGATCTGTGGATATGGACCCCAAGATCTCTCTGTTCCTCCACAGTCTTCAGAACCCTACCTTTGACCCTGTAATCCACATTTAAATTAGTCCTACCAAAATGAATCACCTCACATTTATCAGGGTTAAACTCCATTTGCCATTTTTCAGCCCATCCTATCTATATCTCTTTGCAGCCTACAACAGCCCTCCACCTCATCCACTACTCCACCAATCTTGGTGTCATCAGCAAATTTACTGATCCACCCTTCAGCCCCCTCCTCGAAGTCATTAATAAAAATCACAAAGAGCAGAGGACCAAGCACTGATCCCTGTGGCACTCCGCTAGTAACCTGCCTCCAATCCGATAATTTTCCATCCACCACCACCCTCTGTCTTCGATCAGACAGCCAGTTACCTATCCAATCGGCCAACTTTCCCTCTATCCCACACCTCCTCACTTTCATCATAAGCCGACCATGGGGGACCTTATCAAACGCCTTACTAAAATCCATGTATATGACATCAACTGCCCTACCTTCATCAACACACTTAGTTACCTCCTCAAAAAATTCAATCAAATTTGTGAGGTACGACTTGCCCTTCACGAATCCGTGCTGACTATCCCGGATGAATCCGCATCTTTCTAAATGGTCGTAAATCCCATCCCTAAGGACCTTTTCCATCAATTTACCAACGACCGAAGACTAACCAGTCTATAATTACCAGGGTCATTTCTATTCCCTTTCTTAAACAGAGGAACAACATTCGCCATTCTTCAGTCCTCTGGCACCATCCCCGTGGACAGTGAGGACCCAAAGATCAAAGCCAAAGGCTCTGCAATCTCATCCCTTGCCTCCCAAAGAATCCTAGGATATATTTCATCAGGCCCAGGGGACTTATCGACCTTCAATTTATTCAAAACTGCCAGGACATCCTGCCTCTGAACATCTATTTCCTCCAGCCTATTAGCCTGTAACACCTTCTCTTCCTCAAAAACATGGCCCCTCTCCTTGGTGAACACTGAAGAAAAGTATTCATTCATCATCTCGCCTATCTCTACTGACTCCATACACAAGTTCCCACTACTGTCCTTGACCGGCCCTAACCTCACCCTGGTCATTCTTTTATTCCTCACATAAGAGTAAAAAGCCTTGGGGTTTTCCTTGATCTGACCCGCCAAGGACTTCTCATGTCCCCTCCTAGCTCTCCTATGCCCCTTTTTCAGCTCATTCCTTGCTAACTTGTAACCCTCAATCGAGCCATCTGACCTTGTTTCCTCATCCCTACATAAGCTTCCCTCTTCCTTTTCACAAGACATTCCACCTCTTTCGTGAACCATGGTTCCCTCACTCGTCCATTTCCTCCCTGCCTGACAGGGACATACCTATCAAGGACACCCAGTATTTGTTCCTTGAAAAAGTTCCACTTTTCATTAGTGCCTTTCCCTGACAGTTTCTGTTCCCAACTTATGCCTCCTAATTCTTGCCTAATCGCATCATAATTACCTCTCCCCCAATTGTAAACCTTGCCCTGCCGTATGGCCCTATCCCTCTCCATTACAATAACAAAAGACACCGAATTGTGGTCACTATCTCCAAAGTGCTCTCCCACAACCAAATCTAACACTTGGCCTGATTCATTTCCCAGTACCAAATCCAATGTGGCCTCACCTCTTGTCGGCCTATCCACATATTGTGTCAGGAAACCCTCCTGCACACACAGCACAAAAACTGCCTCATCCGAACTATTTGACCTACAAAGGTTCCAATCAATATTTGGAAAGTTAAAGTCCCCCATGACAACTACCCTGTGACCCCCACACATACCCATAATCTGCTTAGAAATTTCTTCCTCCACATCTCTCTTACTATTTGGGGGCCTATAGTAAACTCCTAACAACGTGACCGCTCCTTTCCTATTTCTAACCTCAGCCCATATTACCTCAGTGTGCAGATCCCCCTCGAAGTGCCTTTCGGCAGCCGTTAAACTATCCTTGATTAACAATGCTACTCCTCCACCTCTTTTACCAGCTTCCCTACACTTAGTGAAACATCTATACCCCAGAACGTCCAACAACCATTCCTGTCCTTGTTCTACCCACGTCTCCGTAATGGCCACAACATCGTAGTCCCAAGTACCAATCCACGCCCCAAGTTCATCTACCTTGTTCCGGATGCTCCTTGCATTGAAGTAGACACACTTCAACCCACCTTCCTGTCTACCGGTACCTACCCTTGACCCTGATACCTTCCCCAATACCTCACCACCCTCAACACTGACTTCTGGACTACAACTCCATTTCCCTATGGGGATAGGACGGGGGGGAGATGGCCAGAGAAAGATACTCCTGTCAGACTCGGCGATGCCGAAAGGCCTGTTCTGCACTGTAGTGATTCTAAGTCACACTGCCAACTTTACCTGGGCCTAACACCAAGCCTCAGCGTGAAACTTGCTACTGGGTCTCTCGAACAGGATGGAAGTCTGTGTAATGTGAGGTTATTATAACATTGCTCTGCAGCAAGAACAAGTAAGCCTTCTATAAAGTTCCTCTATTATAAAACAGCAACCTGAGCGCCATATAAATAGACATAAGGAATTTAGATAAAATTGAAAACATTTCCATCTTAGCGTACATCATTATTGTGTGCCTATGACAGTTTGGTTAACCCCATCATATTTGCTTAATCCACTGCAAGCCAGTCCAAACAGGCAAACAACTGCTGTGCTTTGCAGGAGAACTGGAAGGAGAAATGATATTGGCAATGAGATGGACCACAAGGTGGTCGAAAAAAGCTTTGAGTTTTTGTGGAATTACTCATTAAAATTGGGGATTGAGCTGGTGAAGGAGCATCATTACATTACCCAAAAAGTCTTGGGAATGACAAATGTATCGGTTTATCAAGGGAGTACAAATGTCTCAATAGTTGTGGGATGTCTGTGGATTTGGAAGATGTGGAAATGCTGGGGATGAGAGAAACATTGAAAAGTGTTTCATCGGTGTGTATAATCTGTGTGGTGAGAAAGTCTGAGATTCAGTGCAACAATTAGTCTGCTAAAGGAAGGCTTTGTGTGGGGACCGCAGGAGGTTAGGTGTCTTTTGGAGTTCCATCTTGTTTTGCCTTGCTGAATTTGGTTATGGACCTTTTCTTGAGGGAAAAATTGGAAAGATGAGCTGTTGAAGATGATGAGCAATAGTTGCCCAGTGGTTTGCACTACTGCCTCACAGCGCCAGCGACCCGGGTTTGATTCCCGCAATGGGTCACTCTCTGTGTGGCGACTGCACGTTCTCCCCGTGTTTGCGTGGGTTTCCTCCGGGTGCTCCGGTTTCCTCCCACAGTCCGAAAGTCGTGCTGGTTAGGTGCGTGCCATGTTAAATTCTCCCTCAGTGTACCCAAACAGGTGCTGGAGTGTGGCGACTAGAGGATTTTCACAGTAACTTCATTGCGGTGTTAATGTAAGCCTACTTGTGACACTAATAAATAAACTTAAAAACTTAAACTTAGTTGTCAAGTTAGGTTTAAAAAAATGAGCATTGGGCCTGAAATATAGGAAGATCCATCTGTTGAACAATGACAGTGAATGGCATTTGGGAGGTCAGGGTGGAAATAGGAACAAAACATTTTCTCCCTGAAAAGAAAGTTACTGCTTTTGTGGGAGCAGGAGTTCAGGAGAATACAAGGAGACTAAAGGAATTGATGGACTAATTCATTTGACTCTGAATTTTGTACCTACTGAAGGAGGATGCCATAGCAGAGAAGAGATGCAGTTCTCTTGGTGGCATTATTTAGTTAGATGAATTGTGAAGGACATGGAACGAAAATAGAGATTTGTGTGTAGTTGATCCTTGTGTTTGGTGCTGAGAGTTAGACCGAGCCTAATGCCTGTCCCCAAATTATCCGGCAAGTAACTGAGCCGTACAGACTAGTGGAGCAGCTGCTTGAATAATCGTAGATGCTGAAGCACCACAGAGAGCAAATATGAAAGAAAAAAATGAAACTTGTATCAAGTACTGTAGTTATTTCTAAAGTAAGAAATCTTTTATCGCACCGGCTACTTTCCTTTTGTTTTGCAATAACTGAGACTTGTCAGGATATTCAAATATAACTGTGAGCTGTCAGTACATTGGAAGCTGTAGTTATAATCAGATATTTCCCCGTCTTTGGAGAATACTCTGTTATTTGTAGCTCTTGACTTGGTGAAGAGTTTTTGTTGATAGCTTTAAGATGAATTCAAGCCTGTGTGGTTCAGTGTAAAGTGGTACATGCTAACTGTAACACCATTCAATTTCGCTGTTCCTGAAAGTATATTTTTCTCTCCAGATTTGGTGTAATTAGCTGGTAATAAGATGGGCGGGGTCAGCTTGCTGCACAAAGCTGGGCCTATCCAGATGGCACATAACTGCACAATAAGACTATTGCCTGAAAAACCATGTATAGGAGTTAAACATTCTGCCTGGAAGTTCACTTGCAACACCATTTTAACTAGTACAAATAGTCCAGAAGGTTTGATAGTCCTGGAAGTTACTTGGGTGAGACTCTGATGTTAAACCTGTATTGCCCAGGAAAGAAAGTTGGAAGTTCCTGATTTTAAAACTTGTAGCATCAGTCACTTTCTAGGTGACAACCATCTCTGGATATTTGGGCGGCACAGTGGTTAGCATTTCTGCCTCACAGCGCCAGGTACCCGGGTTCGATTCCTGCCTTGGGTCACTGTCTGTGCGGAGTTTGCACATTCTCCCTATGTCTGCGTGGGTTTCCTCCAGGTGCTCCAGTTTCCTCTCTCAGTCCAAAGATGTGCGGGTTAGGTTGATTGACCATGCTAAATTGATCCTTGTGTCAGGGGATTAGCAAGGTAAATATGTGAGGTTACAGGAATAGGACCTAGGTTGGATTGTTAGTGCAGACTCAATGGG
Organism: Mustelus asterias; assembly: GCF_964213995.1. NCBI lineage: Eukaryota > Metazoa > Chordata > Chondrichthyes > Carcharhiniformes > Triakidae > Mustelus > Mustelus asterias. The sequence goes on along the minus strand of NC_135817.1, from coordinate 22,812,111 downwards.
CCAAAAGGCATCCTTCTGTACTGTAGGGATTCAATGATTTCCAGGCTAGCTATGGAAAAGCAAGTTATAGCATCAAAATTGTGGGGCATGTCAGCTTTGCCTTTTGTACTCGAGTGCTGGAGTGGTAGGCTTCTGAGTCAAAACACAAACGTTCTACCAACACAGCCACAGATGACACTCAAGTACTGAATGAATATCTGTGGCACCAATTTCCCCCTGTTCTTATATCATTAGTTACGATTGGCAAATGTATAATAGTCAGGTGCTGGTATTTTCTGACTTCTCCTGAAATAAGAGTCTGAGAGATCTACAGTGTGATCAAAGGTAGGTCTCCTCTTTTTAGTCAACATACAGGCTCTTATCTGATTTCTATGGCAAGCCCCCATTTAAATGGAAGGGTAAACACACTTATTGTGGCTGCTTCTCTCGCCCAAACTATTTTAACTTTGTAAGAATTAGTGATTGTGTTTGCTTACAAAATAACATTAAAAAGTGTGAGCATGCTGAAGACAGGATGCGAGCTATTGAATAAGACTGTTCATAGCAATCTTTTACGTTTTCAAGGTTTTATCCTTCTGTTCTTTGTAAAATAACACAATTTTGATTAAGAAAAAAAATGGACTTTCAAAGAATCCCTACAGTGCAGAAGGAGGCCATTTGGCCCACAGAGTCTGCACCAACCACAATCCCACCCAGGCTCTAACCCCGTAGCCCCACTTATTTACCCTGCTAACTCCCTGACACTAAGGGACAATTTAGTATGGCCAATCAACCTAACCCGCACATCTTTGGAGTGTGGGAGGAAACTGAAGTACCTGGGGGAAATCTACACAGACACGGAGAACGTGCAGACTCCGCACAGACAGTAACCCAATCCAGGAATTGAACCCAGGTCCCTGGCGCTGTGAGGCAGCAGTGCTAACCACTTAAAGGAGAGAAAGCATTTTAGTTTTTACAATTCCATCTAATAATCTCTAATCCATAAATATATTTTCTTTCCTCCCTGGTATTGCTGTTCATGGTTAGTAGTTTTACAAATCACAAAGTCATTTGAATAATTGGGCGAGTTGTTTGCCACAATATTAACTGTGATATTCTTTGGTCCTTTTTAGATTATGAACTTGTGTGGTGCAAAGCAACTGGGCTATTTTGGCCGTGGTCCGTTTTACATTGCCCTGAAACTAATAGCCGCAGCCCAATCTAGCCTTCCAATACAGCTGGACAGCATTAACTGTGGTGAGTAGTATTGTTGCTTTTAATATTGGGTTGTAAACTGATTGCTGAGGTTTGGATGCAAGCACTGCAGGTTAGATCTGTAAACTGATGAAGATATTAGTGTGAAGTGAACTTGCAAGTAAGTCGACCATTTAGGGGTCAACGTGATAGCAAATCGGCCAATGATTACTCTTACGGAACCGGCAGAGAAATCTTTATTCCCATTTCCAGTTTGAAAATGAAACACAATGCTGAAATATACAGGGTAAAAGCTGTTTATTGACTTCATAAAATTACAAAGTTAATGCTCAGAGTGGATCAGGCAAATCCATTCCTCGCTTGCTCCAAAAACCAAATTCAAATTGAATCTAATTCATGGTGACTGTACGGCAGCTCTGTCTGGGGTGAAGGAATGGGCCAAACTAGTGAGAATGGAAGGGACTGTTGTGGGAAATTTACCACTTCGTAGTCGGACTTGGAGGTTCAACAAAACAGTTTTATTTCGGACGAAGCTTTGGGAGAAAGCACTGGTACTCCGCAGTACTTCCAATACTATCCGCGGCACGGTAGCACAGTGGTTAGCACTGCTGCTTCACAGCTCCAGGGTCCCGGGTTCGATTCCCGGCTCGGGTCACTGTCTGTGTGGAGTTTGCACATTCTCCTCGTGTCTGCGTGGGTTTCCTCCGGGTGCTCCGGTTTCCTCCCACAGTCCAAAGATGTGCGGGTTAGGTTGATTGGCCAGGTTAAAAATTGTCCCTTAGAGTCCTGGGATGCGTAGGTTAGAGGGATTAGTGGGTAAAATGTGTGGGGGTAGGGCCTGGGTGGGATTGTGGTCGGTGCAGACTCGATGGGCCGAATGGCCTCCTTCTGCACTGTAGGGTTTCTATGTTTCTATGTTTCTATGTTACTTGGCAGCTACCTTCTCAACTACACAATGGTAGTTGAGCATCTCTTATACTTTTTAGACAATAGGCAGTACGGATATTAGCCGTTAACACATCATCACAAGTTGAGCAGACCGATACGGACATCGACAGTTAACACATCATTGTACATAGAATGGATACATTCATGGAGTTATGTCCTCTATCAATGGCTGGTTTCGATATACATACATTTATGTATTTATGTCCCCATCAGTGGCTGACCTTGTTATCAAACTCATTGTTTTGGGTCTGCTCTTTATCTCAAGTCTTAAAGTGCCTCAAGGTCTGACCAGTTTCAGTCAGTGCTTTTTAATGTCCCTTCCTGGAGTCCATTTAACCAGGTAACCATTTTGCGTCCATCGCTTTAATTTCACCATAACAGGACCAATGCTCATTTAGATGGGAAATTATGTGACACAAACTTATTTTGCGCTGCCCAGAGCAGTCAATGTTCCAAAGCTGTTTGAACCCAGATCCTGGATCTGTAGCCATCATAGAAGACTGCATGTTTATCATATTTTAGCATTGATATTATTTATATAATCTGTGTATTTGTGCATGTGCAGTGAGATGAATTCCAAAAGTACTGCAATGAATCCAATACAACAGCCTGAAATGAAAAATATTCGACTTTCACTTTCTTGTTTGAGTCATGGAGGGTTAATAATGTTATGGTGTTAACTGACAGTTTTGTTTAAGACATTTTGAGAATTGTGAAATTCTTTCACTTTGATTCTGTGCCACATTCACTTAGTCATTATTTCAATCTTAAATTCAAATAGAATATTTAAGATTTATCATCAACATCCAGTGGATTGCAGCTTATAATACAATCCCAGCCTGAAAATCATTTTGCATATGCTTGGCATGTAATTCAACTCTCTTTATCAGCCACAACATGCAATGCCTCCTTCGGGGCGGCTATGGCCTAGTGGTACTATCACTAGCTAAGGTTTCTGGATTAATAGTCTAATGTTCTGGGGACCCAGGTTCGAATCCTGCCATGGCAGATGGTGGAATTTGAATTCATTAAAAAATATCTGGAATTAAGAATCTTCTGGTGACCGTGAAACCATTGTTGATTGTTGGAAAAACCCATCTGGTTCATTAATGTCCTTTAGGGAAGGAAATCTGCCGTCCTTACCCGGTCTGGCCTACGTATGATTCCAGAGCCACAGCGATGTGGTTGACTCTCAACTGTCCTTCAAGAGCAACCAGGGATGGACAATAAAAGCTGGCCAGCCAGCGATGCCTATGTCCCATGAATCAATGAAAAAAAAACCCAGCCTCAATTTCTCAAACAACAAAAAATGCATGTTTCACATGCTGTGTACTTCGGCTCAAGGGATTGAGTAGGCAATAAGGGCTGTGTTGCAAAGATATCTGCAAGTTTAAGACAGGTCCACACAGAGCAAGCAAACAACAAAGAGAAATGAGTCTTCCAACTAAACTAATGAATTATGAAGCTGGTTTCGAGCTAAATGTTGTAGTATCTGCTAACTTGTCAAATAATTTTGTTGTAGTGAGGTTATACAGTGTTCATGAAAAAAACTAATGTGAATATGGAAGAAAAAATCCACCCTAAGGAAGATGCCCAAGACTAAATGCACCATAAAAATATGGACAAGCAACAGGCCTGATTTTATGATACAAATATCAGAATGCGTCCTCAAAAAAACTTGCAATGATCATCAACAAAAATGCAATGCATATTTTCATAACAACTAATCATCGCCCTGAATTACTTATGGACATATTGAATTTAAGTAGTACTTAAGTAAAAACTGGCTGAGACTATAAAGTCTTGCTGGAATTCCTATGTGGATTGCACCTGACCAACCAATCCAAAGAGAAGGAAATGTAATACCTGTTTCAGACAGAGACACTTCAAAGGAAGAGATGCAATGCAAAACCTGCATTGTAATCTCCTGTGGAAATAATGGAAGCTGATTACCATCTCAGCTGAAACAATCTCCTTGGAGTTATATCCCAGACTATGGGCATGGTATGAGTTGAAAGAAAGCAGTTTGTGGCCAAAAGACATGTTTATGTTTTACCTTCCAGGAATAGACTAAAAAGGGGTTAAAAACCAACTGGTCTCCAGTTGGGTGCTCTAGTTCTATTCTGCTAGTGTATGCTGTGAAGGTCACAGCTGAAGAACATCCATTAGGCATCCCTGCGTTTGCAAGTTTAAAAATAAGTCTCTTCTCTCTGATTTCTGGAAGCAAGTTGCAAGTCAGCAAAGCCACAGTCAAAAAGGAAAGAGCACAATTTTTTTCAGCTAACCTGCAGGACCAAGAATCTTCAAACTAACCGCTCAACTGCCAAAGTCAATACTACTGGAATCACCCAACTTAGCGGCCACAACATTTCAGCAACTACCTTCGTGGACAAAGTCAAAGACCAATTCATATATCATCTTCTTAACTTTCATGTTTGGTCTCTGTTCTCACTTTTAATCTGTGCAAATGTGTTGTCTTTTATCCTTCTTGCATTTTAGTAACTAATAAACTCGCTTTTTCTTTAAGAAAGCCTGGATAAATTGGCTTATTTTATAACATGAAGGGATCCTTTGTAAATTAACCTTGTTACGATTAGCTGAGTGAGTTGAATAAAGTGGGGAGCCAGTTCATCTCTCCTCACATAGGAGCATAACAATTTGGGTCTGGAATCATAACAAATTTGGGGACCTCGCCCACGGACCGGTCATAAGAGTGTATAGGCAATCAAATGGGCCAAATTAAACAAGTTCAGCAAAGATTTCTGAGCAACAGCCAGTTGGTGTAGCCACATTATGGAACAAAAATTTCCAGTGTTGTGGCAGAAGAGCAAGATCATCAGAGACTTTGGTGCCAAAATTACCAGCCCAGTAACCAAACTGTGATGTGGAAATATGTGAAAATGATTCCAGTTGAAAACTTCAGGACATGACAAGACGAGATTCACGATGGAATTAAGCCTGTGTGGCTGATGGAATGAAATTAAAGCCGGTGGTAATTTTCAAATGTTAAAACATGCTGAAAATCAAGTTCCCTGCAGGAATTCTTGTGCATGTCTATGACAACTGTTGGATGGAGTGATGTTTTGGATTGATAATGTATGGAATAGGCGTCCCAGTGGCGCACATAATGTATGCAGCATATAGTGTGGGTTATGTGACATTAGATGAGACATCCCATCGAACCGATAAGGTCAAAGTACAGCTGTGATGAATTAACACCAAAATTGCAGTTATACAGGACATCTAACATCTGTATTCATCCTTTGGATGTGTACTTTGATAAACTATTTAAGGATCATGTTCAATGATGGAATAGGTGGAGAAGAAAACCTCCAAAGAGTGGAAATATGCTCGCTGTCCCACTTGATGTTTTGTGTGGTTTCGCCATCCAATCCTGGGATGCAGTTAGTGCACAAATTGTCATTAAATCATTCTAAAAAATGCAGAATATCAAATTCATTGGATGGAGAGGAATATGATTTGTTAAGGTCACTTGGCACACTGTGACTGTGCAGACACTTTTTCCTGGAGCAATCCAAATCTAATCCCATTGTGAGCTCTGCTCCTACCCCAGTACATTTCTTTCAACATGCAAGCAGTCAGGTGACTTGAGTACCTACAATTGCCCTTGACCACCACTGCAAAGCTGACCAGAGGATGGTCCAGTGCGATTTGCCTTGTTTCAATATCAGTCACTCCATCTTCGGCATCAGAAAGGTAATTCTAAATGAAGGTTGGAACCTATCAGCATGGTATTTCAACCTCAACATCTGAAAGACTTGCCATACCTTTGGCAACAGAATGTGGCTGGTTGAAGTCCACAGCTAGAATTTCAAAACATTATTTACAACTGAGGAAATCCGCTTAAAGTTTATTTATTAGTCACAAGTAGGCTTCCATTAACACTGCAATGAAGTTACTGTGAAAATCCCCTCGTCACCACTCCGGCGCCTGTTCGGGTACACTGAGGGAGAATTTAGCATAGCCAGTACGTCTTTCTGACTGTGGGAGGAAATCGGAGCACCCGGAGGAAACCCACACAGACATAGGGAGAACGTGCAGACTCCACACAGACAGTGACCCAAGCTGGGAATCGAAACCGGGTCCCTGGCACTGTGAGGCAGCAGTGTTAACCACTGTGCCACCATGCTGCCCTCAGAGATCCAAAAGGCTCCCTAAGCAGCGAATTAAGTGTTACTTATCAAAGTAATAATACAGCAAGTGGCAAAATCCCTTCTGTAAACTATGTAACAACAAAACCTACACCCACGAGTTCACAGTACAAACTTGTAATTATGGGAGGTAGAATTATAATAATTTTTGAACCTACTATTTTTGCTTCGTGCATTCCCATGGCAACTTTCTTTTTCTTTTGGGAGTAATCCATCTGAAGAGGTATAGGGCGCTACGTACATTTCATCCAGGCAAAAAAAAGTATTTGTTTCACCAACATCCTTGCAAGAACTGAAAGGCAATACAGCAGACAGGCGGATAAGTGTCAGAATGTCCATTTGTCTCCTTTCAGCTCCAAGCTATTCATGCATGAAAGTAATTTTCTGAATCTTGTGATGCAGTAAAAGGAAGGTGAGATTTGTATTGAAAGCTATCCAAGCATTAACTATTCTTCCAAAGTGGCATTGCTTGTCAGCTTCTTGTATTATGTCCTATTATAAAAAAATTGGGTTACCTCAGGAATGGTTTATTACTACTTCTACCAACATGGCTAACCAAACCAGTGTACAGATAGTATGCCAGCGATATTGCTATTGTCAACAGACTCTACTGTCCATCCTTCATTGGAAACCTAAAGTAATGAATTAAGTTCTGAGAGCAAGTACTCCTACGAGTAAAAGCAGACAAATTAAATTGGCAAACAGTGATTTGGTAATGTAAAGCTTTTGAGTTTTAAAAGCCTGACTAATCTTGAAAGAAGGAAAGGACGAGGAAGGTTTAAGAATGAAAAGTTTATTTATTAGTGTCACGAGTAGGCTTACATTAACACTGGAATGAAGTTACTGTGAAAATCTCCTAGTTGCCACACTCCAGCACTGTTCGAGTACACTGAGGGAGAATTTAGCATTATCAATGCACCTAACCAGTATGACTTTTGGATTGTGGGATGAAACCGGAGCACCCTGAGGAAACCCACGCAGACATGGGGAGACAGTGACCCAAGCCGCGAATCGAACCCGGGTCCCTGGCACTGGGAGGCAGCAGTGCTACCCCTCAATTTCAGCACTGAAGTTGTCGACATGAAGACAAGTTGAACACCAGATTACAAGCTTACAAAATTCAGAAGTGCTGACTGTAGAAGTATTGACAAAGTAAATAGAGAGAAAGTGATGTAAACAGATTATAATGTTCAATCGGGTGAAACAAAGATGGCATCTGAAAGTCTGATATAGATAAGCTGATCATCAGTTTGTACTTCCCGGTATTGGATAGAATTGTCATGAAATCAATTGATCTGGGTGTTACATTTGCAGTCTGTGGAAATTGGTTCCTGCCTAGTAACGAGCAATCGAAGTCCTATTCCTTAAAATGTGACGATGTAACAAGGATGTGGGACCCTCCTGGGAATGTTTTGATAGGCCTCCAGATCAGCTCACGAATCAGTGAGCAACTCTTCTTGAGGCAGTCAGTTTTCGGAAGCCTGACCACCACCAAATGCCATAGAAACAGGCTCCAACTTAAAGAAAGAACTGTGGGAAATGGACTTTTAAGTAAAGAGGGCTCGTGGTGTCCTTTAGAGCAGCAGTGTTCTGCTTGGCGTGACCACTGATCTGAAAGTGTGCTTGTAAGCTAATGTTTGAGTCTACTTGGAAATCCAGGGAGAAGGAATCTTGGTGATGAGATTAAAAACCTGTGAGGTCAGCCATGTTAAAGCCGTCTGAATGCAAGTGACCTCTGGAGAGAATTGGGGCGGCACGGTAGCACAGTGGTTGGGGTGGCATGGTAGCACAGTGGTTAGCACTGCTGCTTCACAGCTCCAGGGACCTGGATTTGATTCCCGGCTTGGGTCACTGTCTGTGTGGAGTTTGCACATTCTCCTCATGTCTGCGTGGGTTTCCTCCCGGGTGCTCTGGTTTCCTCCCACAGTCCAAAGATGTGCGGGTTAGGTTGACTGGCCGTACTAAAATTACCTCTTAGTATCCTGAGATGCGTAGGTTAGAGGGATTAGCGGGTAAATATGTAGGGATATGGGGGTAGGGCTTGGGTGGGATTGTGGTCGGTGCAGACTTGATGGGCCAAATGGCCTCTTTCTGCACTGTAGGGTTTCTATGGTTCTAATTCCAAGAAGAAATCTTCAAGATGGAGATTGGACACCCTTGTGAGAAAGACACAATTTCAGTGAGATTGTTAGTCCCACTGTGAGTAAACTATTGGAGTGATTTGTTGAGAAATCCATGGATTCTGTCTTGGTTGTATCTGTCATTTACTCTCTCTCGTGTCGTGTGTTTGACCACAGTCATCTGTTAATTCACATGTACCTCATTCTTACCCTAAATGTTAGAGTATAAGATACATATTGCAAATTGTTTTATCTTTCTGAACTAGTGAAGATTGTTTTTGTTTGTTCAAAACTTGTCAAATCTTTTGTTTATTTGAAAAGCAGGAGTCTTTCATCTCAGCCTATCTCTACTCCAAACAAAACATTATCAGTCCCTAACTGGTTCCCTCCACTCCCAGATTCTGACCAATGATTATAACATAAAACATGACATGAGCCATTCCACATATGGAAGCAATATTATATTTTGGGAGGGTCTTGTAGTTAGGTATTAAAGAAGCGATATGTTTGATATAAAAGAAGAAAGTGAAATAATTCCCACAAGGCCGGTGTCCCTTCACCAAATCCAGATTTATTTACAATAGTTAGTGATACTCAGACAGGTACTTCCCACCTGTCTGAGTATCACTAACTATTGTAAATACACCCTGAGTGCCAGCAACCCAGACATTCCACCTTATAGACCTCTACAGGGCTCCCAGATTACTGCATCATTCAGGGAGCTCGTATTTTAACAGGTCCACCCTGTGGACCTCGTTAAAGTCATTACAGAAACCAGCCTTCATGAGGAATATTTTATCACCTTGCACTTTTGTTTCTGCACAAACCTTCCTTGCTCGGGTGAGGCTCATAAAATCCTGCCTGAGGCCAACAGAGAATTCCGTTCAGAGTCTCGCCCATCCTGATTCCGGATAGGGTGAGGCAGTAAAATTCCAGCCTATGGTTCCCGAAGGAGAAATTGGAGAATATTGTCTGTATTGTGTTTCTTTCCTCCACTTCAGCTTCTGTCTCTCCTATTTCTTATTCTCTATCTCTAACTCTCTGCATTGGCTCTCCCTCTCAATCCTGTCATATTTTCTGCTTCCTTTTTTCTTTTAATTTATTCAGGTGGGTAGCATAACATGAAAATAAGCCAACAATTCTTATGGTGGAGACTGCTTGGAAAATGTGATGCTCAGCGATTCTTCTGTCACGTGCTTCCTTGATCTGCTCTGCTTGCTAAGTCATGTCTCCTATTCCTTTGCTTTTCCATGACCCTATTTCCTTCCTTTCCAACCCCCCCCCCCCCCCCCAAAAAAAAACCCACTAGTCCCATTCACTCACACAGCTCCATGCCCATCATCAGTGTCCTTCCTTCTCCCTTATTCCGTGGTCCCTTGTCTCATCTCTAAATCCCTTTCACTCGCACCAAGAGGCAAATGGTGCAAAGTAGTGGCCCATTCACTCTTTTGCCCCTTCCCCTTCCCCTTGAAGGCTTAATATGCATTCCAAATTTCATTTTGAAAATAAAAAGAAATTAAATTAAGGTGCAAAAAACTGTCCTCTGCATTTCTTCCTGTAAAACCTGCAGTGGTGCACTAATTGACGCTCCTTTGAACAATTCACTTCCAATTCATTCTCTCTCTCTATCTCTGAACCTGGATGTTGGTTCATATTCAAAGTTGACTGCGTTCTGCTGATAAATCGACTTTAAATCCCTACTGGACCTCAGATTTTAATTTTGGACTTTTTTTTGGTGGGGGAGCTTTTTTTTGTTCAATTTATTCATTCAGAGCATGTAGATATTGCTGGCAAGGCCATCATTTATTCACCATCCCTAGTTTCCATAGAGAAGGTGGAGGGGAGTTGCTGTCTGGAGCTGCTGCAGCTTGTGGTGAAGGGACTCCCACACTGCTATCAGGTAAGATATTGGAAAATTTTGTCCCAGTGATTAAAGGTGAAAGGCTGATTATATGTTCGACACTCTGGATATTTTGCTCTGCATTTAAAGGATGGTAAGAAGTCTCACAACACCAGGTTAAAGTCCAACAGGTTTATTTGGTAGCAAATACCATAAGCTTTCGGAGCAATGCTCCTTCGTCAGATGGAGTGGTCTCTGTTCTCAAACAGGGCACAGACACACAAATCAAATTACAGAATACTGATTAGAATGCAAATCTCTACAGCCAGCCAGGTCTTAAATGTACAGACAATGTGGGTGGAGGGAGCATTCAACACAGGTTAAAGAGATGTGTATTGTCTCCAGACAGAATAGCTTGTGACATTGTGCAAGTCCAGGAGGCAAGCTGTGGGGGTTACTGATAATGTGACATAAATCCAACATCCCGGTTTAGACCGTCCTCATGTGTGCGGAACTTGGCTATCAGTTTCTGCTCAGTGACTCTGCGCTGTCGTGTGTCGTGAAGGCCGCCTTGGAGAACGCTTACCTGAAGATCCAAGGCTGAATGCCCGTGACTGCTGAAGTGCTCCCCCACAGGAAGAGAACAGTCTTGCCTGGTGATTGTCGAGCGGTGTTCATTCATCCGTTGTCGTAGCGTCTGCATGGTTTCCCCCATGTACCATGCCTCGGGACATCCTTTCTTGCAGCGTATCAGGTAGACAACGTTGGCCGAGTTGCAAGAGTAGGTACCGTGTACCTGGTAGATGGTGTTCTCACGTGAGATGATGGCATCCGTGTTGATGATCTGGCACGTCTTGCAGAGGTTGCTGTGGCAGGGTTGTGTGGTGTCGTGGTCACTGTTCTCCTGAAGGCTGGGTAGTTTGCTACGGACAATGGTCTGTTTGAGGTTGCGTGGTTGTTTGAAGGCAAGAAGTGGGGATGTGGGGATGGCCTTGGCGAGATGTTCGTCTTCATCAAAGACATGTTGAAGGCTCCGGAGGAGATGCCGTAGCTTCTCCGCTCTGGGGAAGTACTGGACGACGAAGGGTACTCTGTCCACCGTGTCCCGTGTTTGTCTTCTGAGGAGGTCGGTGCGGTTTTTCGCTGTGGCGCGTCGGAACTGTTGATCGATGAGTCGAGCGCCATATCCTGTTCTTATGAGGGCATCTTTCAGCGTCTGGAGGTGTCTGTTGCGATCCTCCTCATCCGAGCAGATCCTGTGTATTCGGAGGGCTTGTCCGTAGGGGATGGCTTCTTTAACGTGTTTAGGGTGGAAGCTGGAGAAGTGGAGCATCATGAGGTTATCCGTGGGCTTGCGGTACAGTGAGGTGCTGAGGTGACCGTCCTTAATGGAGATGCGTGTGTCCAAGAATGCAACCGATTCCGGAGAGTAGTCCATGGTGAGTCTGATGGTGGGATGGAACTTGTTGATGTCATCATATAGTTGTTTCAGTGATTGCTCACCATGACTCCAAAGGAAGAAAATGTCATCGATGTATCTAGTGTATAGCATCGGTTGAAGGATGGCACAGTGGCAAAATGGTTAGCACCGCGCCAGGGACTCAGATTCAATTCCAGCCTTGGGTGACTGTATGGAGTTTGCACGTTCTCCCCATGTCTGCACGGGTTTCAACCGGGTGCTCCAGTTTCCTTCTACAGTCCAAAGATGTGCAGGTTAGGTGCATTGGCCATGCCCAATTGCCCCTTAGTGTCCCAGGATGTTTACGTTAGATGGATTAGCCATGGTAAATGTGTGGGGTTACGGGGATGGGGTTGGAAAAAAGGGCCTGGGTAAGATGCTCTGTCGGAGAGTCAGTGCAACCTCAATGGGCTGAATGGCCGCCTTCTACGGTGTAGGGATTCTAAGGGTGGGGAACAAGACAGAATACACGGGATTACTTTGTAGACAGAATTAAAATATAACTGTTGCAGGACCATTGCTTCCCCCTCCCACCTCCCCTCTGATATCACTTGCAACTACTTATCTCTGGAGTACATGCCCTCAATCGAAAAGGTGTCAGGTTCTTTTTGCATGTATTAATAGATAATTAGATAAAATGAAAATTGTTACAACTCAAGCTCTAATATACTCTTCCTACTCATTGCAGCAGCTTCCATAAATGGACCTACACCTCCTTTGGTCTGAAGCTTCTGGTCTTGTGCATGACACCTATCCAGCATTGTTATTTCTGTCACCCAACTGGTTGGAGATGCGGATAACGGGCTCATTGGTATCATGGGAGTTGGGTCTCCTGATACCAATGTTGGGCCTGAAACAAAATATGTTGAGTACTTGCTGCTCGTGACTTTTTTAATGACAATGCCCATTTCTTTAACCTCCTACAGTACCTTGAGACCTCTGTGCTGCTCAAGGTTTGACCTATTTTATCCTGAATTGCTTCACCATTGCTAGGCCCTCAACAACTGAACTCCCTCCTTCAATCTCTCTGCCTCTCCACTTCTGTACCATTCTCTCCACTTCTTTTTAAGATGTTTTAAGCTCTCCCTTCTGATCAATTTTTTGATGACCTGCCCTAATTTCTACTTTATCAGGCTTGCTGTTATGTTTTGTTTGGGTTTGAATAGTGAAATGTCTTGGGACTTTTGAAACTGTATTAAAGGTGCTATGTAAATGCAGCCTATTAGTCAAACCATCATATGGTAGCAGACACAGCAGTTTTTGCATTGCTGAGTACTGGCTAAATGAGTTTCGTTCCATTACACGTCATGCATGACACAATCTTGCGACAGTTGCCACGCCTTGAAGTTCTATTACCAGCTCCAGACAGTATTGAATGTTGCTTAAACTCTGGACTCCCAAAGGAGTCCCTCAGGAAATTATAAGAAGTATGTTATTTTCAATTTATTTTCCCTGCTAAGTATTCATATGAAATTATTGAACAGAAATTGTTTGAAGAGAGATTTGTTCTCATCAGACAGCAGAATCTGATGTGGAAGCGTGGTGTTTTGAATGTGCATAACAGAAGTTGGAGTCTATATCATGGGGTGTCCAACAAATTGTCCTGACACCAATGTGGTGGTGTGTAAATATTGAATAGCGCTGCCAGAGTCTGAAAATACGAATCCCATTGTCAGGTGAAGTCGCCACTGCCTTTATACCCCTCATGACCTTTGCCCTGCCTCACAGTGGCTTCTTATGACCTGAGAGGCACCTAACCAGCAGCTGCAACTCTTTGACCCCACGTTCTGCAGAGCCACCAAACCTGTTAGCCTGGCTTGCTGAGGACACGTACTGGAAAGGCTCACAGACCTGTCATTTATCCTCCCAATACTGCTAGCTGATTCTTCACCTCGCTGTACTTGTCAAGCCACTGTCCCTCCATGCTTCCCATGCGCCCCTAGTTAGATTGCAGATACCTGGTCAAATCCTGCTCCATTGGCTCCTTAGTTATGTTAAGTGCCTTCCAGCCTCTGTTCAGCCTGCTATCGATCAACCTGCTGCCTGCCTTTGGTTAACTTGGCCAATGTTGGGAAAAGGTCAGAGAGCCTGCCCTAGGTGGGCCCAAGTTACTTTGCCGGCCACACTTCCCCAATTCCCACCTTAAAATTCCGCCATTATTTTTAGCTACAGTACAAATCCATGGGCCATTTATAAGTAAAATGAAAGCAAAAACACCTCGGTCATATGCAACTAAACCTAATCCTGCATTTTTCTGCATGTATGACTAAGGTACTTTTTTTTAGCGTATCTTCACACAAACACTTTTTTCCCCTCTGAAGAATAGTGGGGAAGTTGTGGCAGGATTCCTGAGCTGATTATCAGCCCATTGAACCCTCCTCCTGTGGCCAACAAGTCCTGGTGTTGGATTTGAACCCGGAGCTTCTGTTCAAGAGGTAGGTCACAAGACCTTTCACACATCTATGTCACATCGTTAGGCAGATTGGCCATGCTAAATTGTCCCTTATGTCAGGAAGATTAGCAGGGTCAATATGTGGGGTTACGGGGATAGGGTGGGATTGTTGTCAGTGCAGACTTGATGGACCGAATGGCCTCCTTCTGCACTGTAGTGATTCTATTTTCGATTCTATTCTATTCTATCTCTGGAAAGATATACTTTCTATGGAGGTGGTGCAGTGAAGGTTCATTAGATTGACTCCTGAGCTGAGAGTATTATCCTAGGATGTGAGGTTGAATAAAATGTGCCTATACTCTCCAGTTTAGAAGAATGAGAGGTGATCTCATTGAATCTCATGAAATTCTTATAGGGCTTGGTAGAGTACACACTGAGAGGCTGCTTCCACTCTCTGAAGAGCCTAGAACTAGAGGTTGTAAGTCACTGGAGAAGGAATGACCATTCAGGACTCCAGTGAGGGCAAATTTCTTCCTATCAGAGGGTTGTGAATATTTGCAATTTTCTATCCTCGAAGTTTGTGGATGTTCCACCATTTTCTGCATTCAAGGCTGAGGTGAATTGCCTTTTGTCTTTGGGGGATTTGAGGGATGTCGAGTTTGTGTGGGAAAGTGGATTTTAGGTCATTCAGCCATGGTTATATTGAATGGAGCAGGTTTGAGGGGCTGTATTGGCTACTCCTTTTTTTCCTTGTGCTTCATTCTTTTAGCTTTAACATGAGGTGGGAGAATGGATCTTGAACCATCAATCTCTGCCGAGGTAGCAAGTAGCCGTCTGGCTCAAAAGTGCAGGCCATTCCTACTTCTCAGCCAGGTGACACTTCCTGCATTGCACTCTGCCTTTATTCATTGCTTTTCCTACCTAACAATCTAACCAAGACTATAACCCTGTCATGGGGAATTGTGCAAAAATCAGGCATCTTGGGCCTAGTATGTGTACATATTTAATTTCCATTATTTTCCGTGTATTCATGACATCTGTTGAGATAGCAGTACTGAAGTCAATTTATTTACTGGGGGAGTTTTATGAGCTCTTCGCTGCAATTAAACAGTCAATTCTTTTATAAGGCCTTTTAATCTGCCCACTATGGATTCTGCTCGCCGCTATTTCTGACAGTTTAGGGCCTGGACCCCTGGGAAATCCTACCACCCAACCTTCATGAGCCAGAGGCAGGAACAGGACACAGGATTTGCCCTGTCTCTCAATTCCTGCCTCAATCATGAATATCCAACTCTGTATTTTAGGAACCAGGCTTTGGCAAACTGTCGCTGGAAATTCTATGCAGTTTCAAATAATCTCATTGGCTTTGCTTAGTGGTCACATGGGCCTCTTGTGGACTGGTGGGAAATCAGACTTGACTTTCATCCTCGTTCCATTTCTTTTTTCTGAGGTTATGGGCTTGTTCATATTCACTTTAATGCTAGATGGGGATATGGGTCATGCAGAAAACACTTTTGCTTTGTTATTTTCCTTGTAGGATGTGCACTTAAATATATCCCAGGGCTGCTGCTGTCTATTGAATTGCACCCACGATGACCTTGGAAGAGGGAGGGTGAAGGGAAAAATGAGCATGGTAAAAATTCCAAGCATGAACTTTTTTGTCTATGGGCAAAGCATCCCAACTGCAATGAGCCAGATTGCAAAGACTCTACATAATGTTTTTAACCTCCCTGCCGCTGTGCTAGGCTGACTCTTGAGGCCAAATTTTTGCTGCTGAGATGAGAAGCTCAATTTGAAAGTTTCTCAACCTGTCAGACCTGGGGCCCTGTTAGACCCAATTTTAACTCTGGGGAGTTGGGGACGGTCTACTGACCTCAGAAGCAGATCTTGAGCTACTATAGGGGCAGATGGGTGCCAAGGCTGGCTGGTTAGAAGGCCCACTTTGGCTCCTTGGGATTTTATTCCAGTTGTTTGAGAAAGTTTCGGCCCTCAAGCCATCTTCCCTCATAACCACCCCCCAGTACTCCTCCATGTCCCCTCTTACCCTCCATAGCCCCTCCAACTTCTATGTTACCCTCATAGCCACTCACCCAGTACCTACCATGAGATGACCTCAGGAGCCATGTGGCGATGAAAAAAAACTTTCAATCTAATATAGCATTCACTTACACTTGTGGAAAAATCTTTCCATTTATGAAATCAATTCAAAGTTTTTAAATCTCTAAGTGTTCAATACCTTATTTTTTAAAAGATTCATGCCTCACATCAAAAAAAAATTGCCAAGCATTCATAATGACATAATAACAGTCCTTTTGGAAATGTCACCTTTTTTGAAATTGCATAAAGAGATAGTATTTTTTTCTGACCTACACCACATGATCTTTCAACCAAAGAAGTCTAGTAGACTCTCACTAACAGCGTAAGCCTGTTTTTCTTTTAAGTTAAAAGAGCAGGGGATTTAGAAAAAACTTCAGGTGATAAATTTTAAGCAGACCTTATTCACCCTTCAAAACCATTTACAGTTGCTCTACCAATTCATGACTCCTGCACTACATGTTAAGGTTCTTGGAACAGGGCCTGCTGAGTTTGAGTTTCCCTCTGATGTAAATCATGTCCTGCCTTTTCACATGCACACGCACACACACACCACACACAAAAAATAGATTTGTTTTGTTGGGAATGGATGTGGGACTTTCCACAATTTTTAAAGGTCTGTAAAGTCTTCCCAGCACCCTGAACATCTGGCCCTTGGTGTGTTGAATAATGGGCCAGAATTTGTTGCTAAAGTAACTGCACATTGTTATGGTTGTTTAAATTAGCAATGAATACATGAAGAAGAGAAGCAAGTTGTGAATCGCCACCAATTGCTGGGCGGTTTGCCCAGCTCCACTAATAGCCTCGTGAAAATGGGAACTCTGCGTCAACTTCCCAATGAATTTAAAGGAATTGCTGCATTTGTGCTTTAATTTATCAAG
Organism: Mustelus asterias; assembly: GCF_964213995.1. Taxonomy (NCBI): domain Eukaryota; kingdom Metazoa; phylum Chordata; class Chondrichthyes; order Carcharhiniformes; family Triakidae; genus Mustelus; species Mustelus asterias. The sequence goes on along the minus strand of NC_135817.1, from coordinate 22,795,011 downwards.
TTTATCAATTAAACTCAATTCAGAAATTTAGGGGATGTTCTTGATAGCATGAGAACCTTTTTCATGAGGAAATTTATGTTGTGCAAGACTAAATCTCTCCAGTATAGGATATTTGGTAAGATGTATGTTCAGTTGATCTGGTTCGCTGTAACTTAATTATTTCATCCACCTCCGTCATTTAGTTCGGGTAACCGAATTAAGACCAAGGCAGAACACCAGAATACATTTTAAATAAAGTTCATTAAAAGAAAAATGGATACTTTTATGACAATGTTTCTTTACAAAGTATGGGTGATCAGGCCAGAGAATTTTCTCCAGGATTCTGCCTTGAGATCTTCTGGTACGCAGTGAGCAAATATGTCCCTCAAAACCTTTTAAACTCCTAAATTACTATTATCTCATCCCAAATTGGGACTCTGTTAACTTAACAATTGATGAATTTCATTATTGAATTACTTTCATTTGATTTAGCCACCCTTGTACATTGCCTCATTAGTGGATACAATAGAGTCTAATGTTTCTTCTATCTGATTTCGTACAAGTCTCCATTCATTACTTGTTTTGTATCTAAACCTTACCAAGGCCAGCGAAGTTCCAACTAGTTCACAGTTTTGGGTTGCACATTCTTTACTACAGGCAGAAGCTACAATGACTAATACTTTTAAAACAAGCCTACAGACTCTTGCATATAACACAGCCTTATTAATATAATTACCAAATAATGATCAATTCTTCAACTGTAGCTTAATTGAGGCATGCTTCTTAGTCACTCAACTATTTTTTAGCTGGTTGCTAATTATACACTAATTCTTGATTGATATGTTTGAGTAATTGTGAAATGCAAAATAGCTTATTTATCCCAATGTTAGCCCCATTGACCATGTTGGCTTGCCACAAGTGAGTGCACTATTAAAATAGCCTAAAAATGGTGCTTACACTTAAAGTCTACTACCCAAGCCTATTTTAATTAGCCCAGAAAGAGAACACATTGAACTCTGGAGGCATTGGCTGGAATTTTACCATCCCGCCTGCCATGGGAATCGGAGTGAGCGAGGGGCAGACCATGAAAAGCTTTGTTGACCTCGGGCAGGATTTTATGGTTTCCTGGCGAGCACAGCCATAAAATCCCACCTGTTGTTTTATTCTTGATCCTTAAATGTATAACAAGTTAATGAGATACACAGTTGAGACACACATTGTTCACCAAGGTCCCAGGGAGCTCAGATTGGTTGTATCTGTTCTTGACGTGATGGCTAACACAACAACAAAGTATTTTTCCCCTTCCTAAATCCACTCTTAAGACAGCAGCTTTGAAATTTAACTCTATCTCATTCAGTGCTGTAGGTAGAACAGCAGTGCCATGATAACTTTTAGGGAGCATAGGTTCTGGATGGTTTGAGCTAAATTTTCAGGAGGAATAGCAATCATTAACTGTGTTGAACTACCTACTGGATAATTATGTAGGATGCTCACTACAATACTTGCCTTTTTGGATCATAAATTCCAGGAACAGTCAGTCACTTCATGCAAATTCAAGTTGCTTATTTACAAAAAAAAAATTGCATTGCAGCAAAACAGAATAAGAGATTTCAGGAAGCTGCCAGTTTACGGCTTCTAACTTTTTTTTGCCAGAATTTGCTGAGTTATCATTTTTGTTTTTGGGAGATCCAGAGTTTGGGATGAAAGGTTGTGTGCAGAAAAGTGTAGCCTCGTATGCAGTGTGATGGACTCACTTGGAACCTTTAATGTCACGGCCCCTCTTATGGAATGGTCAAAAGACAAAGTTGACTTTACACCTTGGCAGAAGGCAGCATAATATTAAAAGAATGGTGCTTCGTTTCAGTATTTTCCCCCACACCTGCTTACACAAGACCACAACTAAAAATAACATATGGGTCATGTAGCAGCATCCTTCAGCACAGCAGAAAAGTGACGTGAATAGCTTTAACTCCACTCTTCTTGCCTGTTTCTTTTTGCTTGGGTGCAGATGCAAGTGACATGATTGTGCTTTGCTTCTTACTTTGCAGCAAAGGAGAGCAATGAAAGCAGGAATAAACAGGTTTGTAGAATAAATAGGACACTTTTTGGTAAGATTTCTTAAAGTTCCACAAATGTGGCAGTTTGCTTTCTCTTGCTCAAGAATGATGGCACATTTTTAGTGCCATTTTTCTTAACTTGCACTAGTGTGATGATGGCCATTGGGGATTGGTGGTAGATCTCCCCATGAGCCTTGTGGAATATAAGCTCCTTTATCAAGGCAGAGGCTTGCCCTAAGGAAGTATTCAGTGGAAGCTTTTAAACCTGTGACCTTCAGAGAGTTTGTGCAGACTCAATGGGCCGAATGGCCACCTTCTGCACTGTAGGAATTCTCTGGTTCTATTCGGATGCCCCGACTCAAAAACTTGTAATGAACTGGTAGACCTGATGAAAAACCACTACAACCTGAAGCACCCTTTGATCCTCCAGAGATACTGCTTCAGCATGGCTGGGAGAACTCCTAGGGAAGTTATCACTGAGGTCTTGGCTAGGTTGTGGAAATTAGCTGAATATTATTAATTTGGACCTCCTCTCAATGAAATGTTGCGAGACAGATTGGTATGTTGCATAAATGACCTAACCACCCAAAAAAAGCTGTTGGCAGAATCCGATTTGCATTTAAAGAAAGCCATTGAAATAGCTTTATCACTTGAGAATGCAGAAAAAAGGGCTCAGGAACTGCAGGGAGCATCAGGCAGCAATGTCTTCCAACTAGGGGGAGGGACCCTGTTTACTCAGTCCTGAATAGTGAGTGCTTGTGTTAGTCAGGTGTTAAAGGCCCCTGTTGACATAGGAACCCTAATCTCATCAGTTGTCAGTCAAGGAAAGACAGTGATGATCCTTAGTGGATTAGAGAACATACTCCAGAAAGGTATAATTGCCAGACAATAGACTATTGCAAGAATGGTCAAAGAACACAATCGAGGTGAAGTTTCTGGAACAGGCAAACATGTGCTGCCCAGTGAATAGGCCAAGGTCAGTACTTTCCCCTACATGCAGGATTCCTTCCTCCAGAGAGAGGGACACGACAACTGAATCGTATCATTACAACAAAAGTTTCCACAATAATGGCAGAATTACTAGTGAATAGCCATACTTTGAAGATGAAGTTGGACACAGAAGCTGCAGTCCCCATTATTGGAGAGCAAATGCATAATTATCTCCAATCTGGCATCCAGCTCCCTGAGGTTGCAAGATATGAGGGGCAGACTAGCCACCTCCACAGGAGAACCTTTCCAGTTAAGAGACCACAATGGCCCCAGTAACTTACAGGCAGCGATCAGCTTGTCTCCCACTCATTGGGCCCAATTTTACCATTTTCATTCTAAGTGCTGAATCTGGGCGCAATTCAGATCCAACTTGGAAATCTGCTTTCAGGTGCCCCCATTAGCATTTAGCCTGAAAAAAGAATCGCGAGTCTGAATCGCGCTGTGGGCAGGGCTTAGCGCGCCCAAAACGATCGGAGCTCTGAACTGCGTATGCGCAGTTAGAAAAGAATTTGAAAAAGCGCACCCGTGTCAAATCACTCCCAGGCCGCAGAAAGCGGAGAAAGCGGCCCGGCAGCAATGGCCCCCACAGACATCACTGTCCCTCTTATGCACCCACCCCGCCCCGCTACCCAGACCGATCGTCCGCAGAGTGGCAGCGGACCCCCCGTCCCCCGATTTCCCCCATCCCCTTCCACCAGAGATACATCTGACCTGCCCCCTCCTCCCTCCACCAGAGAATGATCAGACCCTCCCCCCAGAGAATGATCTGGCCTCCCCCCCACCCCCAGAGGTACATCTGACCCCGCCTCCTCCTCCCTCCCCACCCCCTCGCCAGAGAATGATCAGGCCCCCCCTCCCCAGTTAGAGAGCCGTTGGAAGCTCTAAACTCACCTTGTCAGCAGCTGGAGCGCCCAAAACAGACTTTTATTTAGCATGTCCATTTCGACCCAATTCCAGATTGGCGAATGCGGTGGTAAAGGGGGAAATGTTGATAAAGTTGGGTGGGCTGTTCATTAATTCAATTTAAATGCATGCAACTGCATTTAAATCGCCATTGTGCACATTTCGGGCGCGAATCGGATCGCGGCCATACCCGGGCTTCTATAAAGTGTGCATCTGCGTAGACGTGAGCACAGATCACGTTAACGGCCTCACGCCCGACTTTACCACATTTTCGTACCCAAAAAGGGCACAACGCAGTGGTAAAATCGGGCCCACTGTTGTATGGTGGAAAGGACTGAGCCTTATGGGGAGAGATAGGCTTCAGCAGATCTGGCTGAACCAGTTGGTGATTTTCAGCTAGGTGTGGTGAGAATGTACAAAGTTATTAATAGAAACCCAGGAGTTTTCCAAGAATGCTTCCGAAAAATAAAAGAAGCCAAGGCCAAGATCTACACTGACTCCATCGCTACACCTCGGTATTTCAGAGTAAAACTAGTCTCATATTCCATGCTGAAGAAGGTGGAAACTGAACTAGGGTGCCTTGGAAATCTAGATATAATAGTAGAAGTAAAAAAGCAAAGTAAAGACGCCATAATCCCAGTTGACTATGGGCTTTTCACCTCTTTGAGGGGGAGAGCTGACTGGTGATGATTTAACTTGAGGATCACCATCAGGCGAGGGGCAAGGTTGAGAAGGCGGGGCCTTCATGAATAACCTCAGCCGGTGTGGGAATTAAACTCCTGCTGTTGACCTCGCTCTGCATCACAAACCAGCCGTCCAGCAAATTGAGCTCACTGACCCGTAAGGTCTATGCAATTTGCGGAATGGGCTGCCCCTGTAGTTCCTGTTCTTGATTGAATTTTTTGAGGAGTGACCACGTGTGTGGATGAGGGTAGTGTAGTTAATGTAGTCTATGTGAATTTCAGCAAAGCCTTTGACAAGGTCCCACATGAGAGACTTATAAAGAAGGCAAATGCACGTGGGACACAGTAATTTGAAAAAGTGGATTCAAAATTGGCTCAGTTGTAGGAGACAGAAGGTGATGACAGATGGTTGCTCTGGTGACTAAAAGCCAGTGTCCAGCAGCATACCACAGGGGTCTGTGCTGGATCCCCTATTATTCACCAGTTAAATAAATGACATTGATGACAATGTGGGCGGCGGTAGGATTAGTAAGTTTGTGGATGACAAAGTTTGGGCAGGTGGTTAACAGTGAGGCTAAGTGTCTTGGGCTACAAGAAGATATAGATGGAATGGTCAAATGGGCAGCTAAGTGGCAGATGGAATTTGACCTGAAAAGTGCGCGGTGGTCATAGAATCCTACAGTGCAGAAAGAGGCCATTCGGCCCATCGAGTCTGCACCAACCACAATCCCACCCAGGCCCTATCCACATATCCCTACATATTTACCCACTAACCCCTCTAACCTATGCATCCCGGGACACTAAGGGGCAATTTAGAATGGCCAATCAACTGAGCCCGCACATCTTTGGACTGTGGGAGGAAACTGGAGCACCCAGAGGAAACCCACGCAGACACAGGGAGAATGTGCAAACTCCACACAGACAGCGACCCGAGCCGGGATTCGAACCCAGGACTCTGGAGCTGTGAAGCAGCAGTGCTAACCACTGTGCTACCGTGCCGCCCCAGAGTGATACGACAAGAAAGCACTCAATGAATGGCAGGACACGAGAAAGTTCTGTGGAACAAAGAGGGTGGCATGTTTGGCCACAGATCTCTGAAGGCAGAAGGGCATGTTAGTAGGGTGGTGAAAAAGGCATATGGGACATATGTCTTTATCAATTGAGGAATCGATTACAAAAGCAAGGAAGTCATGTTGGAGTTGAATAGAACTTTTTGGTGAGGCCACAGCTAGAGTAGTGTGTGCAGTTCTGGTTGACACATTATCGGAAGGATGTGATTGCACTGGAGGGGGTGCAGAGAAGATTCACCAGGATGCTGCCTGGGATGGAACATTTAAGCCATGAAGGATAGGCTTGGGTTGTTTTTGTTGGAGCAGAGAAGAGTGAGGGGCGACCTGATCGAGGAATACAAATTTATGAGGGACATCGACAGAATGGATAAGGAGGAGCTGTTTCCCTTAGTTGAAAGGTCAGTCATGAGGGGACATAGGTTCAAGGTGAGGGACAGGAGGTTTTGGGGGGGAAGTGAGGATGGTGGCGGTCTGGAATGCACTGACTGGGGGGGTGGTAGAAGCAAGTTGCCTCACATCCTTTAAAAAGTACCTGGATGAACACTTGGCATATCATAACATTCAAGGCAGTGGGCCAAGTGCTGGTCAATGGGATTAGGTGGGAGGTCAGATGTTTCTTGTGTGTTGGTGCAGGCCGGATAGGCCGAAGGGCCTCTTTGCATTTTTTGGTTCGATAATTAAGCCCGACAAATCAGCTGATCGCTGTGTGCACTATAAACTAAGGTCTTCAAACTCGCTACGTACTCCGTGACCTGGATGGAAGATTTGTACACTAAGTTAGCAGGCAGCAAGACATTCGCTAAGTTGGACATGAACTGTGCCTTTCTTAAGCTTGAATTGGACAAGTCCTCCCGGAAATATGTGACCATTGTTAAGGACCAGTTCAGAAACTCCAAGGTATATTGTGAAGTTAGCCTAGAACACAACTATTTTTGATTTTGGCGTCAGTGTGAGCATCAGGTGTTTCACTCCAAGAGTGATGCTATTGAGCCATTAGGAAGCTTTTACCAAAACAATCTTTAACTTTAACAATACAGTTTAAATCTAATGAAGCAAAGGCAGACTGTGGGCAGGTCACCACGCTTTATCGGCAATGTGATTCATCTAATTAAACTAAAACTAACCTTTGTCTTCAGCTCTGTGGTTGGTATTTCCAAGAGCCGATGAATCATGGGCCTCTTGCGTATGCGCTGACTGGAAAAGAGCTGCACATGTGTGGCTTAGATTTTTTATGTTGGTCAGGCCCATGAGCATGACCAACGGGACTTGGATCTGAAGACAAAAGTCCCATGCACCCACACTAAAAGCAAAAATTCATAAAGCACGCAAAAATCCTGGGAGAAGTGAGAGATGGGGAGAGGTTAGAAAAAAACAGGTAAGTGGACAGGGAGAAGTTAAAAACGAAGTTCCCAGTAAGGGAAGAAGACAGATTTTAAAAAGCTGTGCCTCAAAATTTCGTTGTAGTATAGAGGTGTGCAGTGACATATAAAAGGCTGGGAACCACTGACTCAGACACAATTGATGAAAAACGATTATAGGATTTGGAAATGTTTTGATTATTGCTAGTCATGTCAGTTTGTGTAGAGTACCTTTATGATTTTTTTTCAGATGTTAGCTTTAGAACTGTACTAAAGAAGATGCAATTCCTAGATAGAAGCAGACTAGACCTTGTGTTTAATGGACTAGATCACATTGACTGCAAAGTTGCTGGATAATTCAGCCTTCACATTTTGCCTTGATAAATAGCTCATCCAGAATAACTGCTGTGTTGGTAAATAACCGCAATACAACACAGCAGACACGGAGTAATAAATCAGACACTTGGAATTATGCACGAAACCATATAGAAGACCATCTGTCTCCTAACAGTGTAACATTGGAAGTAGACTCATCCAGGATTGGCAGAATTATGTGGCTCATTTCGCTGCTGATTCATCCAACTTCTCTGCAATCATCTCCAGTTCTAAAATACAATTCTCCACATGAATAATTTGTGTATATAAGCAGATATGATAAGAACAGCAGAGGGGTGTGATTGATAGCTCCATACATAAACCTGATTGTGTAAGTCCTGAGTGATGAAGTTGTGAGTTAATTGTGCCTTTCTTCTTGATTGGAAACATTTATCACCTTCTGTTGTTGTGACAGATTCCATTTTTCCAATTACTTAAAATCTATAAATAATTTCAAACAAAAAAGTTCTCAGAGGTGTGGAGGTATAATCTTTAGCCTGCTGAGGATGGTTAGCGCTTTAATAGAAACATGTCCTTGTGTATTCATTTTTCCGTAAATAATTTCCCATAAAAAATTGAAGGCAGTGTAAATTCACATATTCCAAATCCGGCCTGCCATATCATATGGTGTACCATGTCATAGAAGGAAACCATTTGGTCCATCGAACCTGCACTGACACAATCCCACCCAGGCCCAATCCCCGTAATTCCATGTATTTACCCTGCTAATCCCCCTAAAGTACACATCTTGGGTCACTAAGGGGCAATTTAGCATGGCCAATCAACCTAACCCGCACATCTTTGGACTGTGGGAGGAAACCTACGCAGACACGGGGAGAATGTGCAAACTCCACACAGTTACCCGAGGCCGGAATTGAACCCGGATCCCTGGCGCTGAGGCGCCATGCCACCCTAATTTCATATAAATAAGATCAATTTCAAGACTATCTATTTCCATGCGTACACATTGTCAACCTAGTGCATGCCATTTACTGCTCATATGCAAAGTATTTGCCACACTTGTACCTGTAAAATTACAACAAATCATAACTGGGCAGAAATCCTACTGATGAAAAAGTGTTCTGTTTTAAAATAGAATCTTCCTTGAACAATGGACATTATCTTGCAGTGGTGTTGGTTACAAAACGTGTCTGTTCAGGAAATCTTTAAAGTCTTCTGTATGTTAACAGCAAGTCTTTATTAGCTATATACAGACAGTAAAAGGTACAGGCAAGAAGCTATCTCCATGTCTACATCTTAACACCTCTCTACTCAACACCACACTGACCCAAGTTCTGGGTCAAATGCTTTCTGACATCATTGAGTGGGCCATACAATACTCAATCTCTTATTAACCCTGTATATACCACATCCTATCCTACACCTTTGCATAGATCTAGAATTACACTAATTTACTTCAAGCCTTCTAAATCTCTTTGTATCAGATCAGCCATGATCTCATCAAATGGTGGAGCACACTCAATAGGCCAAATGGTCTTTACTTTATTGTTACAACCTTAATGTTATTATAACATTATTACTATTAGTGTTAACATTAACAACATTCTCACTACCCCATCTCCTCGCATCTGACCTCAAGTGCTTGATGTTAAAGGTTCAGGCAGTCTGACTGGACTGACACTTGGGTATCCTTTCACCTATTTCTTCCACTATTTCATGTGGAACCAGCCTGGTTGGTTTGGCTATTACATCAGTCCTTGGTAGCTGTTCCTCTTGATCATTTCTTGCAGGGTAGAGCAAGGTGATATTCCTCTCCTTGATGCTGCTTTTTCTGCTTTCTCCATTGTGTGCCATCTCAAAGCCCTCTGGGGCTGAGGAGGGGTATTCCTGTGGTACACTCAGCTCTGTTTTGTTGTCAATGGTGAGAGACTAGTAACAGGTTCCAGCATCCCTTGTGATACTGACACACTGGCTGGAGTTTGCAGTGTGTGCATAGTGGCTGCTATGTCACCCCAGCATTGTAGTTTGAGGTCGAGGTTTCTCAGACTGCTAATCATTCTCTAGTACAACTGTCACTGGAGGTACGATGGTAATTTTGTGGTCAGACCACTGGGGATTTTGCAGAGCCGGGAATGATGGTGGACAAATCTGCTAGGGGAAGAGAGATTGAAGGTGAAATCCAAGTCTACTCTTTAGTGGTTTAGGATTCAGGACTGTGCTGCACAGACTGGTTATTGACAGTCATGCCACCCTCTATTATCTGGAGCAGATCCAGGATGACACAGGCATTCCTGCTCAGGAGAGAGGCTGATTATGGAAAATATACAGTAATTCAAAGACCTGTTTACTGTCCCATGTTGTATTTTCTCCACTGGGAGGTGTGTGTCATGGGAAGGTTTGGGGGGGCAACAGACACATGGAAAACCACCACCTGGAAGTTCCCCTCTAAGCAATTCATCATCCTGACTTTGGAAATATAACACCGTTCCTTCACTGTCCCTGGGTCAAAATCCTGAAACTCCCTTCCAAAGGGTGGGTGTACCTACACCACGTGAACCATTATTTCTAGAAGGCAGCTCACCATCACCTTCTCGAGGGCAATTAAGGATTGGTAATGAATACAGGCCTAGCCAGAATGTAAAAAGAAGGGAAGGTAAATCCTACAAAATGACCAAGCAGCATTTGAAATATTGCAACAAGCTGTGAGTGAGGCTTTTAAAGGATTTCCACATGCAGTCAGCAAGTTCTCTTTGATGCAGGCGAAGTGGTCTTGGATGGAAGAGGAGTGAATTAGTATGCCAGACAGACATGGTTAACTTGGACAGAAGAGGCACAAAGTGGTTTTAATTTCAAAGGTCACCTACAACACCTCCCCAGGAAATCTAATGTGGACAGGAAAGTGCTGCTGGCCTCCCCAAGTAGACCACCTCCCACCCCTAATTCCCAAAACTCTATAACATCATTGTTCTGTTCTTTAATTTCTCATATAGTTATCCCTTCTTAACAGGTCTGTGGGTGTACCTACGCCACAAGAACAAAAAAGTTCACAAAGGTGGTTCACCACCACCACCTCCAGGGTAATTAAGAATAGGCAATGGATACTGGCCTAGCCAGCAATGCCCACATCCTGTGAACCTTGAACAAATTTAAAACAATCTCTTACCCCCTTAATGCATGTAATTCACCTCGACTACCTCTTGAGGCAGGACGTTCCATATTTTCACTACCCTTTGGGTAAAGAAGTTTCTCCTGACTTCTCCATTTGATTTCTTGGTGGTGACCTTCTATTTATGGCCCCAGATTTTGGACTCCTCACAACATGTGAACGAAGTGGAGGCGACTGTTCAGCTTTTAATGTGCTGTAGTCGCTGACAGTTGTTGGCAATGTTTGAATGGATCATGAAACAAAACGCTATTTATGTGGCTGACTTGCTCCACTAACAGCCTGAAACAATGCAGTGAGTTGGTGTTTTGTTCCTCAGAATTTATGGCTGCTATTTTTTTTTTCTCCTGTGTATTTGTGCTTCTATCACTGACCTTTTCCCTGGCTCTATTCTATCTTAAATGAGCATTTGATATCTCTGTAGAAATTTAAATTTTAACTCTTGGAATATCTTGTTACGTTGCAGAAAAACATGTTTGGCATCCACGTGTGAAGAGGCATCCGTTTCCAGTGTTTTGAATGGAGCGAATGAGCAAACTGGCTCTAATTCAGCTTCAGATTAATGCAAGTCCAAACCATGCAGCAGACAATTGAACTAACCTTTTGCAACCCTGTTCCCTCATCATAATCTCCATTTCCTCTGCAGTCATAAAATCATAGAATCACTACAGTGCAGAAGGAAGCTATTCAGCCCATCGAGCCTGCACCGACCACAATTCCACCCAGGCCTTATCCTCTTATCTTCACGTATTTACCCTGCTAGTCCCCATGACCCTAAGGGGAAATTGAGCATGGCCAATCAACCTAACCCACACATTTTTGGACTGTGGGAGGAAACCGCAGCACCCGGAGGAAACCCACAGGGAGAATATGCAAACTCCACACATACAGTGACCCGAGGCCAGAATTGAACCTGGGTCCCTGGCTTTCTGAGGCAGCAGTGCTAACCATTGTGCCACCGTGTCACCGAATTATTAAAATTCCTACCACCAGCCTCTACAGTAGTGTATGCTCAGCCGAAGGGATTATAACAACAAGTATCCAATTTGAGAGCATTTGTGTTGTTCTGCGGGGAGAGCAACTTGCATTTGGAATCTTGACAAGTTTGAATAATCCTACCCCACTTCTTTCAATTGGCTCGTGTGCCAGTGCACAATGCAATGCTTGCTGTCAGCAAAGCGCATACAAACTAAGTCACATTGATTCTATCTGCCCGCTGGACCCATTCCCAAGTTTGTTTGCATGTGTATCAGATTGTGATATCAGGGCCATTAATATCAGATTAACCTCACCGGAGCAAGGCTGACTTGTATTGTGAGCATGTACTGATTGTAGCCAGACAAGTGGAGACTGTGCTTGTGTGCATGCACTTGAACCACAAATCACCAGAGGGGCAGTCAACTGTAGTGGTGAAAATAAAACATTGAAAAAAAAATCCTTTTAAATTTTGGGACATGTAAAATTTTGCTTTGTGCTGGTTATAGTTGCACTGCGGCTGGTGAAGTACTTTCTAACCTCGACTAGCCAGAATATGGTGTCTGTCCCTCATTTTATTCCCAAGTGATCCTGTACTTTGTGTACAATTCGAGGTAGCAAGGGGAAAAAAATTAAACAACTGGGCAGTCTAGAGATTCTTGAATCTGGCATTGTTAAATTCAATAAGGGCGACACAGTTGTTAGCACTGCTGCCTCATAGTTCCAGGGACCCGGGTTCAATTCTGGGCTTGGGTGACTCTCCGAGTGGAGTTTGCACGTTCTCCCCATGTCTGCATGGGTTTTCTCCAGGTTTTCTGGTTTCCTCCTACACTCCAAAGATGTGCAGCTTAGGTGGATTTGTCATACTAAATAGCCCTTTAGTGCCCCAAGATGCATTGGTTAGATGGATTAGCCATGGGAAATGTGTGGAGTCACAGGGATAGGGTGGGGAAGGGCCTCAGTAAAATACACTGTCAGAGTGTCGGTGCAGGCTCGATGGGCCAAATTGCCGCCTTCTGCACTGTAGGGATTCTATGATGTGATTCGATCACCCAACTTCAGATGCTGATGTCCTCTGTTAAAACCCCACTGAGGTAACATTTATAGTGTTGACCTCCTGGACCAGTGCCACAAACAGACCCCAGTAACCTCAGAGCCCTTGTTGTCCAGGTGGCCTCCTGTCTTTTGGCAGTCTGAGGACAGATGAACCTCTAGAGCAGCTGTGCATGAACACCTGGCAAAACTGAGTGAAGCCCACAGCCACCCACAGTCTGTGACTCGAGCTGTCGGCTCACTGTGCTTGTTTTTGTTATATTTATTTTTCATGCTGTTTATTCTGCAACTATCCAAAGTGTGGGCGAAGAGAGAGAGATAGGATACAATGCAAAGGCGTATGACAGAAATTGGTGGCAGTGATTGCAAGTATTCTTGTTGCAGTGCATTTGAGTCCATGCTTTGTCAGAGAGGTGGGATGTGTTGGTGCAGATGGTCTGTTGTGGAAAATTATCAATTATAATTGTGCATAGCTGACATCCTATCCAAGGTTTTCTTGTATGAAATATTGGAAGGGTAACACACCTAATGGCAGTGTGACTCTCACCCTGTGTAAAAACTTTTGTGCTGATCTAATATCTTCCACTGTTTATGTTCGTGCTATAAATCTTTCTGTTATTCTTCCATGGCCAATGGCCGCACCTGTCCTTGAATGATGTGAATTGTAGTCTCAACAATCATTCTCTGGCCAAAAGCTCTGGAACAATCTATTTTCTTTTTCAATGTCTGTCACAGCTCTCCCCACATTGGGGAACTGGTATTTTGAGATTCCTGCTGCAGCTCTATCTTGACTTCTCAGTTGGATTCTGTGGTAGTGTGACCTCTCTAATGAGCGATCCTTCTCAGGCCATGTGACCGAGTTGGAACCAATGAAACACGAGTGTGCGAACCTTGCCCTATTGGGAGTGAGGGTGCACATCCCCAGAGCTGGAGGCTGCAGATGGAGTCAGGGAGCTGTTAAAAATAGACCCGTATAGTTGTACTGTTAAACCCTTCACTGTATATAGTTCTTCTCAATATAATAAATCCTTTAGTTTGTTAGTTGCCACATAAAATATGGTGGTCACAGCAAAGGTTGTTCAGAATTTTTTTTTTAAAGGTTAACGGTACTGGAATACATGTGTTGTGTGTCAGTGCAAGTTAAACCCATGCAAGATCATTATTGCTGCTCTCAGAGACATGCAGAGAGTGTGGTTAATATAGATAAGTGAAGGGAGTTGGAGGGAAGAAAAGCTATGGAGAAACGATAGATAGCAAGAGAGCAAAGGGCATGGTGATTGAGATAAAGTAACGTATATGTTGAGTTCAATGAGAACAAGTGTTAGAAATACAGCTAGAGAAATGGGAACAAGGCGGTCGACAAAGGAAAACAAAAAATCAGCAAGAGACCAGCAGAGAGATGGTTACAGGAGAGAATCGTATTTCTCTATCTGTCAGCAAATACCATGAGAGGTCAACTACTTGAATAAATTACATGGGAACATATTTGTGTTTGCGGCCCTTGGTAGTATTGGTAAGTGTTAGCTTTGGTGAAGCATTAAGCAGAATGTGGAAGAGCGAGCAAGCAAAATTCACCAAAATAAACTATTTGATGGTTTGGGTTTGCACTGGGGGCTTTTTTCCTAACATTCTGTGGTGGACCTCAGTTATGCCTTTGTCCTATATGGACCACCGTTGTGTGTGTTTGTCATACCTGGACACATCCCCTTCCAGTTTGGTTCCTCCCCTCAGCACCTAGTATAAAGGTGGCTGTCTCCTCCCCCTTGTTCAGTCCAGGTCGGTTAATTGTTGGGATCTGCTCCTGATTCTGTTGTGAATAAAAGCCTACACTTATATTGGCATATCGGTAGTCTTTCGCCTTATTGATAGCGCATCACATTCCTAACCAGCTGGAACATGTCGGAGTAGTTTTTATATGTCACTTGTGGCTCAGTTTGTAGTACACTTGCTTCTGATTTCCACTCAAGGATTCAGACAGTAATCTAGGCTGACAATGCAATGCCATACTGAGGAGCACTGCACTCTTTCTGGTGCTGTTTTTCGGTGAAGTCATTAAGACAAGGCGCTATCCACCCTCTCTGGTGCCAATGGAAGATCTCACAGCACTACTATAAAGTGGAGTTATCCCTGATGTGTTAGTTAATGTTTATTCCTCAATTAATGTCACAAAAACATCATCTGGTCATGATCATATTGCTGGGAGTTTGTTGTACTCAAATTAATTGCCACATTTCCTATCTTGCGGCAATGACTATGGGTGGGATTCTCCAATCTCATTCGCCCCACCTGTAACCTAATGACCTGGACATGGCTGCATTCTGGTTACTTTAGCCTATATATAATATTGTTATTGCCTATTTGAATCAGAATAATATAGATATACTTTCATGTACTCACCTTATTCTGCATTCACCTACTTAACTCCAGCATCATATGAAATGCATTAGACCTCTACTTGGATTAGCTGTGATAAAATTATTCATACATGCAACAGCAGGAAGACTTGCCATTTATTTTTAGCGCTGCATTATGGTGCTGTAATAATGCTGAGTCCACTCTTTTTAATTATTTGTATATTTTCATACTGCTACACATGCATGTTTGTTGTAGATGCTTTCTCAGACTGAATGGTGTTATTTACACCCACAAGCGACCAGAAGGCTTTGCTTTTCTGCAAGTTAGCCTACAAAGGCCCCCTATCCACTTGTTTAGGGCTGGGACATTCATGTCACCTTGTGACCTAAATAGGATATTTGTGTCTTTTGCATGTGTACCTCCTCAACCTGCCTAAAGACAGGCTGAGCAAGCACTTGGTGAAGAGAGGCATGATATGAGATGAGGAGGAATTTCTTCAGCCAGAGCGTGGTGAATCTATGGAATTCATTGCCACAGAAGGCTGCAGAGGCTAGGTCATTGAGTATATGTAAGACAGCGATAGATGGGTTCTTGATTGGTAAGGGGATCAAAGGTTACAGGGAAAAAGCAGGAGAATGGGGTTGAGAAACTTATCATTGAATTATAGAATCCCTACAGAGCAAATAGAGGCCATTTGGCCCATTTAAGCCTGCATTGACAACAATCCCACCGAGGCCCTATCCCCATAACCCATGTATTTGCCCTACTGGTCCTCCTGACATTAAGGCACAATTTAGCATGGCCAATCCACCTAACCTGCATGTCTTTAGACTCAGCCATGATTGAATGGTCTAATTCTGCTCCTATATCTTATGGTCCTATGATACAAATAAGTAAGCTTATCTCACAACAGTTGAACATTCTGCGAAACAGTTTTAATTGGTTTAATTTAGTTTAATCTGCGCAACTGATGAATGGTACAAAAGAAAACGCATGGCACGTTTCCCCACATCAGTGGGTCTCTTACTTGATTTGAGCATGATGTCTTCTAATGGTCCCTCCAGGCTTGTTGACTTTGAGACTGCCTCGTACTTTCACCAGCCTATTTAAAAACGTAACTCACTTGCAGGATTCCTTTTCTAAATAACGTATTTGTATTTGGGTAACTCTTGTCTTTTTCACTGTCTTTTTAAAAAATTATTTCATGGAATGTGGACATCGCTGGCAAGGCCAACATTTGTTGTCCATCCCTAATTACTCTTGAACTGAGTGCCTTGCTGGGTCATTTCCCAGGGCAGTTAAGAGTCAAGCACATTGTTGTGGCTCTGGAGTCACATGTAGTCCACACCAGGCAAGGATGGCAGATTTCCTTCCCTAAATGGCATGAGTGAACCAGAGCAGCAATCAATATTAGTATCATGGTCATCTTTACTGAGACTAGCTTTATATTGCAGATTTTATTTCTGAACTGAATTCAAATTCCACCAGATGCTGTCGTATGATTTGAACCCACGTAACCGGAACATTAGTCTCGTCCTCTGGATTAATTTATTTATTAGTATCACAAGTAGGCTTACATTAACACTGCAATGAAGTTACTGTGAAAATCCCCTACTCACTACACTCCGGCGTCTGTTTGGGTACACTGAGGGAGAATTTAGCATGACCAATGCACCTTTCAGACTGTGGGAGGAAACCAGAACAACCGGAGGAAACCCACACAGACATGGGGAGAACGTGCAGACTCCGCACAGACAGTGACCCAAGCCGGAAATTGAACCCGGATCCCTGGCGCTATGAAGCAGCAGTGCTAACCACTGTGCCACCGTGCTGCCCGAAAGCTCAAGTGACATTCACTTTACACCACAGTCTCCATTTTTTATATGAAGAAGAGGCAATTTATCTAGGCCCTTTCTATAATTTTTGGAGGTGTTCCCAACACAAGTCAAGCGAAACATTCCATCATCTGGAGTCCCTGTTTATATTAAAGAAACACCAGCTCCTAAATGCTGCAACCAGGAAGGCCTAAATACTATTGCACAGGGAACTTCTTTGTCAAATGCAGCCATGCTATTTAATGAAATAAAGGTTGTCAATATGCTACATGTTTTACATCACTAAGACATATGGTTGATGGGAGTTAATGTAGAAGAGGTCTGAACCCATATCTCACAATTACCTCCTCTAATTTCTAATGTCTGCGGCAACATTGAAAAAAACTACATGTTGTTAAAATATTTTGTTGTCCACAATGTGCATGCCTCTTAACTCAGAATTAAGATATTTAAGTTTCCACAATGCATAACAGTTTCAAAAACACAAACACACAGTTGTGGCTTCCCTGTGAGAGGCACAGTGGTTAGCACTGCTGACTCACAGCGCCAGGGACCTGTGTTCAATTCCGGCCTCAGGTCACTGTCTGTGTGGAGTTTGCACTTTCTCCCCGTGTCTGCTTCAGTTTCCTCCGGGGGCTCCGGTTTCCTCCCACAGTCCAAAAATCTGCAGGTTTGAGCATGCTAAATTGCCCCTTAGTGTCAGGGAGATTAGCAGGGTAAATATGTGGGGTTAGGGGAATAAAGCCTGGGTGGGATTGTGGTCGGTGCAGACTCAATGGGCTGAATGGCCTCCTTCTGCACTGTAGAGAATCTATGAATTCTATGATCAAGCGATCAGCTCTTTGTATCCTGATCTATGATTGCCAGAAACTTGATCGAGGTCAAGGACCAGGTGTTAGCAAGTTGATCAAACAGTTTTCCACAAATTGAGCACGAGTATAAAACTCTAATTACCACCTATAGTGCGGACTTTGAACCAGCCAAAGAAATTTTACCTTTTGGAAGCTGAAGAAAATTTTAATTTTCAGATTATAAAAAGCAAGACAATTAAATGACAAAACTGGCCGCTTTGACTGATAGAGACAGCTTGCATTTATCTCTTGAAAATTATTTTGTCAATTACATTAAACTTGGCTGCCTTCATAGTATTAAAATTCAGAAGCTGAGTTATGCTTATTTTAATAATTTTCAAAGATGCAAAGCTTGATCCAGAGATGATACGTCAAAAGTGAGTTACTTTGAGTGCCGTGACGGAAGACCAGTTTTAACCTGAGCCTTAGCACAGTGCATTTGATTGACTGTATCCTATTTGAGTATCGATTCAAAAAGTTGGTGAAGAATTGGACAGAGCTGCTCTTAAAAGGATAAGATGTTTTTAATGTAAGATATTTTCAAGCAGTGGCATCAACATTTGATCGTAACTCACTTATGATCCTATTGAGTATACTGATGTCCTTTTAAGGCAGGAAATCTGCCATCCTTATCTGATCTAGCCTCCATATAATGTGTTTGACTCTTAACTGCCCTCTGAAATGGCTAGGAAGCCACTCAGTTTAAGAACAATTAGGGATGGGCCACAAAGGCTACCAGAGATGCCCAAATCCCACAAATGTCTTCGAGGAAGAGCTAGATAGATCCTTCACTAACAAGGGTATAGGGGTAGGTAGGAAAATGTCATTGAGGCCATGATCTTATTGAATGGCAGAGCAGGCTCCTAATGCATGTGCTCACATGTATGTATGAGAAAACTAATGAAAAGAAACAGGACTCGAGCACAACTTTTGTAGTTGCCAGATTAAGTTTCCAACAAACATATACATATACATGAGATATACATATTTTTTTGACCCATCTGGTGTGAAACAATGGACCTAGGGTGGCACTGTGGTTAGCACTGCTGCCTCACAGTGCCAGGAACGTGAGTTTGATTCCTGGTTTAGGTCACAGTATGTGCAAAGTCTGCATGTTCTCCCCGTGTCTGTGTGGGTTTCCTCCGGGTGCTCCTGTTTCCTCTCTCAGTCCAAAAGACGTGCAGGTTAGGTGCATTGGTCATGCTAAATTCTCCCTCCGTGTACCCAAACAGGTGCTGGAGTGTGGCGACTAGGGGATTTTCACTGTAACTTCATTGCAGTGTTAATGTAAGCCTATTGTGACTAATAAAATAAACTTTCGCTTTTTAAAGGTATTAATTCCTTTCTCAGAGTTACAAAGCTAATGTGCAGAGTGGACAGGGGGAGCCATTAATGCACTTCCTTTCTTACTCCAAAAACCATTTCGGATTCAAATTGAATCCAATTCATTGTCCCCACAAGTCAGGCATACAAAAAAGCTGACAGAAAAAGGCATTGCACCTGATTAGGTTGATTGGCCAGGTTAAAAATTGCCCCTTAGAGTCCTGTGATGCGTAGGTTAGTGGGATTAGCAGGTAAATATGTGGGGGTAGGGCCTGGGTGGGATTGTGGTCGGTGCAGACTCGATGGGCCGAATGGCCTCCTTCTGCACTGTAGGGATTCTATGATTTCTATGATTTCTATGATTACCAAGGCATTTATGACATTGTTAGTAACAGATGTTAGAACAGTTGAGGAATGCAACAAACCAATAAAATTTGCTTTTTATCTGTTGTCAAAATTTGTATTTTATGGATGGTGGGAAAGTGGCCAATAATATAGTAAGGGTATGAGAAATCTATGAATTGTTTGCTCCCTTTCATCGAAGAACTGATCTTTTGATCCAAAGATCAGAATGATTAGTTACAGTCCTGGGGATTGTCGTGTGTTTAGAGCTCCATCAACTAACTTTGCTTCCTGATTGATGTAACATGAATCTGGTGATCCTTGCACCATGGTTAATTGTATGTTCAAATACAGCTTGTTACATTTTTAAATATTAAGAGATGTTAACAATGTAAAACATGGGAACACAGCTGAACTGAAACAAACTGTTATAAAGAAAAGACTATTTTATGTAATTGTTTCAGAGTATTAACCCCGATTGCACCCCCTTCCTTCCCATCCAAGTAGAGTTCCCATCGCCTCCCCCTGTACTAGCTCTGCCTCCTCAGGCCCCACCCCTTGACACTTGACACAGTTATGGTGCCTGGTGGGCAATGCCAAGGTGCCAGGTGGGCACTGCCCCATGGGCACTGCTCGGCCCTGCCCCCAACTACCTGGGAGGCTTCAGTGGCTTCCAATTGCACCTGTCTGGTCTCCGCTGGTGGAGGCCATGAGCAGAATTTTCCTGTCCTGCCATGGGAATTGTAGCGGGCGGAACACGGATCATGCAAAGGTCCGTTGACCTTGGGTGGGATTTTCCAGCTTTGGGGTGAGCGCGACCAGAAAATCCTGCCCCATATGTGATTCTCACCAGAGAGAACTTCAACCGGCAATGTGGTCAATGTAAGTGATTGTCCGGGACTTGTTAATGACATGTATACCATGTCATTAAATCGTCTTTGTGCTCTTTCTGGGCACAACGTCAACTTCGCCGGCAAAGCAGGGCCAGTATGAAAAGGGTCGGCCCAAACGGGCAAGTTTTGTTTTTGCCACCCGCCTGATACCACCTCGCCTCGCCGAAAGTCGGGCGGGACAAGGTCATAAGATCATGCCCCTCTTTTATCAGAGGGAGGCAGCGTCACTGTAGTATTATCACTGGACTAGTAATCCAGAAACCCAGGATAATGCCCTGGGGACCCGGGTTCAAATCTCACCGCGACAGAATGTGAAATTGAATTAATAAAAAAACATGGAAATACAAAAAAACTAAGGATGACCATGAAATCATTGACGATTGTTATAAAAATCCATCTGGTTCACTAATGTCCTTTTAGGGAAGGAAATCTGCTGTCCTTACTCGGTCTGGCCTACATGTGACTCCAGATTTGCAGCAACATGGCTGACTCTTAAAAATACCCTCTGAAATGGCCGAGCAAGCGCGGGTAGTTAGAGATGGGCAATAAATGCTGGCCCTGCCAGAAACGCCCACCTCCTATGAGTGAGCAAAATAAAATCATGAGCTTCAAACATTTTGCAAACTCCTTTAATTGCTCTGATGTATGATGAGCCAGAGGAGTCTGATTCTTCCTTTGTCATGTGGAATACGTTAATTGATGAGACACACGGAAAATTTGCTAAACTTGCCTTGTCAAGACTTAGCTTTTTACTGCATCTTCAGGCATGCATTTGTTTCCCTTTTGGGGAATAGTGGAGTGGTGATGGAAGGATTCTTGAGTTAATTATCAGCCTGTTGAACTGCGTCATGAAACATACATTCTATGGCCAAAAAGCCCTGGGTGTGACAGAAAATTTGGAAAGGCAGTCAAACATCCATTGACTTTGGGCAGGAATTTCTGGTTCCATCGTGGGTGGGACTGGGAAATTCCAGCCCTGGTGTGAGACTTGAACCCAGAGCTTCTGGCGCAGAGGGAAGAAAGTTGATGCTGTCAGAAGATCTCAGCACTTCCATTGAATTATTGGAAATTATTATCTCTTTGGAAATAATTCCTGCCACAGGGAAAAAAAGAATGCAAAGCAAAAGTGTGCAAATGGAATTGAGGGTAGATCAATCATGATCTAATCAAATGGCAAAACAGGGTTCAGAGCTGAATGCCTGATTTTGTACTTATTTTTATCACAGAATAATAGAATCCCTACAGTGCAGAAGGAGGCCATTCAGCCCTTGGAGTTCGCACCGACTCTCTGACAGAGTGGGTGGGATTTTACGTCCTCGCTTGTCCCAAAACCATAAAATCCTGCCCAAGGTCAACGAACCTTTCCATGGTCCTCCCCTCGCCCACTCCAATTCCCATGGGTGGGACGGTAAAATTCCAGCCAGTATCTTACCCAGGCCTACAGTTCCCTGGACTATCCCCATTACCCTGTACATTTACTATGGCCAATCCACCCAACCTGCACATCTTTGGACTGTGGGAGGAAATCGCAGCATGAGAATGAAACCCACATAAAGTTGAGGAGAACATGCAAACTCCACAGAGACACCTGAGGCCAGAATCGAACCCGGGTCCCTGGCACTGTGAAGTAGCAGTGCTAACCACTGTGCCACCATGCCGCCCATTATATTTATCAATTCCAAACTTTTGCTATGTTTATATATCCAGATAGGTTGAACTTTGAGAATTTGCATGTTTCTGATTCCCACCTGTGCTTGTAAATAAAGTAAGTAACCTTAAAACACCAGGCTTGCATTTCTTGCCCAACAATTCAAAGAGCAGTGTAGCATGAAATATTATTAAACCCGAGTTGGCTAATCTTCATACTATGCACTTTGGCTAGGGACAAATTATCAAAAAAACACCTCCCAGATGGCAGAGAAGGTCAAATTATGGAAACTTGTTAACACCCATTGCAATGAAATATGATGTACTCAAAGCCCCATGAAGTAAAATTGTATTTTAAACTGAGCAATTGTAAGACATAGTTCACCATAGTCAATGGTTTTTAATAAATACTGCTGCAGTGTAATGGTACCATTTTATTTTCTGTGTTGTTACTTTTGAAATTTTTATTCAATTTCTCTCTTCCTTTTCCCTCCAACCATTTATAGGAAAGTATCTTGTTTCTGTCCAATGCTCTTAGTTTAAACCTACAAGCAAATCAATTATGTAAAATTAAATCTCTTATTTATCTTTCTTGATCTATGAATGAGGGAAATGGTAGCTTGCTCCCATCTTATTGCCAGAGTTTTCTTGCATGAAGTACATGTGGCTTATTTGCTCTCCACTTGCTTTACCTCCCAATGGCACGTATCTGACCTGAAGCCACTGAGTCCAAAGGGTGGCATGGGTGGCACGCTAGCACAGTGGTTAGCACTGCTGTATCATAGGGCCAGGGACCTGGGTTCAAATCCGGCCTTGGGTCACTGTCTATTCTCCCTGTGTCTGCGTGGGTTTCCTCCGGGTGCTCCGGTTCCCTCCCACACTCCAAAGATTTGCAGATTAGGTGATTGGCCATGTTAAATTGTCCTTTAATGTCCAAAAGTGTGCAGGTTAAGGGGATTGGCCATGGTAAATGTGCAAGGTTACGGGGATAGGGCAGAGGGGAGGGCCTGGCTGGGATGCTCTTCCGGAAAGTCAGTGCAGACTCGCTGGTCCGAATGGCCTCTTTCTGCACTGTAGGGATCCTATGGATCAGGGCTGGGGTTTTCAATGTGCCATATTAAGAAATGTGTCCCATCACTCTGTGCTGTGTTGACGTAATGTGCTATTTGACATGCACTATCTTTACAGATCTGTTTTATTCCCCACACATTACCCCCAAGATAGCAAAACAAAGCTAGTAGTGGAGCATTGAAACCCTGTGGCAAAGATGTCAAATCCTGACTTCTGAGATTTATCTGCCCTTAGTTGGAGAGGTTTAATAGTGCTTTAACAGCACAGTTGATCAGTGCCTGAGGCATCTGGGCAAGAGCATATACTTGTTAACTGAGTCTCTGTTATGCTTAAAGTTTAGTTCATTTATTTATTAGTCACAAGCAGGCTTACATTAACACTGTAATGAAGTAACTGTGAAAATCCCCTAGTCACCACACTCCGGCACCTGGTCGGGTACACGGAGGGAAAATTTAGCATGGCCAATACATATCTTTTGGACTGTGGGAGGAAACCGGAGCACCCGGAGGAAACCCATACAGATAGTGGCCCAAGCTGGGAATCGAATCCAGGTCCCTGGCGCTATGAGGCAGCAGTGCTAACCACAGTGCCACCTTTCACTGTTAAAGGGGTGGTGTGTGGAGCTAAGAGGGGTGTGTCCACTGGAAATAATTGGGGGGCAAAAAAGCAAAACTGAAATGGCCTCTGGATTGTAAACCTATGAAATGTTGGATTTTTACAATGTCAGGATATTGTTTCTCATGAACTGTATTTTTGATTTTGTTTATTTTTTAACCTATTCAGAATTGCCTCTTCCTCACTTCCTTGCATTGAAGAGTGACAGCGAAGTACAAAAAGGTAATCCTTCCCAAAGTACCGAAACCCACGCGCAACTGGCTCCCGCAGTCCCGTTAGTGAGCAGCCCCAGAGGCTCTGACGGTGTGACAGGAAAAATGGTAAGACATATAGAAAAACAAGTTACCTTCAATACATTTACAAAATGCTTCCAAATGTATTAATAATTCAAGTACTTCCAGGATCTTGTCATTTTAAAATAAAACTAGTGAATTATTCCCTAGATATGGGCATTGCCAACATTTATTACCTAATCCTTGTTCCTTTATGCAACCGAGTGGCTCAGTGAGGGTGCAGATTGGTGGCTGAGGCTTAAAAAAGCTGAATGGCCTCTATTCCTCTTCTCACTTATCTTCAGGCCTGCTCACTAGGTCACTTCAGTGAGCAGTTGAGAGTTCACTTTATTGGTGTGGGTGTTAAACATAGGACAGGCTGGATAAGGGCATGTGTTCACTTCCGTGAAGGATATACAGTGAGAAAATAGCTGTAAATTCTATCATGTGTCAATTTGAAAACTATCAGATCTTCAGTGGCTTGAACTTCGGATATTTGGGACTGGAAGTATGGTCCCATTCAGAAGCACTGTCCCATCCAGAGCCAGGTAACAGACACTACAGAAGGCTATGGTCTAAATTTTACCCCCCACCTTTTACAAGGTGGAGGGGCTTGTAAAATGCAGCATGGACCTTTCTCCCCACCCCTGACCTGCCTCACATTTTCTGAGCTCAGTGGAAGCAGCCTGCCCAACCTTGGGATTTTTGGAGCCATTAAGTGGCCACTTGAATGCCTCATCCGCCCCTGTTGCTTTTTCACCCAAGCTAGAGGGAGATCCACATCAAGTGGACTGACTGATAACTGTTGCTATACTCTCCTGTGCCCATCAGAGGTAGTCCCTAACCCCAGCCTTTTAAACCTGTCGCCCTATCTCCTCACACCCCTCGTTGGGACTTGCCATCCAGGATCTACCAATATGCTGGACTTGGCTTCAATCTGGCCTCCATAACCCAGCTTGCTTTTGGGATTGTAGCCCCAGCAATAGCCACCACTCAAACCTGACAGTTGCTGGGACTTACAGAGCTGCTGGCCAATACAATTGGCAACTCCCTAAGATGGAACTACCTCCCCAGATAGGGGCAGTTTCACTCTGAGCCAATTCATGCTGACGCCAAGTATACAATGGCTGCAAGCTGACTGGCTTCTTCATGAGCAAGTCCCTGATTGACATTTTGTTGGGAGGTGCGGGGAATCTGCTGCCCTGTAAAATCCGGTCTTATGACAGTGGAAGGAGGCCAGGGAGTGGAATGGAAACCTTTAGTGGGGAGACGAGGGGAAATGTTGAGAGTAGATCTCCAGAAAAATGGGAACAGAAGTAAGCCACTCCGCTTGTTTGAGTCTTGTCCGCAATTCAGTTTGATCACTGATCTGTATCTTAACTCCATCTACCTTCCTTAGTTCCATATCTCTTAAATTTCTGTTAAGCCACGGTATTATCAGGCTCTGTTTTGATATTGTCGAGTGACCAATCCCAGCAATATTTTGTGAAGAGAAAGGTTTCCACTACCCACTGTGAAGAAGAGCTTTCTGACAGCACCATTGACTAATCTAGCTCTAAATTTAATGTTAAACCCCCTTGTTCTGGATTCTCCCACCAGAGGAAATAGCTTCTCTCCATTTGTACTGTTAAATCCTTTACTCATCTTTAAATACCTCAATTAGATTATCCTTTAATCTTTCATCATTAAGGGAGTACAAGCCTAGTCTATATAAACTGCTCTCAAATTTAACACTTTGTGTTCCGGCGTCATTCTTTGCATTCCCTCCAAACTCAATGTACCATTTCTGTAGCCAAGAATAGGGTGAAAAATGCTTAAATTCAGAAATTTAAAAATAAATAATTCTGGATTTGATTTCATGTAGTGCTACTATGCATCTAAATCAACTTCAGAAATGCACTTTAGACGTCCAAATTTTGACCAATTATTCATCTCTGAAAAGAGGTAGAATTGTGGTAATATATTCATGAAATCTTTTACTTATCTGTGAAAACTAGTCCAGTTTCTTTGTTTTGAAATAGGGGAACCTTACGAAATATTACAGTAATCTTTTACTCCAAACTATTTAAAATATGATTTTCTTCTGTGTATTTACTGTTCAAAAAATACATTTTACTTCCAAAGAACAAATCGTTGAAATTCAATTGAATTACAGGTTAAAACCTGAAAGGTGGTGGGATGCATCCTGCACTTTTTTGCATTCAAAAGTATCAAGGCGGGGGTGGGAGGGATAGAAAATATGAATAGGAAACAGTAGGCTACAGAAAATAATGGAACAGTCCCCTTCACAGCCAGGTATATTTTGATCTCATTAGAATTGAGTTCAGTAAAGTCCAGAATGTTATTTTCAAAATGTGCAAGGAAAGGAAAAGTAGAAACTAAGTGGGAAGCAACTAATATCGGAGGGAAAAGCTCTTCTCCAAGTGAAAATGTTTAGAATAACTTGCCAGGTAGTTTAATTGAAGAATTTGTCACGGGAATTCAAAATATAAATAGATTCACTGATTTGGCAGATAATCTGACAGAAGGTTGGAGACTGGAACATACAGATTAGTCTTATCCCATCTGTGACTTTTCCTGTGTAACAGACAGCGAAATAGAAAGCGTGTTGTCACGAATCTCTGTTCTAACTATGCAGTCTATCTATCAAGAACTTAGCAAAATTAGCCAGTATGCAGCAGAATTGTTTTCGAACGCAAAATACGGTTGTGTGTGTGTGGACATATTAACCCAGCATTCCCTGACCAGCATTACTTTGTGTTGATCCCTGCCCAACGCCCCCTCTCCACTACGTTACTTGGTGAAATGTATATCTCTTGGCTGTTATAAAGCAGCACTTCCCTAGGATGCAGGGAAGAGAAGAATTGTTTTACCATGGGTAGAAAGTTCAAAAATAGAAGTGTGAAAGGTCAAACAGATAGCATCCTTCATTAGGATTCGGGTCACTTTGTTCATTACCCCATGAGCATGTTCAATATGCGACTTCATCAGAAGTGCTATAAAACCACTTTGTCAAACAGAGAGATTTAAATCAGCAAGTAGCACATTACACCAACTAAGTTCATTGTAATGAATCATCGAAAATTAAGTACAACAATGGTCAATTTCTAAAATTAAGACAATAATCCATGATTTGCATTAGCTTCATTGTGCACTTTTTTAAAGTAAAGTTTATTTATGAGTCACAAGTAGGCTTACATTAACACTGCAACGAAGTTACTGTGAAAATCACCTAGTTGCCATACTCTGGGGCCTTCTGTTCGGGTACACTGAGGGAGAACTTAGCATGGCCAATGCACCAAACCAGCACAACTTTCGGACTGTGGGAGGAAACCAGAGCACCCGGAGGAAACCCACACCGACAAGGGGAGAACGTGCAGACTCTGCACAGACAGTCAAGTATACCATCAAGAAAAGCAAATTTTCATTTCACAGTGTCCTGGGAAGTTACAGTGGATAAGAAATAGAATTGATTATTGGTAGATATATTTTTAATAATCATTAATAGGGTAATTAGCAAAGGCTGATGGAACCCATTGGCTGAAGTGTGGTTGTATCTTGCTCCTGGACTGAAATATAACTTTGTACCTTTTGAAGCAGGAAGCTGTGTCTACATCTACTTTGCCTTTCACCTCTCCTCCTGCGTCACCCTCCCACCAAAAGAGTCCAGCAGTAAGTGGCGATGGGAGATCAAGAGTTGGTTTTGATCCAAATCACACAGGTAGGTTAAAGCTATGAGTGCGTGTGCTCACATTTGAGGTGGAGAATATTCCACAATGATTGAATGGCAAATGGATCGGAGTATTTTATTCTAGGAAAAGCCTGCCAGAAAAAGAAATGTGCCCAGAATAATGTCACAAAGTCAGACGAATTAATACTTAAGAAAGGTTGTGCATAGATCTTTCTTTTGATTTCTTACAGTTGGTGGCAAGTCACTGTCAGAGCTGATTGAGTTTATCTTTGTCTACATCCAGTGCCAATGAGTTTCAATAATGTGGGGAGGAGACTTCAACTCAATGTGATTTTTCTTTTAAATCATTGACGGGATGTGGGCATTGCTGGCTAGGCAATCATTTATCGCCCACCCAGTTAAACAGGAAACCGGAAGTAGGCCGCGGGGAGGCCTGGGAAGGGTTTTTTTTTTTTTGCCCGATAAATTTGAACAGGGAGATAACCCGAGACTCTACACGTGTAGAGTCCCCCACCCTCCCCCCTCCTCTAACCTTAAAAAAAAGACTCAAAGTGAGAGCAGGTAAGCTTTTTTTTCTCTCTGTTTCGTTTCTTAGTAAGGGAAGTAGCAGGGATGTCAGTGCAGGCGGTGCAATGTTCCTCCTGTGGGATGTTTGAGGTGAGGGACATCAGTGTCCCAGCTGAGTACACCTGCAGGAAGTGCACCCAATTCAAGCTCCTTGAAGACCGTGTTAGGGATCTGGAGCTGGAACTGGATGAACTCAGGATCATTCAGAATGCAGAGGCAGCTATAGATAGAAGCTACAGGGAGGTAGCTACTCCAAGAAATTATGATACGTGGGCGACGGCTCGAAGGGGTAAGAAGCAGTCAGAGCAGCGATCCCCTGGATCCCCTGTTCCTCTGTATAACAAGTATTCCGTTTTGGATACTGTTGGGGGGGACAACTTAACAGGGGTAAGCCATGGGGTACAGGTCTCTGGCACAGAGTCTGTCCTTGTTACTCAGAAGGGAAAGGGGGGGAGGAGTAGAGCATTAGTTATTGGGGTCTCCATAGTTAGAGGGACAGATCGGAGATTCTGTGGGAGTGAGAGGGACGCGCGGTTGGTGTGTTGCCTCCCAGGTGCCGGAGTCCATGATGTCTCGGATTGTGTTTTCGAGACACTTAAGGGGGAGGGGGACCAGCCCCAAGTCGTGGTTCACATAGGCACCAATGAGATGGGTAGGGAAAGGGATGGGGATGTAAGGCAGAAATTCAGGGAGTTAGGGTGGAAGCTTAGGGCTAGAACAAATAGAGTTGTTATCTCTGGTTTGTTACCCGTGCCACGTGATAGTGAGGAGAGGAATAGGGAGAGAGAGCAATTGAACACGTGGCTACAGGGATGGTGCAGGAGGGAAGGATTCAGATACCTGGACAATTGGGGTTCATTCTGGGGTTGGTGTGACCTCTACAAACGGGATGGTCTACACCTGAACCAGAGGGGTATCAATATCCTGGGGGAGGGAAATTTGCTAATGCTCTTCGGGAGGGTTTAAACTAATTCAGCAGGGGGATGGGAACCTGATTGTAGATCCAGTGTACAGGAGGTTGAGAGTACTGAGGTCATGGATAAGGTTTCAGCGTCACAGGAGTGTACTGGCAGGCAGGAAGGTGGTTTGAAGTGTGTACACTTCAATGCCAGGAGCATCCGGAATAAGGTGGGTGAACTTGCAGCATGGGTTGGCGTGGTGAACCATCGTTGGTTCCCACTAGATAGTACTGAGCCAGGGTCTGGCCAGTACTACAAGTATGTATATATGTTGCTGTTGGGGTTAGGGATGGGTTGTTCTACTTGTTGCTGTTGGGGTTAGGGTTGGGCTGTTACACCTGTATTATAGTTATTATGGTACATCCCAGTCGAGCTCCGCCTCCTGGGAGAGGTATAAAGGTCACTGCTCTGTCTGGGACCCCTCAGTCTGGGATCGTGTACTATACATAGTAGCTTTGTTGTAACAGTAAATAAAAGCCTTTATTTCCTGAGCATCTCAAGCCTCGTGTGTGATAACGCGCATCAGTTGGTACCTGGGACTTCGATGTTGTGGCCATCTCGGAGACATGGATAGAGCAGGGACAGGAATGGTTGTTGCAGGTTCCGGGGTTTAGATGTTTCAGTAAAATCAGGGAAGGTGGTAAAAGAGGTGGAGGTGTGGCATTGTTAGTCAAGGACAGTATTACGGTGGCAGAAAGGACGTTTGATGAGGACTCGTCTACTGAGGTAGTATGGGCTGAGGTTAGAAACAGGAAGGAGAGGTCAGCCTGTTGGGAGTTTTCTATAGGCCTCTGAAAAGTTCCAAGGATGTAGAGGAAAGGATTGCAAAGATGATTCTGGATAGGAGCGAAAGTAACAGGGTAGTTGTTATGGGGGACTTTAACTTTACAAATATTGACTGGAAACGCTATAGTTCGCGTACTTTAGATGGGTCAGTTTTTGTCCAATGTGTGCAGGAGGGTTTCCTGACACAGTATGTAGATAGGCCAACAAGAGGCGAGGCCGCATTGGATTTGGTACTGGGTAATGAACCAGACCAGGTGTTAGATTTGGAGGTACGTGAGCACTTTGGTGATAGTGACCACAATTTGGTTACGTTTACTTTAGCGATGGAAAGGAATAAGTATATACCGAAGGGCAAGAGTTATAGCTGGGGGAAAGGAAATTATGATGCGATTAGGCGAGATTTAGGATAAGACCATAAGACCATAAGACATAGGAGCGGAAGTAAGGCCATTCGGCCCATCGAGTCCACTCCACCATTCAATCATGGTTGATTTCAACTCCATTTACCCGCTCTCTCCCCATAGCCCTTAATTCCTCGAGAAATCAAGAATTTATCAATTTCTGTCTTGAAGACGCTCAACGTCTCGGCCTCCACAGCCCTCTGTGGCAATGAATTCCACAGACCCACCACTCTCTGGCTGAAGAAATTTCTCCTCATCTCTGTTCTAAAGTGACTCCCTTTTATTCTAAGGCTGTGCCCCCGCGTCCTAGTCTCCCCTGTTAATGGAAACAACTTCCCTACGTCCATCCTATCTAAGCCGTTCATTATCTTGTAAGTTTCTATCAGATCTCCCCTCAACCTCCTAAACTCCAATGAATATAATCCCACGATCCTCAGACGTTCATCGTATGTCAGGCCTACCATTCCTGGGATCATCCGTGTGAATCTCCGCTGGACCCGCTCCAGTGCCAGTATGTCCTTCCTGAGGTGTGGGGCCCAAAATTGCTCACAGTACTCCAAATGGGGCCTAACCAGTGCTTTATAAAGCCTCAGAAGTACATCCCTGCTTTTGTATTCCAAGCCTCTTGAGATAAATGACAACATTACATTTGCTTTCTTAATTACGGACTCAACCTGCAAGTTTACCTTTAGAGAATCCTGGACTAGGACTCCCAAGTCCCTTTGCACTTTAGCATTATGAATTTTGTCACCGTTTAGAAAATAGTCCATGCCTCTATTCTTTTTTTCCAAAGTGTACGACCTCGCACTTGCCCACGTTGAATTTCATCAGCCACTTCTTGGACCACTCTCCTAAACTGTCTAAATCTTTCTGCAGCCTCCCCACCTCCTCAATACTACCTGCCCCTCCACCTATCTTTGTATCATCGGCAAACTTGGCCAGAATGCTCCCAGTCCCGTCATCTAGATCGTTAATATATAAAGAGAACAGCTGTGGCCCCAACACTGAACCCTGCGGGACACCACTTGTCACCGGTTGCCATTCTGAGAAAGAACCTTTTATCCCAACTCTCTGCCTTCTGTCTGACAGCCAATCGTCAATCCATGTTAGTACCTTGCCTCGAATACCATGGGCCCTTATTTTACTCAGCAGTCTCCCGTGAGGCACCTTGTCAAAGGCCTTTTGGAAGTCAAGATAGATAACATCCATTGGCTCTCCAATGCATAGGATGGGGAAGGAAACTGAAGGGGACGGGCACAATTGAAATGTGGAGCTTGTTCAAGGAACAGCTACTGCGTGTCCTTGATAAGTATGTACCTGTCAGGCAGGGAGGAAGTGGTCGAGCGAGGGAACCGTGGTTTACTAAAGAGGTTGAATCTCTTGTGAAGAGGAAGAAGGAGACTTGTGTAAAGATGAGACGTGAAGGCTCAGTTAGGGCACTTGAGAGTTACAAGTTAGCCAGGAAGGACCTAAAGAGAGAGTTAAGAAGAGCCAGGAGGGGACATGAGAAGTCTTTGGCAGGTAGGATCAAGGAAAACTCTAAAGCCTTCCATAGGTATGTCAGGAATAAAAGAATGACGAGGGTAAGATTAGGGCCAGTCAAGGACAGTAGTGGGAAGTTCTGCGTGGAGCCTGAAGAGATAGGAGAGGCGCTAAATGAATATTTTTCATCCGTATTCACGCAGGAAAAAGACAATGTTGTCGAGGAGAATACTGAGATACAGGCTATTAGACTAGACGGGATTGAGGTTCATAAGGAGGAGGTGTTAGCAATTTTGGAAAGTGTGACAATAGATAAGTCCCCTGGGCCGGATGGGATTTATCCTAGGATTCTCTGGGAGGCTAGGGAGGAGATTGCAGAGCCTTTGGCTTTGATCTTTATGTCGTCATTGTCTACAGGAACAGTGCCAGAAGACTGGAGGATAGCAAATGTTGTCCTCTTATTCAAGAAGGGGAGTAGAGACAACCCTGGTAATTATAGACCAGTGAGCCTTACTTCTGTTGTGGGCAAAGTTTTGGAAAGGATTATAAGAGATAGGATTTATAATCATCTAGAAAGGAATAATTTGATTAGGGATAGTCAACACGGTTTTGTGAAGGGTAGGTCATGCCTCACAAACCATATTGAGTTCTTTGAGAAGGTGACCAAAGAGGTGGATGAGGGTAAAGCAGTTGATGTGGTGTATATGGATTTCAGTAAAGCGTTTGATAAGGTTCCCCTCGGTAAGCTATTGCAAAAGATATGGAGGCATGGGATTGAGGGTGATTTAGCTGTTTGGATCAGGAATTGGCTGGCTGTAAGAAGACAGAGGGTGGTGGTTGATGGGAAATGTTCATCCTGGAGTTCAGTTACTAGTGGTGTACCGCAAGGATCTGTTTTGGGGCCACTGCTGTTTGTCATTTTTATAAGTGACCTTGATGAGGGCGTAGAAGGATGGGTTAGTAAATTTGCGGATGACACTAAAGTCAGTGGAGTTGTAGACAGTGCGGAAGGTTGCTGCAGGTTACAGAGGGACATAGATAAGCTGCAGAGCTGGGCTGAGAGGTGGCAAATGGAGTTTAATGCGGAAAAGTGTGAGGTGATTCACTTTGGAAGGAGTAACAGGATTACAGAGTACTGGGCTAATGGTAAGATACTTGGTAGTGTGGATGAGCAGAGAGATCTCGGTGTTCATGTGCATAGATCCCTGAAAGTTGGCACCCAGGTTGATAGGGTTGTTAAGAAGGCGTACTGAGTGTTAGCTTTTATTGGTAGAGGGATTGAGTTTCGGAGCCAGGAGGTCATGTTGCAGCTGTACTAAACTGTGGTGTGGCCGCATTTGGAGTATTGCGTACAGTTCTGGTCACCGCATTATAGGAAGGATGTGGAAGCATTGGAAAGCGTGCAGAGGAGATTTACCAGGATGTTGCCTGGTATGGTGGGAAGGTCTTATGAGGAAAGGCTGAGGGACTTGAGGCTGTTTTTGTTAGAGAGAAGAAGGTTAAGAGGTGACTTAATAGAGGCATACAAGATGATCAGAGGATTAGATGGGGTGAATAGTGAGAGCCTTTTTCCTCGGATGGTGATAGCTTGCACGAGGGGACATAGCTTTAAATTGAGGGGTGATAGATATGGGACAGATGTCAGAGGTAGGTTCTTTACTCCGAGAGTAGTAAGGGCGTGGAATGCCCTGCCTGCAGCAGTAGTGGACTCGCCAACATTAAGGGCATTTAAATGGTCATTGGATAAACATATGGATGATATTGGAATAGTGTAGGTTAGATGGGCTTTAGATTGGTTTCACTGGTCGGTGCAACATCGAGGGCCGAAGGGCCTGTACTGCGCTGTCATGTTCTATGTTCTCCCCGAATTGCCCTCCAGATTGATTCCAGCAGCTAGTCATTGGATTCTTCCTGTCTGAATATTACTTGAAATGCCAGTAATAAATCATGGTACAGGATTAGAATCACAGAATCCTACAGTGCAGAAAGAGACCATTTGGCCCATCGAGTCTGCACCGACCACAATCCCACCCAGGCCCTATCCCCATAACCCCATGCAGTTACCCTAGCTAGTCCCCCTGACACTAAGGGGCAATTTAGCATGGCCAATCTACCTAACCCGCACATCTTTGGATTGTGGGAGTACCTGGAGGAAACCCACACAGATGTGGAGAGAGTCTGCAAACTCCACACAGACAGTGACCCCAGCCGGGAATCGAACCCGGGGTTCTTGGCGCTGTGAGGCAACAGTGCTAACCACTGTGTCACAGTGCCGCCCCTAATTGTGTGACTAAGATTCAGTTCTGGGCATTTGAGGGAAATTAAGTTTGCATCAATGGTGTCTTACACTTGAGAAATTCAATAGATGAAATTTGAACAAGTTGCTCCAGGCAGCTGTACTTTAATAACTCCCCTGTGTGCAAATTTTTGCTCTGTTGACTATTTCTCTATCAGAGGAGGAGTATCATGAAAATTAGGAGTTGTAAGATGTAGGCAGAGGGAAATGTAGCTTGCAATTCTTTCTGTATGAGAAAAATGGAAATACAAGCCAGTGCTTCCGTCAATTGTATTAAGTTTTGTTAGTGTCACAAGTAGGCTTACATTAACACTGCAATGAAGTTACTGTGAAAATCCCCCAGTTGCCATACTCCGGCGCCTGTTCGGGTACACAGAGGGAGAATTTAGCAAGGCCAATGCATCTAACCAGCACATCTTCGAATTGTGGGAGGAAACCAGAGCACCCGGAGGAAACCCATGCAGACATGGGGAGAATGTGCAGACTCTGCATAGACAGTGACCCAAACTGGGAATCGAGCCCGGGTCCCCGGCACTGTGAGGCAACACTGTGCCAGGGATTTATATCAAACTGTTGCCAAACCCTCAATATCTTGTTTTTTTAAACAGCCTCCAGCTACTTAGAATTTTTTTTCCATGGGATGTGGGTGTCGCTGGCTAACGCAGCCCTAGTTCCATCCCTATTTGCTCTTGGTGGTGAGTGGCTGCCTTGAACTGCTGCAGTCCATCTGGTGAAAGTCAGCCACTATGTTGTTGCACAGAGAGTTCCAGAATTTTGACCCAGCGACAGTAAAGGAATGGTGATATCATAGAATCCCTACAGTGCAGAAGGAAGCCATTCGGCCCATCAAGTCTGCATCGAACCTCTGAGAGCGCATCCTTCCCAAGCCCCATCCCCATATAACCCCACATATTTACCCAGCTAATCCCCCTAAACAACACATCTTTGTACACTAAGGGTCAATTTAACATAGCCAATCCATTTCATAGAAATCATAGAAATCATAGAAACCCTACAGTGCAGAAGGAGGCCATTTGGCCCATCGAGTCTGCACCGACCACAATCCCACCCAGGCCCTACCCCCACATATTTACCCGCTAATCCCTCTAACCTACACATCCCAGGACTCTAAGGGGCAATTTTTTTTTTTAACCTGGCCAATCAACCTAACCCACACATCTTTGGACTGTGGGAGGAAACCGGAGCACCCGGAGGAAACCCACGCAGACACGAGGAGAATGTGCAAACTCCACACAGACAATGACCCGAGCCGGGAATCGAACCCGGGACCCTGGAGCTGTGAAGCAGCAGTGCTAACCACTGTGCTACCGTGCCGCCCATTTAACCTACATATCTTTAGACTGTGGGAGGAAACCGGAGCACCTGGAGGAAACCCACGCAGACATGGGGAGAATGTACAAGCTCCACACAGACAGTCACCCGAGGGCAGAATCAAACCTGGGTCCCTGGTGCTGTAAGGCAGCAATGCTAACCACTGTGCCACCCTTGGGTGCCACGGTAGCACAGGGACCCGGGTTCGATTCCCGGCTTGGGTCACTGTCTGTGTGGAGTTTGTATGTTCTCCTCTTGTCTGCGTGGGTTTCCTCCGGATGCTTTCATTTCCTCCCACATTCTGAAAGACGTGCTGGTTAGGTGCATTGATCCGAACAGGCGCCAGACTGTGGCAACTCGTGGCATTTCACAGTAACTTCATTGCAGTGTTAATGTAAGCCTTGCTTGTGACTAATAAATAAATAAACTGTTATAAATAAATAAAATAACTGTTTCCATGTCAGGATGGTGTGTGATTTGAAGAGAAACTCGCAGGTACTAGTGTTCCCATGTGTTGCTACCCTTGTCATTTTGATGGTTAAAGATTTGGAAGGGGATGCAGAAGGAGGGCGGCACGGTAGCACAGTGGTTAGCACTGCTGTTTCACAGCTCCAGGGTCCCGGGTTCGATTCCCGGCTCGGGTCACTGTCTGTGTGGAGTTTGCACATTCTCCTCGTATCTGCGTGGGTTTCCTCCGGGTGCTCCGGTTTCCTCCCACAGTCCAAAGATGTGTGGGTTAGGTTGATTGGCCAGGTTAAAAATTGCCCCTTAGAGTCCTGGGATGTGTAGGTTAGAGGGATTAGCGGGTAAATATGTGGGGGTAGGGCCTGGGTGGGATTGTGGTCGGTGCAGACTCGATGGGCTGAATGGCCTCCTTCTGCACTGTAGGGTTTCTATGATTCTATGAGGCTTGTAATGTTCCTCTTGTATATAGTACACACCGCTGCCGCAGTGGAGGTAGTGAATGTTCAAGAATATGGTATTAGTAATCAGGCTGCTTTGCCCTGGATGTTGCTGGACTTAAATTTTGTTGGAGCCACAGAACTAGAACGTATTCCATCATACTCCTGACCTGTGGCTTGCAGATGCTGATTAGATGTTGGGGAATCAGCAGGTGAGTTACTCACCATAGAATTGCCAGCCTCTGAGCTGCTCTTGTGACAGCAGTATTTATGTGGCCTGTCCAGTCCAGTTTCTGTTCAGTGGTAATCCTCAGGATGTTGTTAATGTATAAAATGGGGATTTTAAAGAAGTGCTCTTCTGAGGTGTACACCTGTTCAGCATTCAAGTCTTTTTCACACTTTGAATGCACAGAACCTGTGTGATTGAATTGTAAAACAAATTGCTTCATAAAAAATTCTGCTACACTATTAATTTTAGCTGCAGGGCAGGTTTAAAAATCCATTTAACCACTGACGTTCTAAAATGCAGTTCACAGAATATTACAGTACCATTTGGTAATATAGATTACAGTAGTATTCAGCACTAAGCAATTATCTGTATTTAACCCATATTATTTAAATTAATTTGAAAATGTAGCGAGGTGCAGTTTTATTTCTAGCCTTCAGTCATTACTCTTGAACTAATTTGCTGGGTGATTCTACCAGATAGATCATTGAATTTACATCAGAGTTCAGTGCTTAATAAGATTTGTGATTGATCTGAAAGAAGGGTCCAGAATGCAATAAAAGTGAATAAGTGCAATTCTACTGATGAATGTGAAATAGAGTAAGGCCCAAATGAATGTCAAAGCACATGAAAATATATGATGTGGCACATCAGAAGTATTGCACATAGGGCAATAGGGGAATGGGATTAGAGTCGGTAACTCCAGCTGAAGACTGAACACCACCAGTGGTGAATGACCAGCCATTTTGTTGCAAATATAAGGTTGAGAATGGTATCCATACATTCAGCGTAGCCCACAATAATATTTGGAAAGCATTCTCAGTTAATGTTTACTGGACAATATGCAATGAGAAAACAAAGCACATGTCTGGGATATGCTGCCAAAAGCTTCCATTTTGGCTTTAGCTCCTTCTTCTTGACTTTGCCAACCTGTACAGTACTATTGCGGCTTCCTCTGCGAAGCGGCAGTGTTCGCTATCCTTGTTGTCAGCTGTGCTCCTGCATGAAGTCAGTTTTCCACATTGGTTTCTTTTCCCCTTCCTTCTAGCGAGCTCCACCCGTTGGCAGGGTGGCCCAGTGATTAGTATTGCTGCCTCGAGCGTCAGGGACCTGGGTTCAATTCTGGCCTTGGGTGACTGTGTAAAGTTTGCACATTCTCCTAGTGTCTGCATGGGTTTCCTCCAGGTGCTCCAGTTTCCCCCCTCAGTCCAAAGATGTACAGATTAGGTGGATCGGCCATGCTAAATTGCCCGTTAGTGTCCCAGGATGTATGCTTTAGGGGGATTAGTGGGGTAAATACTTGGGGTTACAGGATGGGGCTTGGGTAGGATGCTCTGTCAGAGGGTGGGTGCAAACCCAATGGCCTGAATGGCCTCCTTCTACACTGTAGGGATTCTATAATTCTACAATGACAATATTGGATGACCTGCTCAGCTTGCTTTGTGGAGAGTGGAGGAGTCATGTGTCTGGACAAAAGACTGGAACTTCGTCATCAGGATTGCTTCCGAACACTTGTTCGAACGTGCCTTTTTCTCATGGCTTCCAAGTGCAGGGTTGTACATATATCCCAAACTCTGAGGAAATTTCAAGAATTGGGAGACTGATGGTGACAAATCTCTTGGTGATAAGAAATTAGGTGAGGGGAATACTGACTGTCAATGACCAGGAATACTGATTTCTGTTCTGTTCCCAGCTCTTCACACACCCATTTTCCTGATTCTAATGAACTTAATTATCAACTGGGCTCATTGGCTCAATGTGGACGAGGCAAATAGATTCATTGATGTGCTGCTGTGAGAGATAAACCATAGAATAGAATCCCTACAGTGCAGAAGGAGGCCATTTTGCCCATTGGGCCTGCACCGACAACAATCCCACCCAGGCCCTATCCTTGTAACCAACAATTTACCCCACTAATCCCTCTAACCGACACATCCCAGGACACTAAGGGGCAATTTAGCATGGCCAATCAACCTAACCCACACACCTTTGGACTGTGGGAGGAATCCGGAGCATCAGGAGGAAACCCACGCAGACACAGAGAGAATGTGCAAACTCCACACAGACAGTGACCCAAGATGGAGATCGAACCCGGGTCCTTGGAGCTGAGGCAGCAGTGCTAACCAGTGTGCCACCCTGCCGCAACGTGAATTGTGGATATGTTGCACTTGAGGAATATATTGAAGTACAGTCCAGTATGCTTTAAAATTCTAATAGTGCAGAGTTTATAACCAGCTGTTAAAATTTATAGCACTTTTTTAATATTAGAACATTTCAAATTTCACATAATTTAAATGACTAGGTCCCTTACCTTCATTTTCTAAACCTCTTGGTCTGCATTGGGCAGTAAAAGAGTTTTTATTTTAAAGAATCTTTCTTGTTTCGGGGGTGGAGCAAGGAAAACAGTTTATAGAATGTGCTGGAACTCTCCATAACTGCCAACCTAGGCTGCAGCATAACTCTGAGAGAGTTATAAAGCTCCTGCATCAGCAGTTTTGCACTTCCAAAGCTTTTAGATACTAATTTATGGTGACTATTTCAGTGTGAATAAGAAATGGATAGCAGTTTGCTATAACACTGTAATACATTCAAAAGGTTTGGACATTATGAACCTTGAGATCTAAAGCCAAGGGAGCAGTGCATGAAACCAACCAAATAGCTTAATGAACCGTTCCAGTTCTGTGATTATTCTCATTTTCTAATGTTCAGCACAACACCGTGGGCTGAAGGGCCTGTTCCTGTGCTGTACTATTCTATGATCTATGTATGACTGGTTGTAAGGGTGGGGGGTGGGGGGGGGGATATCACTCAGACTGCTGTAAGGGAGGGTGTCACTCTAAGGCTGGTGTAAGGGGGGTATCACTCTCTCTCAGGCTGGTCTCAGCTGGTGCATCTCTCTCTCTCTC
Source organism: Mustelus asterias (assembly GCF_964213995.1). Lineage (NCBI taxonomy): Eukaryota > Metazoa > Chordata > Chondrichthyes > Carcharhiniformes > Triakidae > Mustelus > Mustelus asterias. The sequence goes on along the minus strand of NC_135817.1, from coordinate 22,755,692 downwards.
TCTCTCAGGCTAGTCTCAGGGAGACTATCTCTCAGACTGGTATAACGGGGAGTATCTCTCTCTCAGGCTGGTATAAGGGGGGAGAATCTCTCTCTCTCTCGGGCTGGTGTAAAGGGTGGGGGTTGGGGAAATCACTCTCATAGGTTGGTGTAAGTGGGTGTATCGCTCACAGGACTGTGTAAGGGGCGGGTATCACTCTCTCAAGCTGGTGAAAGGGGGGATAGTAAGTGTGACAAGTTAACATTCAGCTCCAGTTTGAAGTTGTCGTGTCCCTGGCATTGATGATGATTTGGGCACATTGTACTCTGAGAATCCAGCACTGAGTGCTCCAAACAGTGAACTCAACCCAAAGATAATGATCTACTTTGGCAATATCTCCTGATCTGAGAACCTGGGCTAATATACTCCTGATTCTTCATCTTGTGGAAAATTGAATTCCAGGTATTTAAAATTCTTTAAAATACAACAAGTGGAAAGCCTTTTCCACAGATTGACCAAAAGCATGAGCTTAACCAATAACTGAAAGAAGGGCTGACCAGATTAACTTCAACTCTGCTACAAAATATGAACATTATGTCTTGCCATCTTGGTGATGTGTTATATTTTGGACTAGGCTTTAATCTGTCCATGCAGACCTGAAGTGAATGTGACTGAAGCTGTTGGAAATGTACAAGTTATGTGAGCGAGCCTGTCATGTTTTTGGATGGTGGACAGTTTTGTTGCGGAGGATTTGGATGTGACAGACACTGAAATATTACTTTGAAGCTTCAATCTGCTCGCTGGTTTTGGAAATCCCCTCTGTCTCGTGAGAGTCGGAGGCAGTGAGGAAAACTATTCAAACCAAGGATGCTCTGCAGAACACATCCCATCTTCTGATCAAGTGGCGAGGATCGTTAAGTTTTTCCTGTGAACCACTTGGGTCTCGTTGTGTTGGGTTAACCCTATTCATTTTGAAACCAGCAAAGGTCAGTTACCAAGAACCTCCAAAATAAGGGGTCACATGGCAGACATCAGTTTAATTGATAGCCCTCACCGCTGGATGGGGGAAGGGTTGTCAGTTCAGCCTTCCTGCCCGTTGAGGGATGCTAAAAACATTTGTTTTGGGGGACACTTGGTAAGAATGATTGAGAGAGGTAAGTGAGGGCCTTGGCCAGACTATCATAGGAGAAATGATTAGGCTGAGATTTGTTGGGTGAATTCAGAGACGGGGCTGACCAAACAAGGGCATTACTTAGCACACAGACTGGGCCAGTGTGGTGTGATTTCTTATCCTCTTCATGAAGTGGAACAGAAATGAAGTCAAAGTGGAATTTGCTGTGACTGAAAGCAGCTTGACAATTCTCACTTCACCTCATCTCGCTAAAGTGTAAATCAGTCTGCCCTTCAGATAATTGGAAAAGTGTTCGTTATGAAGTTGTGTAGATTGTGATATCAAACTCACATTGCAAAGCTACCTCATTGTTTCCCTGTTGTGCAATGCTATGGTCTCGCTAGATAGTGGGTAGTGAGCATACACTCTTGATCGTAAGGGATGTGAGGTCCAGTCACAAGATTCTATAATGTCTAACTTGAGAATCCAGTGATGGTAGTGCTGCTAAACGTTAGGGGAAGGTGTTTAGATTCTGTCTTATTGGGGATGGTCATTGCTGCCACTTGTTGTGGCGTGAATGCTTCTTGCCTTTTATCAGCCTGAGCCTGAATGTTGTCCATGTCTTGCTGCTTACATGTCTAGACCTCTTCAATATCTGAGAAGTTACAAGTTGAACTGAACATTTTTGCAGTCAACGGTGGACATCTCCACTTCTGACTTGACCCGTTTCTGAATGTCAACCAGGAAAGAGAAGGTGTTTTGGCCTAGGACACCACACACACGAACTCCAGCAGTGGCACCCTGAGGCTGAGATAATTGACTTCTAGCAAGCACAGCCATGTTCTTTTCTGCTAGAAATGATTCCAACCAGTGAAGACTTTTCTCACTGGTTTGCATTGACTCAAGTTTTACCAGAAATTAACAAGCTCTGAGATCTTGGATGAGAGCACTATTTGTCTAATTGTAAACTAATTGTAATTAATTGCATGCAGCGATAGGCATGTTCTCCTGTAAATGGGAGTGGACTGACACTGTGGTTGTTGGGTTGGGAGGTGCATGTTCAAAATGTGTATTTCTGTAATCAGCAACTTATAAAAGTGTGTAAAGATTGGCTCCAGCTCTATCCTACATCACCGGACTTTCTGGATTATAATAATCTGAGTCAAATTCAGCCTTCTATTTTCTTATTTCTCTGTGTACACCAGAGCATCCAATGTAAAAGCCCTATTTCAATCCACGCTGGCAACATTCTTCAGACTCATTAGGATTCTGCTTTCTGTACATAAAAACCACAACTGTACTCTGGAATGTCAAGTGCCTATGTTACTCAAACCAACCGGGGAGGATGACTCCAAGGTGCATTTGGCATGTCATAACATTCAAGGCTGTGGGCCAAGTGCTGGTAGATGGCACTAGGCGAGAGATCAGGTTTTTCTCGTGTGTCAGTGTAGACTCAATGGGCAAAGGGCCTCTTCTGCACTGTATGATTTTATGAATGACGGTTGTTGGCACATCCATTACCGTTCTCCTCCCCCATCTCCCCAGGTTTGCTCCAGGTACTGAATGATCAGCTTCAGTCAGTCTAATGGCTGGTTCTGGTGTTTTACCGTTTATGTTTTACCTCCTGGTGTCAGAGTTCCCAAACACAATCCATATTATTTACAAATTGTGAACCACCATTCAGTTGCCTTTTGCTAATTGTATGTCCACTCCTAAAACGACCCTGACTGATTCACAGTATAATATTACACGGTAGAAAGATTCATGTTTGAGCCACAATGGATTGATGGTAGCTTGCTGCAAGGGCACTGTGCAACTTCAAGTCTCAATCTGAATTACTCACTTTTTTTAATGTTGCAGTCATTCATGAAGGAAGCCCAACATCAGGCCCTGTTGTATATCCAGACGGACAAGCCCATGGGAACTATGTATCCAAGCCTACACTTCCTTACTCATTTTATGCTCAGGTAAGGGTGAACTCAGCCCAAAGAATTCTTAATTTTCCTCAAGAATGAATGATTAAAGGGCAGTGAAACCCAAGCTTTTATCAAACAAAACACAAGCATGTATCCACTGGAAGATTTCGGCAAAATACAAACATTTCATAATTCACATGATGGAAGGTAGTGAGCATTTGCTGCTGAAGGAAAGAACAGATTTTCTCCTTAATAGAATTCTCTCCATAAACAGATATTTACAGAACTGTGTATTAAGAAGGTGTTAAATCAGTATTGCATTAATGATACTGGAGTGGGATGGATGAGTGCGAGAGGAGCAAGAGAGAGAGCTTTAATAATAAAAGTGTTACTATAAGCTATGCAGTTTTGCACATCCTGCTACCTAATTTTGATCCCTCGGAACAAGGTGACAACTTTGCATGCATCGTTATCAATGTTTGCCATCATTTCCCTTCTCCAGTCTGTTTTATGCTGTGAAAAGAAATGAAACTCTCAGGATCTCCCTTTGGAGTTTTTTATGGTGTACTTGGCCACACAGTTTTTTCTTCTTGACACAGCTTGCTTGACCAGCTCCCCAGAGCATTGGCAAATGCACAGCAATCTGGGACTCCTGGGAACTGGTGGTCAAGTGTTTGTCGCAATGGGAGGAAGGAAGGTTCACCCACAAAGCACTTGGAAATATAATCCTCCTTTAGAGTTCAAGACGCTCAAGAGTTTTTTAAAAACATTTTTACTCCATTCTTAAAGTTACAAAGCCAATGCGCAGAATGGACTGGGCAAGTCCTTAATCCATCTCCTTGCTTGCTTCAAAAACCAATTCAAATTCAGATTAAATCCAATTCACGGTCCCCACAAGAGAGACGTACAAGATCCAAGCTGACAAGAAAAGGCTTTGCACCAGATCTTGGGTTTGATCTGATGCTTGATCTTTCCGAATGTTGGACTTGAAGGGGATAGATAGAGTGAACGTTCAAAGACTATTTCCTCGGGTGGTTGGAGCTATTACAAGGGGGCATAACTATAAGGTTCATGGTGGGAGATATAGGTAGGATGTCTGAGGTAGGCTCTTTACTCAGAGAGTAGTTGGGGTGTGGAATGGACTGCCTGCAGTGATAGTGGAGTCAGACACTTTAGAAACATTTAAGCGGTTATTGGATAGGCACATGGAGCACACCAGGATGATAGGGAGTGGGATAGCTTGATCTTGGTTTCAGATAAAGCTTGGCACAACATCGTGGGCCGAAGGGCCTGTTCTGTGCTGTACTCTTCTATGTTCTATGTATGATGCTGGTGTCAGGGTGTGTTGTACTGAACCTTTTTCCTTTTCTCTGCACCACCTTCAATGCTGCAAACCCAGTTATAGCGCGGTGTCCAAAAACTGCACACAACCCATACGTTGTGCAAGTTTAGACTGGGCAGCATGATGGCACAGTGGTTAGCACTGCTGACTCACAGCGCCAGGAACCCGGATTCAATCCCAGCCTCGGGTAACTGTCTATGTGGAGTTTGCACATTCTCCCCGAGTCTGCATGGGTTTCCTCCGGGTTTCCAGTTTCCTCCCACAGTCCAAAGATGTACGGGTTCGGTGGATTGGCCATGCTAAATTGACCCTAGTGTCAAGGGAGTAGCAGGGTAAATGTGTGGGGTTACGGGGTTAGAACCTGAGTGGGATTGCATTTGGTGCAGACTCAATGGGCCAAATGGCCTCCTTCTGCACTTTAGGAATTTTATGAAAGCAGTTTTGCTTTTGTTCTATGCATTTGCACTGCATCCCGATTCTTCCTGAGCCTTTTATTTATATGACCACTTTTGTATCCTGAGCAATCAGAATTGCCAGTTCAGCTCACAGCTGTGTTACAGATACCAACAGCATTTTTCTTCGACTGCTAAGTATTATCCGCAACGGTTTCACAATCAGAATTAATGGGCTCGTGTGAGATGCATTATGCAAAACACAAGGTTACAGCATAAAATCACAGCAAGTGCTACAAATAATGCAAGAATCTGAGACTATTATGGTTATTAACCTTGAAAGAAGGAAGAAAGCAACATGATGCTGTCCACATGGAAAGAGAATACACTGTAAACAGTTTCAGAGCAACAAGCACCATCATAAACATGTGAACAGATTTTTTTTGCTTTGCTCCCATGTACACAGAAAATAAATGTAATCACTTAAAATAGGATGGAATGGGTGAGAGGACATAAAACACAAGCCGATCTGAATAGATATTTGGAGCAAGTGGTTTGGCTATGTCATAAGGGAATATGCTTGTAGAAAGCATGTTTTTCAGGTTGTGGGGAACTGGGGGGGGCAGGATTCTCTGATCTTGCCTGCGGCTAGGATTCTCCAGTCCCGCTGCTGTGAATGGAGATTTGGCTGAGGGCCAAATTCTCCATTCTCGCTGGCAGTGGTAGCAGGGCAGAAAATTCCAGCAGATATATTTAACCCTGTAACATACAACATAGGTAGGAACAAGGAGGAGATTTCACTGGTGGAGTAGGTAGAGTTAGGAATGAAATTTAAGAAGCATCACCTCGAGAGTAATAATCTCTAGGTTGTTGCCTGGGCCACATGCAAATAGGCACTGAGACGAGCAGAATAGATGGGTCGAAGGGCTGATATTGAGAACAAGGGGTTCTTTTTTATGGGACACATTGAGACAAGGACAGGTTCCACCTGAACCATATTGAAACCAGTGTCCGAGTGGGACGGGTATATAGGGAAATGGCAAAAGGTTTAAACTAGTAAGGTGGAAGTGGGGAGGGAGAAATCTAAAATAAATAAAGCAAGTTTAAATACAAATGAAACCGGAACAGAGAGCATGGAACAGACTAAAATAAAGGAGCACAGAAATGGCCAGGGAATAAGTAGAGTCATAGAGCAGGAGTGTGAAAAAATAGTTAAAATAAAGTGGGAGGAGCTGCTATTAAAAAGAAGTTAATCTATCTGTGCATCTATCACATGGTGTCTGAAATACAACAAATAATAAATAATAATGGAGGAACCAGATATAGTTTGGATTACTGAGACAGGGTTACATTTAAATCATGACTGGGAATCAATCATTGTAGGCTGTATAACATCTTCAGGAAGGAGACTGGGGAAAAGTGGTGTGTGTGAAGTAGTTCCTATTAGAGATAACACAATGGCAGTAGAGAAAAAAGAATGTAACCATCAGCAACTATAACTCTAACCCTTTGGGCAGCATGGTGGCATAATTGTTAGCACTGCTGCCTCACAAGCCAGGGACACAGGTTCAATTCCGGCCTCGTGTCACTGTCTGTGCGGAGTCTGCACATTCTCCCTGTGTCTGCGTGGGTTCCTCCCACAGTCCAAAGATGTGCAGGTTAGGTTGATTGGCCATGCTAAATTGACCATAATGTCAGGGGATTACCAGGGTGAATGTGGAGGGTTATGGGAATAGGGCCTGGGTGGGATTGTGGTCGGTGCAGACTCGATGGGCCGAATGGCCTCCTTCAGCACCGTAGGGATTCTATGAGAAATAAGCAATAAGGATCAGTCACACTAATAAAAGTAGTTTCCTGACAACTTAATAGTGGAAATGATATGGGGAAAACCTATTCAAATAAATTTTGGAAATTTGTATCAGACATAGAATAATAATCATGGGGGAATTCACCAACTGTGAAATTAATTGGCTAGAAGTGATCGGTAAAGAATGGACACATTTCAAACCCAGTATGTATAAAGCCTGACAAAGTAGGACTTGCTATTGGATCTAGCAGTGAGGAATGAACCAGAGGAGATAAGAGTAGCAAAGCTAGGGGAATATCAAGGCAATAGTGACTACTAACAACAACTGAGATGAACTAAGCCCAACAAATGCCCAGGTACTATTCTGAAGGAGAGTTGATTTTATGGAGTAGAGCACAGAATTTTGGAAAATGAAATGGACAATATTGGCGAACAATGATGTAGCAATGGGAAGCTTTTAAAGTAGAGAAACCAGGAAAACCGTATTCCTCTGAATAAATAACCAGGAAAAATTGAACACTAATAAGACTCCATGGATAACTAAAGACATAAGGGACAACTTGAGGGTGAGGGAAAGGACGTGTATGGAGAGCAGGAGAGAGCATGATGAGAAAATGAAGAGAGTAACACAGAAGTCAAATAAAACCTTGGGGAGGCAAAGAGGAACTATAAGAAACTAAATTATCAAGGGACATAACCAAAATAGTAAATATTCTACAGGCACACGAAGGAATACTAGAATGTAAGTAGAGCTACCAAGTGGCAGTCAGGATAAAATCATGGGCAGTGAGAGCGAAATGGCAGAAATATTAAATAGTTATTTTGCTTCAGTATTTTTGGGGGTATTGAACAGATTGGGTAGACGTGAGATGAGATGGAAAATGATATTACTGCATTTAAAAGGAAGAGATTTCTGAAAGAGCTGGGACTAACATCCAAATGTTTGGATGTTTCTATTTGAAGGAATCTCAGATTAGCAGCCGTGTTAACAACTTTGTCACTTAAAACAAGTGCAAGTTCCCCCCTAATGATCGATGCTATTAGATTTATTCCTACAGCGAGTGATGGCCTAATGATGTCTATCTGCACATCACAGAAGCAAACATCTGTACAATCAGCGGATCCTGAATCAAAGGAGGGCCCTTCGGACTACACAGATGACCCCTGGAGGATAACTGAGGAACAGCGAGAGTACTACTTCAATCAGTTTAAAACCCTGCAGCCTGATATGAAATCGCTCATTTCTGGTAAAAACACTTTCTTCAAAGAAGAAATATCCTATTGCGAATGAAAAGGCGGATCTGTCTTTTTTGTTTAAGTTTTCCATAAAGCTAGTGGTGAGGAAAATTAGGCTGGGTGCATAACAGGAGCTTTTGTATTCTTGACAATGTTGGACTTTGTTCCACCAAAATCTCAGTGCTGAACCATTGTGAAGTTTTCTATTCCTGATAACAGCCACCCTCTCAGAATGGAGGCTTCAACTTGTACAGATTTGTGTCGAAAGGCAGATTTTTTTCATGAATCATGATGTAAGGTGAGCCTTACATCAGTGGTAGGGAAATTATTGGAGGGGATTCTTTGAGACCGGATTTATTCCCACTTGGAAATAAGTGGACGTATTAATGAGAGGCAATATGGTTTTGTGAAGGGGAGGTCGTGTCTCACAAACTTGATCGAGTTTTTCGAGGAAGTGACGAAGGTGATTGATGAGGGTAGGGCAGTGGATGTTGTCTACATGGACTTCAGTAAGGCCTTTGACAAGGTCCCTCATGGCAGACTGGTGCAGAAGGTGAAGTCGCATGGGATCAGAGGTGAGCTGGCAAGGTGGATACAAAACTGGCTCGGTCAAATAAGACAGAGGGTAGCAGTGAAAGGGTGCATTTCTGAATGGAGAGCTGTGACAGTGCTGGGACCTTTGCTGATTGTGTGGGACAACACAAAGGTTGGTGGATTTGCGGATAGCGATGAGGACCATCAGAGGATACAGCAGGATATAGATTGGTTGGAGACTTGGGTGGAGAGATGGCAGATGGAGTTTAATCCGGACAAATGTGAGGCAATGCATTTTGGAAGGCCTAATACAGAGAGGAAATATACAATAAATGGCAGAACCCTCAAGAGTATTGATAGGCAAAGGGATCTGGGTGTGCAGATGCACAGGTCACTGAAAGTGGCAATGTAGGTGGAGAAGGTAGTCAAGAAGGCATGTGGCACTCTTGCCTTCATCGGCCGGGGCATTGAGTTAAAAATTGGCAAGTCATGTTGCCGCTTTATAGAACCTTAGTTACACTGCACTTGGAATATAGTGTTCAATTCTGGTCGCCATACTACCAGAAGGATGTGGAGGCTTTGGAGAGGGTACAGAAAAGATTTACCAGGATGTAGCCTGGTATGGAGGGCATTTAGTTATGAGGAGAGGTTGGAGAAATTTGGTTTGTTCTCACTGGAACGATGGAGGTTGAGGGCTGACTTGATAGAAGTCTACAAGATTATGAGAGGCATGGACAGAGTGGATAGTTAGAAACTTTTTCCCAGGGTGGAAGAGTCAATTACTTGGGAGCACAGGTTTAAGGTGCGAGGGGCAAGGGTTAAAGGAGATGTACGAGACAGATTTTTTACACTGAGAGTAGTGGGTGCCTGGAACTCGTTGCCGGGGGAGGTAGTGGAAGCGGATACGGTAGTGACTTTTAAGGGGCGTCTTGACAAATACATGAATAGGATGGGAATAGAGGGATATGGTCCCCGGAAGGGTGGGGTTTTTAGTTCAGTCGGGCAGCATGGTCGGTGCAGGCTTGGAGGGCCGAAGGGCCTGTTCCTGTGCTGTAATTTTCTTTGTTCTTTGTTCTAATCCCGACCCGAAGACAACCTGGATGGAGACTGGCTAGCGTAGCACGGTTGTTAGCACCAGGAACCCGGGTTCAATTCTGACCTTGGGTGACTGTGTGAAACTTGCACATTCTCCCTGCATCTGCATGGTGCTCCAGTTTCCGCCCACAGTCCAAAGATGTGCAGGTTAAGTGGATTGACCATGATAAATTGCCCAAGGGGTGTAGGTCAGGAGAATTAGCAGGGTAAATTTGTGGGGTTAAGAGAATGTGGTGGGGGAGGTGACCTGGGTAAGATGCTCTGTTGGGTAGTCGATGCTTACTCAATGGGCCAAATGGTCTCCTTCTGTGCTGTAGTGATTCTATGAGACTTCCCAAGTTCATTTCACATGGGAGACTTGTAGTCAGCAGGGAGGAAGGAATGCAAACCTCATCGCATCCCTGTGAGCAGAAGCCAAACCCAGATTCCAGTCTGTGTCACAATCCCAAGCTCTTTTCATTACAACTTGATAAAGAATTAACTGGTGAATTATCCTATCTTCCCTTTAATGAACAGTTTGTCCTGTATCCACAGAGCAAGGGAAAATGTTTAATGTGTGTAAAATATCTGAGAAATTTAATTACGTCATATTTATATGCAATCAGAAACTACTATTAAAATGAAGAATCTGGTTACAAAACTTTGCCATCACTGAAAACCAATCAAACCTCTAAAAATTGTATAACTCCTTTTGAGTAGCCAACTGGGTTTACTTTCCATCTCAATATATGCCTTTAAAAAATTAAACAATCTGGACAAAAATTACTACATTTAAACATCTTAATCTTGACATTCGTGTTGACAGCCTGCTCCTAGAAAGTCCTCCCCTCTCTTTGTCCCTGCATATTGCTTTATGCCTGCGTTTCTGTATTACCAGCGCTTCCCTTTGCTTTAATTTGTTCAGCAGATGCAGTGCATAAGGTAACACACTTCAGTCTCAATTTGTACCTTCAGTGAAGTATTCGCAGCAGCTGCCTCTTGTCATCACAAACCAACTCTTGGTATCCTGGCTGTGTATTAGTGGTCCTCCCATCGCACCGCTCTGTGATTCCCCCCCAATCCTCAGCCCCTCTGGTTCTGCCAGTGACTCAACTTCCCTGCTGCAATACATAACTCCTCTGCGAATCTGAGATCACGTTCCTTTCCAATGCTCTTGAACATCCGTACTCTGAAGCTCCCCCTTGGTCATCGGATTCTGGCCCCTGATAGCTTTCTCAGGCCGGATCCATGTCTGGCAGGCCTCACAGGGCTTCATCCTGAGCCCAGCAAGCAGCCACTTCCTTTCTCAGTCATGTGCGTTCCAGCCTGTACCCTTTTGATTGTATATCACCTACTCTTCATTTGGTACATGGTGGTTGTGATACTATGCAGACAGAGTGGGGTGTGTGCGTGCATGTATATGCTCTGTGTCCCAGTGTTTAGAGAAACAATGTCCACTGCCCTCGAGTACAAGGAGCCTTGCCCTGTGTCCTAGGGCATTTGTTGACGTGAAGTGGAGGGCTACCTTTCATAGGGGCTAGACCGCACTGTGCCTTAGAACAGGGATACACCACCTTTTTTGCTTCTGTGCCCATTCCATCTCCTGTGTTGTAAAATCTGCTCGAATCCCCAGTAACACTAAGATTTATTTCAATATAAAAAGGGTTATTAAATAACATAGAATCCCTACGGTGCAGAAGGAGGCCATTTGCACAATTAAGCAAGTAACACATCCAAAGATGTGCGGGTTAGGTTGATTGGCCATGGTAAATTGCCCCTTAGTGTCCTGAGATGCGTAAGTTAGAGGGATTAGTGGGTAAATATGTGGGGATATGGGGGTAGGGCCTGGGTGGGATTGTGGTTGGTGCAGACTCGATGGGCCCAATGGCCTCTTTCTGCACTGCAGGGTTTCTATGATTCTATGAAGCCTGCACCGACTCACTGAAAGAGCATCCCACCCCTCCATCCCCGTAACCCCACATATTTGCCATGGTTAATGCATCTAATATACATATCTTGGGACAACACTAAGGGGTAACTTAGCATGGCCAATCCACCTAACCTGCACATCTTTGGAGTGTGGGAGGAAACCGGAGCACCCAGAGGAAACCCATGCAGACACGGGGAGAACATGCAAACTCCACACAGACAGTGACCCAAGTCCATAATTGAACCCGAGTCCCTAGCATTGTGAGGCAGCAGTGTTAACCACTGTGCCACCGTGCTGTCCATCTATATTGATTATTTTTGTTTTACTAAATGTGATATTAAATGGGACCAACACATCCATTGTTTGAAAATGCAATCCCATCATCCATAAACCTGCTTGGATCAGAGACCACAGGGGGAAAACTGATTCCCTCGCATGCATGATGGAGTGCAAAGCACTAATTGTCTGCACTGCCTGAGGCATTGCTGCCTTTCTCTTGTGACAGAACAAGAAGGGATTTTGGGAGCTTCCATGTGGCCAATGTTTAACATATCCCAAACATCCATGCGACAGGTGCTTGACTTCTCTCAGCATGGCACTGCACCATGTCACTAAATGATTGGACAATGTTACTGTCTATCAGATGGAAGGTCAGACCTTTCATACCCACCTGTTTCTCTATTTATGTTGTTTTTTTCACATCGGGCTCTGTTTTATATTTAAAACCACTTTAATGTCATTTTAATTTCAAAGTAAGTTTAATTTTACTCAAAGCCAGTTCTCAACGTGTCATTTTTAATCTATTCCTCTGAGATCCGCAGCGGGAGGCTGGCTGTTAGTCTTGTCCTGTCGCTGCTGTTTCCCCTCCCTATACCTGACACCATACTCATTGGATGGGCACAACCGGCCAATGATGAACAAGAGCGAGGGGCACAGAGCAGGCCAGCCTCCACGGTGGCTCTACTTCAGAGCGGTATTATGGATAGAAACCCAAGCGAAAGTGGTGCCACTGTTGAGGGAGAGGAGACTGTGTCTGGATGCAGCGAGTGAAGCCTTTGCAAATGACATGGATACACTGACAGCTCTTCTCTTCCTATGTCAGCCCAGCCCTGTCTGACGCTCCTTGAAATCTTCTCTCAAACTCTCAATTGAGAATAGATGCCCGGGAGTTCAGGGGCACCCTGCCCTGTGCCCAGGAGTTCAGGGGCACCCTGTCCTGTGCTTGGTCCTGGAACTGAAAGAAGTTAACTGATCCCGAAAATATTCTTCATGTTCATCCAATTTTAACCACAAGCTAATCCAAGTCTTGTCACAGGTTCTGTTGCCAAGGACTTCTTTACAAAATCAAAGCTTCCTATCCGAGAACTTTCTCATATATGGTAAGTTTAATTTACTTTATATATTTTACAGTTGTGCCTGGCACAGTGAAGAATCACTGTGTAAAGGAGTCAAAATCTCTGCGCCTTTTATTGTTGTGGACTGAATCTTAAATTCTAATCTCGCCTTCGGTCTTGAAGCTCCAATAAACTTGGATTCTTTTCACAGATAGGAATTGTAAACCCAGAATTTTCTAGGAAAGTAACAACAAATTAACAGCGCTCATCATTATTAATCTGCTTTAAAAAAAGAAAGCAATTTGTGTCAAAGAAGAGAGATCCCGTGAGTTGTAAATCACCACTAAATACTGGGTGATTTGCAGTACTTCACTGTGTACATCCCAAAAATGGGAGCTTGATGGAAGCCTCTGCATGAATTTCAGGAAATTGTTGAATTTGTGCTGAAAATGAATAAATGTCACTCAAACCATTTAGAGCTACTATTAAATGTCATAATGACCGTGTTATTGATGCAATTTATGGTTCTGACATGAAACTCAATCTTGGAGGCTAAGAGAGGATACAGTTGGAACTGTGGAGTTTCACCCCCACAGTTAGTCAGTTGTTCCTCGAAGCTTTGAAATGATTACATTTTTAAACTTTTTAATGTATCTTTTCTGTACCTTTATCATGCTCTATTAATCCAACCTTTCGCACACACTTCCCCTTTCGCTGTCTAATTTGACTTTGCTTCACCTTATTTCCCTCTATCATTTGCTTTATTTCTTTTCTCCATCCTTAAGTTTCATTGGTTAATGAGATGGACATAGTGCTGCTTGGAAGGGATTTTGACCCAGGGACAGTGAAGGAATGGCGATGTGTTTTCAAGTCAGGATGGTGAGTGGCTTGGAGAGGAACCACCAGGTGGTGGTGTTCCCAGGTATCTGCTGCCCTTGTCCTTCCAGATGATCATGGCCGTAGGTTTATAAAGTGCTGTCTATGCAGCCTTGATGAATTTCTGCAGTGCATCTTGTAGATGTGACACATTGCTAGTGGTGGAGGGAGTGAATATTTGCAGAAGGGATGCCAATCAAGCGGGATGCTTTGTTGTGGATGGTGTTGAGCATCTCAAGTGTTGACTTGTGCCTTGTAGATAGTGGACAGGTTTTGGAGAATCAGGAGGTGAGTTGCTTGCTGCAGGATTCCTAGCTTCTGACCTGCTCTTGTAGCCACAATATTTATACAGCTGTCCAGTTCTGTTTCTGGTCAATGGTAATCCCCCAGAATGTTGATCATGGGGGATGTAGCGAATGTAGTGTCATCGATGTCAAAGGGTGATGGTTGGATTCTCCCTTGTTGGACATGATCTTTGCCTGGCACTTGTGTGGCATTAATGTTATTTGTCACTTGTCAGCCAAGTCTGAATGTTACCCAGGTCTTGCTGCATTTGGATATGGACTGTTTGATGGAGTAAATTTTATTCACACAAACAAGGAAGGCCATAAATTAATCCTACATCTGCGTACATTATCTCCTCATACCCTTTATTTAAATGATAAATCATGAGATGGAAAGATCTTATTCAAAGCACATTCCGATACTGTGCTTGTCACGACTTTTATAAAGTAGCTTTGTATTTGATTATCAGTATTAAAATCAAAGCACAATGGTAAAATAGTGATCTATTTTTCCTTCCTCAAAGGTGACCACATTTACCTAACTCCTACAGATTACCAATCTAAGTTTTGTTGGTCTGTATAGCACATCAGTCTGCAGAGCCAGTGAAGAAAATCCACTGAGATAATCTGAGTGCTGTATTTACATTCATGTTCCATCATTTAACTATTTATGTTTATGCTTTGGTTTGAGGTTTTGTGATGCTCCCACCAAGATAAAAGAAACTGGGCTGAAGAATGGTTTTATTCTGAGGGTCAGCATGATGCAAGTTGTCAATCTTACCTGCGCTTTGTGATTTTTGTGGCGTTCGGGCAGTGCAATCATCTCCTCAGTTTGCATTATGTGTAATTTTAAATAGTTGCAAGTTTACTGTGTGGTAACATAGAATCCCTACAATGCAGAAGGAGGTCATTCGGCCCATCAAGTCTGCACCGACCACAATCCCACCCAGGCCCTATGCCCGTAACCCCACATATTTACCCTGCTAATCCCCGTGACACTAGGGTCAATTTGGCATGGCCAATCAACCTAACCCACATTTTGGTCTGTGGGAGGAAACTGGAGCACGGGGAGAATGTGCAAACTCCGCACAGACAGTGACCCGAGGCTGGAATTGAGCTGTGAAGCAGCAGTGCTAAGCACTGTGCCACCGTACCGCCCAACATTTTACATAGATGCTGCAGGTCTGCTGATCATTGCATCCTCATAAGCAAGATAATGTAATCGCACGAAGAAGGCTGGCACGATGTGACATTTTGGATTATTTCTGAAAATCTGCTGTTGCTCCTTCTAAATCTGGTTCTGCTTCTGGTAACGTTTTTGGCGTGACTCGGGCTTATTCTATGATGAGTTCTATATTCAAAGGTTTTGCTGTTTGTTTCAATTTTTAGAATTGTGTCCTTGGTAGGAACTTCTCGCATGTCATCTGTCTTCCCCAGTCTTCTTGACAGCTCCCATGTCTCCTTACCATGTAGCAATATGACTGTTCTGTTCCTGTGCACTTTAGTTGTATTTTCAGTGGTGCTGCACCTTGCCTTTTTCAGATATTGTTGAAATGAATTTTCCATCAGTCCGAAGATGTGCGGGTTAGGTTGATTGGTAATGCTAAATTGCCCTTTAGTGTCGGAGATTAGCAAGGTAAATATGTGGGATTAAGGGAATAAGGCCTGGGTGGGATTCGGACTCAATGGACCGAATGGCCTCCTCCTGTACTATAGGGATTCCTTCTCAACTTGTCCATCAGCTTTGATAAATGGTCATCTGGACTCGAAACGTCAGCTCTTTTCTCTTCTTGCAGATGCTGCCAGACCTGCTGAGATTTTCCAGCATTTTCTCTTTTGGTTTCAGATTCCAGCATCCACAGTAATTTGCTTTTATCCATTGCCTATTATTGTGCTGCCTGGGTGACTAAATGCATCTCGCATCAATCTGTTATTCCTCAATCTTGAAGCAGCCAAGTAGCACCAGCAACAATTGTACTGTTTATTTTCATTGCCCATCTCAGTCTAAAGGTTTTGTGGATAACAGTTGCACCTTAATTTGTTGCCTTCCTTGGCGACTGTTGCAATGTCCACACATTAGGCTAATTAGGTCTCTGTCATCCATTTGCTGTATTCCCACCTATTGGTCATTCAACGATCATTCCTAATCCTAATCAATCACAACAACAAACAAGCTTGCCGAAAGATATTCTGGCCCTGTTTCATGTCATTTGTTATAGGCTGCCTCAGGAGTATGACTGTCTGCTACTAAGAACGGCAGAGTCATCACCACAAAACAAAAATCCAATCATGTCCAGAAGTTAAAGAACCCGACCATTTAAAAAAAATAAATGGTTCCTGTTTTAAAGTTAATAATGCCTCCCCAGCAATGAATGAGGGGATATGCTGCTCTCTGTCCCAGGATTCCTCCTTCAATTAGAAAAGGCAAGGGTTAGAAACTTGTTGCAAAGTAGAGTAACTTGCATTTCTGTTGTGTCTTTCGCATTGTCAAGAAGTCCCAAAGGGCTTTACAGCGAACAGGCAGCACAGTGACGCAGTGGTTAGTATTCTGCTTCACGGTGCCAGGGACCCGGGTTCAATTCCGGCCTCAGGTGACTGTGGGCGTGGAGTCTGCACGTTTTTCCTGTGTCTGCGTGGGTTTCCTCTGGGTGCTCTGGTTTCCTCCCACACTCCAAACATGTGCGGGTTAGATGCATTGACCATGATAAATTGCCCCTTAGTTTCAGGGGGATTAGCAGGGTAAATACGTGGGGTTAGGGCCTGGCTGAGACTTCTCGCAATCTTACGAGAGCTGGACTTCTGGCGAGGTCAGCCTTTCGCCAGAAATGGGCGAGAGGCTGAATAAATTATTTAAATTTATTCTCATGTTAATTTCCACCTGTTTAGCAAGCCCGGCAGTTAATCATCCGAGCTTGCTTGTCTTTATGGTCTTGCCGGGAGAGGTTCTCTGCGGCGAGGAAAATAACTGCTCCCCATAAACGAGGAACAGTTGTATTGGTCTCATTGATGAAACTGGAGGCCGAGGGCAAGAGGGGGTGCCCAGTCGGCAGTGCCACCCTCGCACCTTGACACTGCTAACCTGGCACCTTGGTAATACCCACCAGATACCTTGGCAGTGCCGGGGGTGGGACCTATGGGATGGCAGGCCCTGTAGGAGGTGGGGCCTGAAGGGAACGGGGCCTGGAGGAGTGGCCCAATCGCAGAGGGAGGGGGAGTCGACTGCGCACTCCGCATCACAATCAGACAGGTGTGGGAGGGGGGTCCACTGCCACTCTGCAGGCGATCGGATCAGTGGCAGGAGGGGGACACAATCGGTCTGGGTGGCGGGGTGGTGCCGGGTGCTACATGCCCGTGCGGTCTGGGGTGCACAATTGGCCATCAGTCCTCACAATTGTGGGGGGTGAGGGGAGAGTTTATGAGGCTGTCCACAACAGCAGGGGCCTGACCGCTCTCTGTCTATCTGTCTGTCAGGCCCCTGCTGTTGCTATTGCGCATGTGCAGGATCAGAGGTCTGCACATGCGCAATAGTTCCCCCTGCTGGCTGTCTGGCGAATTAAGCCCATTCCACTGCCTGCAGCAGCTAGAAATGGTCTAAGTAATTTTTCAATGTCTAAGTCCATAAGATTGGGTGTGAAAACCCACCAAAAAAATGCTAGCTGGACACTTCATTCTCGTAAAATTCCACCCATTGTCTGTATTCCTTGGAGAAAACCTAATTGAGGTATTCAAAAGCAGGAAGGGTAAGAACAGGATAGGTAGTGAGAAACTGTTCCCTATCGAGAGTACATCTACAAATAAAGGGCAGAGATTCAAAATGACGGGCAAAAGGAGTAGAAGTGATGTAAGGAATTTTTTGTTCACCCAGAAGATGAGGATGTGACTAAACACATTGATGAAGGAAGAGCAATGGATGTAGTATATATGGACTTCAGCAAGGCATTTGATAAGGTGCCCCATGCAAGGCTTATTGAGAAAGTGAGGGGGGCATAGGATCCAAGGGGACATTGCTTTGTGGATCCAGAACTGGCTTGCCCACAGAAGGCAAAGAGTGGCTATAGATGGGTCATATTCTGCATGGAGGTCAATCAACAGTGGAGTGCCCCAGGGATCTGTTCTGGGACCCTTAGTCTTTGTGATTTTTATAAATGACCTGGATGAGGAAGTGGAAGGATGGGTTGGTAAGTTTGCTGATGACACAAAGGTTGGAGGTGTTGTGAATAGTGTGGAGGGATGTCAGAAGTTGCAGCGAGACATTGATAGGATGCAAGACTGAGCGGAGAAGTGACAGATGGAGTTCAACCCAGATAAGTGTGAGGTGGTTCATTTTGGCAGGTCAAATAGGATGGCGGAATATAATATTAATGGTAGGACTCTTGGCGGAGTGGAAGATCAGAAGGATCTTGGGGTCCAAGTTCATAGGACGCTCAAAGCAGCTGTGCAGATTGAGGCTGTGGTTAAGAAGGCGTATGGTGTACTGGCCTTCATCAATCGAGGAATTGAGTTTAGGAGTCGTGAGATAATGTTGCAGCTATATAGGACCCTGGTCAGACCCCACTTGGAGTACTGTGCTCAGTTCTGGTCGCCTCATTACAGGAAGGATGTGGAAGCCATAGAAAGAGTGCAGAGGAGATTTACAAGGATGTTGTCTGGGTTGAGGGGCATGCCTTATGAGGATAGGTTGAGTGAGCTCTGCCTTTTCTCCTTGGAGAGACGAAGGATGAGGGGTGACCTGATAGAGGTGTATAAGATGTTGAGAGGTATTGATCAAGTGGACAGTCAGAGGCTTTTTCCTAGGGCTGAAATGGTTGCCACAAGAGGACACAGGTTTAAGGTGCTGGGGAGTAGGTACAGAGGAGATGTCAGGGGTAAGTTTTTCACTCAGAGGGTGGTGGGTGCGTGGAATGGGCTGCCAGCAACGGTGGTGGAGGTGGATTCGATCGGTCTTTTAAGAGACTTTTAGAAAAGTACATGGAACTTAGTAAGATAGAGGGTTATAGGTAAGCCTAGTAATCGCCAAGGTAGGGACATGTTCGGCACAACCTTGTGGGCTGAAGGGCCTGTATTGTGCTGTAGTTTTTCTATGTTCTATGCTTCTAAGATGATTAGAAGAGAATTAGGAGAGAATTAGGAAACATAGGTTGGACTAGGAGATTACAGGGACTGGGAACGTCCGACATGTGGAGTTTTTTCAAGGAGCAGCTACTGCGAGTCTGTGATAGGTATGTCCCTGTCAGGCAAGGAGGAATTGGTAGGGCTAGGGAACCGTGGTGCACCAAAAAAGTTTCTTTGTTGGTTAAAAAGAAAAAGGAGGCTTATGTTCGGATGAGACGTGAGCACTCGGGTAGTGCACTAGAAAGCTTTAGATTGGCTAAGAGGGAGTTGAAGAGCGAGCTTAGAAGGGCTAAAAGGGGACATGAGAAGACTTTGGCGGATAGGGTTAAAGAGAATCCTAAGGCGTTCTATAGGTATGTCAAGAACAGAAGGTTGGTTAGGGCAAGTTTAGGGCCAGTTATAGATGGCAGAGGGAAGTTATGTGTGGAACCGGAGGAGATTGGTGAAGCATTGAACCAATATTTCTCTTCGGTGTTCACGCAAGGGGACATGAATATAGCTGAGGAGGACACTGGGTTGCAGGGGAGTAGAATAGACAGTATTACAGTTGATAAGGAGGATGTGCAGGATATTCTGGAGGGTCTGAAAATAGATAAATCCCCTGGTCCGGATGGGATTTATCCAAGGATTCTCTGGGAGGCAAGAGAAGTGATTGCAGAGCCTCTGGCTCTGATCTTCAGGTCGTCGTTGGCCTCTGGTATAGTACCAGAAGATTGGAGGTTAGCGAATGTTGTCCCATTGTTTAAGAAGGGGAACAGAGACTTCCCCGGGAATTATAGACCGGTGAGTCTCACTTCTGTTGTCGGCAAGATGTTGGAAAAAATTATAAGGGATAGGATTTATAGTTATTTGGAGAGTAATGAATTGATAGGTGATAGTCAGCATGGTTTTGTGGCAGGTAGGTCGTGCCTTACTAACCTTATTGAGTTTTTTGAGAAAGTGACCAAGGAGGTGGATGGGGGCAAGGCAGTGGACGTGGTATATATGGATTTTAGTAAGGCGTTTGATAAGGTTCACCATGGTAGGCTTCTGCAGAAAATGCAGATGTATGGGATTGGGGGTGATCTAGGAAATTGGATCAGGAATTGGCTAGCGGATAGGAAACAGAGGGTGGTGGTTGATAGTAAATATTCATCATGGAGTGCGGTTACAAGTGGTGTACCTCAGGGATCTGTTTTGGGGCCACTGCTGTTTGTAATATTTATTAATGATCTGGATGAGGGTATAGTTGGGTGGATTAGCAAATTTGCTGATGACACCAAAGTCGGTGGTGTGGTAGACGGTGAGGAAGGGTGTCGTAGTTTGCAGGAAGACTTAGACAGGTTGCAAAGTTGGGCCGAGAGGTGGCGGATGGAGTTTAATGCGGAGAAGTGTGAGGTAATTCACTTTGGTAGGAATAACAGATGTGTTGAGTATAGGGCTAACGGGAGGACTTTGAATAGTGTGGAGGAGCAGAGGGATCTAGGTGTATGTGTGCATAGATCCCTGAAAGTTGGGAATCAAGTAGATAAGGTTGTTAAGAAGGCATATGGTGTCTTGGCGTTTATTGGTAGGGGGATTGAATTTAGGAGTCGTAGCGTTATGTTGCAACTGTACACAACTCTGGTGCGGCCGCACTTGGAGTACTG
This sequence comes from Mustelus asterias, assembly GCF_964213995.1. NCBI lineage: Eukaryota > Metazoa > Chordata > Chondrichthyes > Carcharhiniformes > Triakidae > Mustelus > Mustelus asterias. The sequence goes on along the minus strand of NC_135817.1, from coordinate 22,735,137 downwards.
TGTGCAGTTCTGGTCCCCACATTACAGGAAGGATGTGGAGGCTTTGGAGAGGGTGCAGAGGAGGTTTACCAGGATGTTGCCTGGTATGGAGGGGAGATCCTATGAGGAGAGGCTGAGGGATTTGGGATTGTTTTCGCTGGAAAGGCGGCGGCTAAGAGGGGATCTTATTGAAACATATAAGATGATTAGAGGTTTAGATAGGGTGGATAGTGATAGCCTTTTTCCTCTGATGGAGAAATCCAGCACGAGGGGGCATGGCTTTAAATTGAGGGGGGGTAGTTATAGAACCGATGTCAGGGGTAGGTTCTTTACCCAGAGGGTGGTGAGGGATTGGAATGCCCTGCCAGCATCAGTTGTAAATGCGCCTAGTTTGGGGGCGTTTAAGAGATCCGTAGATAGGTTCATGGACGAAAAGAAATTGGTTTAGGTTGGAGGGTCACAGTTTTTTTTTTAACTGGTCGGTGCAACATCGTGGGCCGAAGGGCCTGTTCTGCGCTGTAATGTTCTATGTTCTATGTTCTAGAGGCTGGAAAGAACTTCCTGAGAGGGTGGCAGCGGCAGGTTCGATCGAGGTATTCAGAAGGGAAATAGATTTCTATCTGAAAAGAAAGAATGTGCAAGGTTACGGGGATAAGGCAGGGGAGTGGAATTAGGAAGAATGCGCTTCCAGAAAGCAAGTGCAGACGCAATGGGCCAACTGGCCTCCTTTTGTTTAGAAGGATGAGGGGGGATCCTATTGAAACTTGCAGGATACTGTGAGGCCTGGATAGAGTGGACGTGGAGAGGATGTTTCCACTAGTAGGAAAAACTGGAACCAGAGGGCACAACCTCAGACTAAAGGGACGATCCTTTCAAACAGAGATGAAGATGAACTTCTTCAGCTAGTTAATCTGCGGAACTCTTTGCCGCAGAAGGCTGTGGAGGCCAGGTCATTGAGTGTCTTTAAGACACAGATAGATAGGTTCTTGATTAATAAGGTGTGGTGAACCATAGATGGTTACCACTATGGGTACTGAACCATAGATGGTTATCACTATGGGTACTTGTACATATGTTAATCTTGTTACTGTTGGGGTTAGGGTTGGGGTGTTCCACCTGTTGGTATTGTTCTGTGGTACGCTCCGGTTGGCTCCGCCTTCCTATAGGAGTATAAAGGTCACTGCACTTCCTAGGGACCCTTTAGTCTGGGATTGTATTGTTAAGCAGTATGCTCCATTCTTGTTGCTAATAAAAGCCTTTATTTCCCGGGTACGATCCAGCCTCCCGAGTGAATTAATCGCGCATCATAAGGGGATCAGGGGTTATGGGGAAAAGGCAGGAGAATGGGGATGAAAAAAATATCAGCTATGATTGAATGGCGGAGCAATCTCGATATGCCGAGTGGCCTCATTCTGCTCCTATGTCTTATGGTCTTATGCGCTGTAAATATTTTGTGAAAAGCTTAACGAGCTTTATAAAGCCTGACCTTTCTGAGACTTGTACCCTAACCTGTATTAATGGCATGAAGATCACCCTGTTAACCCTAAAGTCACTGCATGAAATGAATTTGGGCCACCTCAATGCATTCCTTAACAGGTGTAGGCCCATAGCATGGCATATCCCTAAATATAATGCATCTACTTGATCTGGGAAGTGGTAAAGCCAGATAAAACCAGTCCAAAGATGTGCGGGTTAGGTTGATTGGCCATGCTAAAAAATTGCCCCTTCATGTCCTGGGATGCGTAGATTAGAGGGATTAGCGGGTAAAATATGGAGGGATATGGGGATATGGCCTGGGTGGGATTGTGGTCGGTGCAGACTCGATGGGCCGAATGGCCTCTTTCTGTACTGTAGGGTTTCTATGGTAATCTATAATTGTTTAAACGGGGATACACTTGAGGTTAAAGTCAAACCATGTCGAGACCAGGTTCAAAATGAGTTTTCAGGTCACTTTGGAACCAAGTGCAGGGTAATTTACTTCCATGCAGCCCATGGTGAAAATACTTCATTCCGACAATGTTGCCAAGGGCCGATTGTTTCTGCTTCATGGTGATGAATGTAAGATTCATGGGGGTAGCAATAAAAAAACTTAGGTACTGGGAATTTTTCTCAACATTTTTAGCCATCATGGTAATCTATTGTGGAGCACCTGTTATTTTCCAGATCAGTGTACACCTTTAGGTGCACTATCATATTTTCACTTTAACCGAAATTGGTATCTTCTGTTCAGTGGTACTGAAATCTAGACATATGAAATGAGTTATACAGTCTAAATTTAAAACGTTGTTTCAAAGTGGGATCACTTAGATGAAAAAGCAAATAAAATAGACTGTGATGAACACAGATCAAATATCGGATATTATATTATTTATAAACCGGTATCTGCTTTCCTTCATCTTTTCTTATTAATTTTTTTGTCTGACTTTTTCCAAGTTTCATTACATTTCAGAGCCAAATTCTGCCTTTTCTTAGACTGTGATTTTGAAAATTGAGATTATCTTGAGTGGTTTTGAATAGAAAGCGCAGCAGTTACCAAGAGCATCTATTCGGTTTTTTCAGCAAAATTGAAGCCCATTGAGATCGAAGATGCAAAACAGCATGGATGCAAAATTGGCTAAGTGATAGAAAATAGAGTTGTGGCACATGGCTGTTTTACAGACAAGAATGCGTCAAAGCCAATGTACCTCAATGAGAGGCCTAGTTTGGAATGTGCTGCTTGATAGGGAGATGGGTACTGATTTAATAATAGCTTTCAAAGGAGAAATGGGGATAGACACTTGAAGGAGAAAAAAAAAGGGTCTGAGGAAAAAGCGGAAAAGTGAGACCAACATGGTTGCGCAGATTTGATGGGTGAATGGCCACTTTCTGTGCTGTATTAATCTGCGATTCTACAACAGGCTTGCAAGATCAGAACAGAAATCAAAAGTTATTGTTGCCAATTTAATGAGTCAACACTTTGCTTCAATGTTATTTCAATAGTTATTTTTACTAAATTTCTTGTTCTTCTTCAATAAAATCTGGGGCAGGATATAATAGTACATTGAAACAGTTGTGGTGATTCTCCAATTATCCATTGCGGATTTTGGGCAGTCTTGTTTTCAGTATAGAAGTAACATTCCCTGACATTTTCTAATGGAGAGGAGCTTCTACCAAGTGTTTAAACTGAAACCAGCTTGGCTGGCTGGCTCAAAACCTTTATTTATATATGTGCTTCTTTGCCCCATGCCTCCCCATAACATGCGACCATGTTGAAATTCTGTCAGTTTTGGAGAAGACTTTCAGATATGACTTTCAGCATACTGTAAAACTGCTGCTTCTATTCCAGAAGGGCAATATTGAATGTTGACATACATGGTTCTATTTGAAACAGTTTTAAAAAGAAATCCAGTGTTTCTCTGAATTTAATCTTATTCAAGTCCTCTGAGGATTTTTATGTTGCTGCTGCAGATGGAAGGGTTTAGATTTTAACAGCCACTATGCCTGCAGGGAACTCTCCGATGTGGATTGTGATGGAGCTTTAACACTGTTCGAGTTCTGTGCTGCCTTTCACCTTGTCGTAGCCAGGAAGAATGGCTATTCACTGCCAGCCACACTTCCCGAGACCCTGATGCCTGAATATCTACAGAGGAGCGAAGGTGAGCAGAATCCAAGTGATGATCCCATGCTTTTGGAGGGAAGCTGCTCTCAAAGGGGACGTGGTGCAGATTAATAGGGCTCCGATACTTCGGCCCCGATCCTCCAAAGAACTTGTGGTGATTATGGCTCCCTATTGTTGGCAACATAGGACAATGGGGTGGTTAGTTTTAAAGCATTGCAAAGTTAAAGGCGTGCCCAACATTGTGAAAAGGATGAATGTCACCATAGTATCTGCAGGCTGACCAAATGACTCCTAAACAGGGTGGCATGATGGCACAGTGGTTAGCACTGCTGCCTCACAGCACCAGGGATCCGGGTTCGATTCCCAACTTGGGTCACTGTCTGTGAGGAGTCTGCACATTCTCCCCGTGTTTGCGTTTGTTTCCCCGGGTGCTCCGGTTTCCTCCCACAGTCCAAAAGACGTGCTGGTTAAGTGCATTGGCCATGCTAAATTCTCCCTCAGTGTACCCAAATGTGTTAATGTAAGCCTACTTGTGACTAATAGCATAATCTGTCAATGTTTATTTGTCAGTAGACTTATGTAATCACCAAAAGTAGCTCCAAAGGAAAACGTTGGTAGGTTTGAGTGCGGCACCCCAATCCTAAACAGACCTTTTCTCACGATAGTAATATTGGTGTTCAGAGTTTAGACTGCTGTCCGAAATCTAGAACTACAAAAAACAGAAGTTTGTCACCTTAAAGCTCATGCTTCTCATAGAGCAGGGACAGGCTTGTTGAGATTTTTCTCCTTCGAATGGAAATGGCAACATTCGTTTTTATTTTGAAACATCTTATCTAGTCAGCTTGGATCTTGTTTGTCTCCCTTGTGGGGACCATGAATTGGATTCAGTTTGAATTTGAAATGGTTTTTGTGCAACAGTCTTACATTAATGTATTCGGGTACATTGAGGGAGAATTTAGCATGTCAAAGTACCTGATGGATTAAGGGTTTGTCCAATCCACTCTGCACATTGGCTTTGTAACTTTAAGAATGGAGTAAAAATTTAATTTTTTAAAATATTGTTTTCCCTTTTTGACTTTTGCCCTCTCTTGTTCCTGCCTGTCATTTGTGTCTAGTTCACCTCCCCCCACCCCCAGTTATACTGTAGCTGATGTGAGATGAACATCGGCTACAGCAGGAACATCAGCATCAGGAGGGAGCATGGTGCAGAACTCAGGACTCTGATTGGGATCTGACTTAAGAGTCACACTGCTGCTTCAGTATAAGTGAGAACTAAAATCAGTCTACATAAATGTGGAAATTGACGCTTTCATTGAAGCAACTTCACGTGAGTCACGGGTCCCCCCCTGGAAAAAAGCAATGTACAAGTTGAAATAGCATAGTATACATGTGCAGACCTGTGCATTTTGAACTTGAAAAATATTTTGATTTGATTTATTATTATCACATATATTAGCATACAGTGAAAAGTATTGTTTCTTGTACACTATATAGGCAAAGCATACCATTCATAGAGTACATAGAGGAGTACATAGAGAGAGTGCAGAATGTAGTGTTACAGCCATAGCTGGGGGGTAGAGAAAGATCAACTTAGTGCAAGGTAGGTCCAGTCAAAATTCTGATGGCAGCAGGGAAGAAGCTATTTTTGAGTCGGTTGGTAAGTGATCTCAGATTTTTATATCTTTTTCCCGATGGGAAAAATACATTATTAAGTTTTTAAAAAATGCAATATACAAACTAAAATCTGTTAAAAATTGTTACTCACTCTGTAAGCAGTACTTTCAGAACCTTGATCAGACCCCATCTAGTGGCAGAGATTTGTCAGTGCAGTTGGCATTTGAAGTCCTGACTACCTGCATTGACTATGATAGGCCCTATTTTACCATTGCGTAACGGGTGCGAAAACGTGGTAAAGTCGGGAGTGAGGCCATTAACGTGATCTGCGCCCGCGCAGATGCCACTTTACCGAAACCCAGGAATGGCCGCGATCCATTTCACGCCCGAAACAGGTGCAACGGCGATTTAAATGTATTTGCACGTATTTCAATTGAATTAATGAACTGCCCGCCCAACTTTATCAGCAATTCCGCCTTTATCACCACGTTCGCCGATCCGGAATCGCGCCGAAATGAACCTGCTGAATAAAAGTCTGAATCGGGTGCTCCAGCTGCTGAAGAGCGAGTTCAGAGCTTCCAATGGCTCTCTGACTCAGTAACAGTTTTAAAACTGTTACTGTGTTTACCCCAGTCCAACGCCGGCATCTCCACATCTCTGACTCGGATCAGTCGTGGGGGGGGAGGAGGGAGGCGGGTCAGATCATTCTCTGGTTTGGGGGGGTGGGTGGGAGGGCAGTGAGGCCAGATCATTGTCTGGTTGTGGGGGGGAGGAGGAGGAGGCAGGTCAGATGTATCTCTGGTGGGGAGGGAGGCCCGATCATTGTCTAGTGGGGCGGGGGCGATCGTTGTCTGGTGGGGCGGGGGGCAGATAGATCTCTGGGGGGGAGGGGGGCAGGGGGGTCTGCTGCCACTCTGCAGGTGATCGGTGGGGGGGGGGAAGGGGGCAGGGGGTCGCGATCGGTCTGGGTAGTGGGGGGGGGGGGGCGTTGATGAGGGTGACAGTGATGTATGTGGGGGCCATCACTCCCGCTTTTTGCTCCCAGGCTGCTTTCTCAGCTTTCTGCGGCCCGGGAGCGATCTGACACTGGCGCGCTTTTTCAGATCTTTTTCTAACTGCGTATGCGCAGTTCAGAGCTCTGATTGTTTCGGGCGCGCTAAGCCCCACCCACAGCGCAAATGAGACCAGTGATTTTTTTTTTCAGGCTAAGTGCGTATAGGGGTGCCTGAAAGCAGATTTCCAACTCCGATCTGAGCTACGCCCAGATTCAGCATTTAGAATGAAAATGATAAAATCAGGCCCTAAGTTGTGAGTTCAGGAGCAAAGTCTGGAGCCACTAAAGAACAGACCCAAGGGTCTCTGTTAAGAACAGAGGTTGGGAAAGGGGGAAGCAAAATACTGCGGATGCTGGATTCTGAAATGAAAACAGAAAATGCTGGAAAATTGCAACAGGTCTGACAGCATCTGTGGGCAGAGAATAGAGTCAACGTTTTGAGTCTAGATGACCCTTCGTCAGGTTGAGAAAGGATTTGAGTATAGGGAAGGGATGTTTTACTGCAGTTGTACAGGGTGTTGGTGGGGCCACACCGACGTATTGTATGCAGTTTTGCTGTCCTTATCTCAAGAAGGGTGCCCTTGCTATAGAGGGAGCACAGTGAAGGTTTATCAGGCTGATTCCCGGGATGTCAGGAATGTCATATCAGGAGAGACTAAGTTGGATTATATTCACTGCCGTTTAGAAAAGTGAGAGGGAATCTCGTAGAAACTTATAAAATTCTTACAGGATTAGACAGGGTAGATTCAGAACGAGTGGGCCCGATTCTCCCAAAAAAACTCTGCTGAATTTGTGAGAAAGAAGGTGTAATTCACGATTGTTTTTTCAATGGGAGTTCAGACTCGAATCTCCCCACACTCTGTGGACTGCAGAAGTCACAATCAGGAATCTCATTAAAAGCTCGGGTTGGGGGTAAGGCCTATTCACACCAAAGTCTGACTGTTCCGGGGCCCCGAACTTTCAGATTGCACTTTGGCCGTTTCTATCGCTGGCCAGCCCAGGACCCTCGCAGCGCTGCCCCTGCAGCCCCCCCCCCCCCCCCCCCCCCCATGGCCCAATCGCTGCTCGCACAAGCATTTCTGGGCCTGCCCCAAACCCACCCCCCATCCAGAGCACTGCAATCTCCAGGCACCCCCCCCCCGCTGACCCGTCCACGGGTGGCAGACCACCGCCCTCAGCCCGACCCAGCCGCTGGCCTCCAGCCTCACCGAGGGTGGGAGTGCTGTAGGAAAAGTCATCTGAGCTGACAGACCACAGAAGAGGTCGTCTGTGGTAAAAGATGTTGAAGTGAAACAGTGTTATGTGGATATGTCGACACTAACTCTTTAACGATGTTAAAGTAACCAATGTTAAATGGGACAATGTTAAGCGAGGACTTGCTGTATTCGAGTAGACTTACTAAAGTGAATTTCTGTTGCAGTGTCTCCACAGTTGATGCACGAAGATGTACATTTGGGTTCCCATGGCAACTTGGCCGTTGAATCTCTGTCAGTCCAACAGCAATGGGCAAACTGGAATCGCAGTGAGGTGAGACAGGAGAAATGATTAACATATCACGTCCCTCATTTCATAGGACACAACTACAGTACAAAGCTATACTAATATAAAAATGTGCTACCTGTCATTGATAGCAGAAGAAAATGTTAGGATTTCTTTTAATGAGATATTAATCTTAATTATAATGCTGGACAATCCTTTCCAACCAGTGAAAGTCCCCTTTTGAAGCATGTACAAGAATGGTGACTCCGAACAAAACTGGGATATCTCTTGTTTGTTGGGATGCATTTGAAAGTTTTCACTGGAGAATTAGGGCTGTTCAAATGAAAACCCCTCTAGTCCATAACAATCAAAATGTGGGCGTAACTGGCTGTACTTGCAAGAGGGAAATGGACACTTCCACTGTCTGAGGTTTCAAGTCTAAATTATAGTGTGGTGAGAAATTAAGTAGACTGTTGCCTGCAAGTGAATATTTTGTTTATTTTAATGTTCAAAGTTGCATGTTTGTTTTGCCATTTCCTAACATGTTTATGACTTTATTTAGAAATACATTTTTGTAAGTGTAATGACTTTATTATTTCCATTGTAATTGTGGAGTCATAAAAGTTCACAAGTGTAATTATGAAAGAAAGGACTTGCATCTCTTTGTTCTCAAATGTCCAAGCACTTCATGTATAACAAATTGCTTTGAGTGCCGCCACTGTTATATAAGCAGAAGATAATTTTATGTGAACTTATTCTTCTGGAGGGCAACATCAATGGATTTTAGAATGGAGAACAAAGAGAGAGTTGGCAGAGTAGACAGAGTAGTTATAGAACAAATAGGTGAAATTGTTTACCCAGACAGCTTGATAGCTTTAGAATTTGAAATGCTAAAGGAGTTGAGTTGTATTTAACATTGCAACAGAAAAATCATAATGCACCACTGTGTAAATGGAACTATAAATGAAACCCTTTGATGTTAAACATTCTAATCAATGTTTTCAAATTCCTCCATTTACCTTTCTCCCCTTCCTCCCATTATAACCTGCGTTAGTTCTACAGCCCATTGTGCTTCCACAATTCTGACACTTTGAACATATCTATTTTTAACCACTGTTGGCAGTCAATGAGGACGAGTTTCAAACCTACAATTATCTCTGCAGGGGGCTTTGAGTTCATAGTTTGATTGACAGTTTAAAGAGGCTGTTAAAGAATTTGTTATCTTTGTGGGATCTGTATAGAAGTTACTTTGGTTTTATAAGAGATGAACCACTTGAGATTTAAAAGCTTTGAATGGGTTTCATAAGAACATAAGAACTAGGAGCAGGAGTAGGCCATCTGGCCCCTCAAGCCTGCTCCGCCATTCAATAAGATCATGGCTGATCTTTGTGGACTCGACTCCACTTACCCGCCCGCTCACCATAACCCTTAATTCCTTTACTGTTCAAAAATTTATCTATCCTTGCCTTAAAACTCATAAATTCGTGAATTAAGATTTTTTTCACTTTCAAGTGTGTATGAGTGAGAGCTGTATTAAGCTGTTCAAGGTTTTCTTTTTGTCATCTCTACATGGAGACCTGCCCAAGGTGCATACATGAATGAGTAGCTATGGAAATGCCTTGGGGGTATGAAGCAACATGGGGGTGAGAGGCATGAGTTAGCATGGAGGGACCATAGTGCATGTAAGGGGGCATGGGGATGGCTGTGGGGGGCATGAATTGGCATGGTGGAGCCATGGATGGAGGGGGGGGGGGGTTATGGGTAAGAGGGCCTTAAAGCTTCTAACATAAATGGGATAAAGCTTCAGAGAACCAAGGTGGATTTTCTACCCACTTTGGCACTTGCCCATACCCATGACTAGTTGTGATCTGTTTCAAGGGTCAACGGGGCTAAAATAATCTCTCTCCCTACCTCCAAGAGCAAAAATTGAGTCTAATGGGGTCCTTTAAACTGAGATAGTTCTACCAATTTGGGACTTGAGTTACCTGTCTCGGTGTTGAAAATCCTAAGCTTTTGGTCACCTGACCTCATGTGATTTGGTATCAAATTTTTTGACTATACGCTTGTGAAACACCTTGGAATGTTCAGTACAATAAAGGCACAATATAAAGGTAAGTTATTATTGAAACAAAGCAGAGTGCTTGAATATTAACAGTTTTGTACAGATGTGAAAGCTGCATCTTAAATACTGAATGTGGAGATGCTGGTGTTGGACTGGCATTGACAAGATGAGACGTCATACGACACCAGGTTATAGTCCAACTGAAATAAGAGTTGGGTTGGATAGCATATAAAAACAGGGTGCATCTGAACAATGGTGCTTCAGACATCTGTAATGAATTAGCTGGAAAGAACCAAAACAAATGAAAGGCTCCTTGAACTGACAAAATAGAGAAATGATGCGACTGATTTACAATCAGAAAAATGACATATTGTAAGCACATTAGTCTTGAGTTACAAGGAAGTTCTTGTCTAGACAAAATGAAGGCAATTAGTCAAAGCAGATTTACAGAAAATGGTGTAAAACAACGGGAGCCGTGCAATCCACTGGTAGAGATTGGGAAGAACTTCTGTTGTTGACCTCCAGAGCCTGGTTTAGAGAAAAGTGGGAACTATTTTGGCTGCAGATAGTTGGTGTGTTGCCTTTTTGCCTTCAATATCTCTGCCATGCTACAGTTGAGGTTTTGCAGGGACTCATTGGAATCTGGCAGTTGAGTTATTATACCTAATGGCTGGCGGACTGCATTGTGCAGCAGAATGACTGCAATGTGATGACTGTGCCTCATTATCGATTGGCAAATTATCTCCATGATTCCCGTGCTGCATCTTAAGTAGAACTGTCAGAAGAAAGCTTCTCATTTAACAGCAACCGTGTTGCATACATGGTCCAATCTGTACACGTACATTTCTTTAAAAATGTCACTTTACATTGAAACATACTTTGTTTTTGGTTAATTTTACTCTTTCTGTATTTTACAGATGTATTAATCCTTGCTATAGAGGGAGTACAGCGAAGGTTTACCAGGCTGATTTCTGGGATGGCAGGTCTGTCATATGAGGAGAGACTAAGTCGGTTAGGATTATATTCACTGGAGTTTAGAAGAGTGAGAGGGGATCTCATAGAAACTTATAAAATTCTAGCAGAGTTAGGGTAGATTCAGAAAAAATGTTCCCAAAGGTGGAGGAGTCTAGGACTAGAGGTCATAGTTTGAGGATAAGGGTTAAACCTTTTAGAACTGAGGTGAGGAGAAATTTCTTCACCCAGAGGGTGGTGAATATGTGGAATTCACTACCACAGAATGTAGGTGAGGCCAAAATGTTGTCTGATTTCATGAAGAAATTGGATATAGCTCTTGGGGCTCAAGGGATATGGGGGGAAGGGGAGGATCAGGATATTGAATTTGATGATCAGCCATGATCAAGATGAATGGCGGAGCAAGCTCGAAGAGCCAAATGGCCTACTCCTGCTTCTAATTTGATGCTTCTATGTTTCATTTTTGCACTTTAGGGCAAATTTTTTGCATTGCAAGACTTTTATTTCCACCTTATTTCTTACCGTCATTTTCTTTTCAGCCGTTATTCCCCTTGTATTCGCAAAAATGGCTGATGGAAAAGTTTTGCAGGGTTCCAATGATTCCATAAGATTTTGGGGACAAAATGACCACTTTTATGAAGTCATGAAATTATTCCTCGCGTGTTAAACATTACTGAGCTCTGTACCTGTATTTACTCGCCCAGACACTCCCATCCTGAGTATCACTTCATAAGGCAGCCTGTCATGTAGCTTTACAATCTCTGGGAGGGTGTCATTGAGGCAACTTGTACCATTTGAGGTAGTTGTTTTCATAGGGCACGAAAGCCACGAATGCAGTAGACTTTTACTCGACCAAATAAATTTCAACCACCAAACAAGCATCTGTATGACATATATTTATATAAAAGCGCTGAAACAGGCCTAACCAGTCTATGCCTGTGTCTATGTTCCACACCAGCATCCTTAAAGAATTCTTCACCTACTATCAATATTTGTTCTAGTCCTTCCTCGTGCTTATCTAGACCATGATTCTCCCATCTGAGCGCAGCAGGCCGGGAGAATCCCATGTCGGCCGATTCGCGGGGTTTGCGTCAGCGTTCATGCCCCGCTTGCGTCTCCCAGCACCGGATTTCCAGCGGCGTCCGCTCCGTGCTGGAAATTGGTGGGGAGACGCACAGTTTAAATGGTCACTTTAATATTATTTGAATATTTTTAGCAGGCCCCGGACTGAAGTCTCCAGGCCCGCTAGCGTCTCCCACCCCGCCAGAGTGTTTCACTCCAGCGGGGATTACACTAGCTCCCCACTGTCGGGGAGCTGGCAGCCCGACCCAGCTCGAGTGAAGTGGGGTAGTCCTAGGGGGTCAGGTGGTGGGGGGTGGGGTGGGGGGGGTGGGTTGCCCCCTGGGCATTGGCACCCTGGCAATGCCAGTCTGGGCCCCTGGCACTGCCCAAGGGGCAAAGTGCCAATGCCCAGGGGCACATTGGCACTGCCCATCGGGCATTGGCCAGTGCCAAAGAGGTGGGGGCCTCAGGGCAGGCCCTGGGGGGCAATCGGTGGAGGTGGGGGGGGGGGGGGTCCTGCTGCCGCTCTGCAGATGGGATCAGTGGGTGAAGGAGGGAGGCCGGTGATGGGGGAGGGGGGGGTCGGCACTGCGGGGGGGCGGGGGTCGGGACTGTGGATGGGGGGGTTACTGTCTGGGGGGTGGGGGGCTGGAGATCACGACGGGTCGGGAAAGGTGGGGGGTGGTCGAGGCTAGGCCCAGGAACGGTTGAGGGGTCAGCAATTGGGCTGTGGGTGGGCGGAGAGCCAGCGTTGTGGGGGTCGCGGGGCTAGCCAGCGATTGAGCTGGCCAGTAATCGGGAGGCCAGCAGTGCGGGGCCACTGCGCATGTGCCGATCTCGGCACTGACAGATCAGCGCATGTGCAGCAGTCCGCTCAGCGTACTGATTTCAGCCTCTTTTTTTTCCTTTTAAAAATGCCTGACTTGAAGGTAGCACCATTGTTGGGCATTGCTTCAGCGTGATTCTTGAGCCACGCATTCTGTTTGCTGCTGTCCTTATTAAGGATGGATTAGTAGTACGACACAATTTAAAAACCAGAGTTTTTTTTACCAGTGACGTTCTTTGCAATTAAATTGAACTAAATACTTGAGATAAAAGTAAACTTTAATCACGTGCTGCTTCCAGCTCCGGTGGGCGTCTGTCAAGGAGGCTCAAGCATCCAGCCCCAGACTACAAGCCATTTTTAAAAATTTATTATTCATTCATGACATGTAGGTGTCATTGGCTGTACCCATCCCTGAGCGTATTTAAGAGTCAACCACATTGCTGTGGGTCTGGAGTCACATGTAGGCCAGATCAGGTAAGGACAGCAGATTTTCTTCCCGAAAGGACATTAGTGAACCATCACTAATTGGATCGACAATGGTTTTATGGTCATCATTAACTTTTAATTCTAGACTTTTATTAAATTCAAATTTCACCATCTGCCGTGGTGAGATTCGAACCTGGGTCCCCAGAGCGTTACCCTGCGTCTCCGAATTACTAGTCCAGCGACAATGCCATTACGCTACTGCCTCCCCTGCACACTAGCCTGTGGGCTAAATGCTTGTTCAGTTAAATTGCGCACTGAGTTCTGCACAATCTACCTAATGAACATCTAAACATACAGGAATCTGAAGTTTCTCAAAGAATAGAATTTTATGTCCGAGTTATTTTGTTTTCTTTGTCCTGGTATCAGTTACTTTAAAGAAAAGTTGAGGAATTCTCAATCTGGGTGCTTTACTGCAGCATTTTCTTTTAAAACCAAAATCCTTAATTATGCCCAGTTATATCTAAAGATTATACCAAGCCATTCACCAAACATACTTTCTACAGGGAATAAAGAAAAAAATGATCCAAATATTGCTGACATTGGGAGCTCTCCTACACCAATATGTGCTAAGATTTCAAGATTTAGATCAATGGGCGGCATGACACATTCTCACCGTGTCTTCATGGGTTTCCTCCGGGTGCTCCGCTTTCCTCCCACAGTCCGAAGGATGTGCTGGTTAGATGCATTGGCCATGCTAATTTCTCCCTCCGTGTGCCCGAACAGGTGCCGGGGTGTGGCGACTAGGGGATTTTCACAGTAACTTCATTGTGGTGTTAATGTAAGCCTACTTGTGACACTAATAAATAAACTTCAAACAACGATATTTTGAAGGGTGTAGTTTCAGAGGTACCAATTTTTGAGTGGGGTTGCAGTATGATGTTCTATTCCCTGTCGTTGCCTTGTAAGCAGACTGATATACTTTGACATCCTAACATCTGATTGAATAGTGCTATTTGCTCTGTTTGCTGTCCAATCAACCTACCTACCTTATATTAAGTTGATCTTTCTCTACACCCGAGCCATGACTAACACTATATTCTGCACCCTCTCCTTTCCTTCTGTATGAATGGTATGCTTTGTCTGTATAGCGCACAAGAAACAATACTTTTCACTGTATACTAATACATGTGACAATAAATCAAATCAAAATTAAAATCGCTACTTCAATTGTCCTTTAGATTTCCTAATTGAGACCCCTGTCTGCAGGTAGGCATACACATCTATATGACTTTAGACACTGGGTTGTGTTTCAGGTTTGGAAAAATTAACTTCACTACAGCTTTTTCTTGTTTAAAGTTTGGCTTCTTGAACAAAAGTGGCATTGTTTCTTGGCTGTGCTTCTGAAGGTTTAATCTAAGATCCAAGATCATTTAACTGCGAAGAGAGCATGACAATCCATCACTTTTGTGGTAATTGTACAAACACAGTAATGCTCTGCTGTCCTGACAAGTGTTTTCATTTCATTTCTCCCCCTGCTAAATGTCTCTGTCCAACAGCTTTGGTCTGCGGCATGCTTGAACAAGATATACATGAAAGTGGAAGCTGAAAAGTGGAACAACTTGCTCCTTGACCCTTTCTCTTGTCTGTGCTCTTTCTTAAACAGTGGGGAACTGTGAAAACAGTTCGTTTCAGCTCAAAGGCGCTGAACAGTTTTTACACTAAATTTGACCTGGCTGATTCAAGAATTGAACCGCAAGCTTAAGATCACATGCAGAGCACTCCCCAATGGCTCGGTGAACAATATAGGCCCAAGGGCTTCCGGCTTGATGCCTAGCTGCTATCTGCTGAACTGGTTGGTGGGCGGCACAGTGGTTAGCACTGCTGCCTCACAGCGCCAGGGACCCGGGTTCAATTCCCAGCCTCGGGTCACTGTCTGTGCAGAGTATGCACGTTCTCCCTGTGTCTGCGTATGTTTCATCCGGGTGCTCCGGTTTCCTCCCACAGTCCAAAGATGTGCGGGTTAGGTGGATTGGCCATGCTAAATTGCCCCTAGTGTCAGGGGGACTAGCTAGGGTAAATGCATGGGGTTATGGGGATAGGGTCTGGGTGAGATTGTGGTCGCTGTAGACTTGATGGGCCGAATGGCTTCCTTCTGAACTGTAGGGCTCTATTTGGGGCCAAGACAGGTGCCCCTACCATTGACTTCTGTCATTGGTTTGGTTTGGTTTGGTTTGGTTTGGCCAGAGCTTCACTGTGTGTGTGTGCACATGCGTGTGTGTATACAGTTTCACTGACAATCGGACTTTTCTCAAGTGCTTCAGTGTGGAATATGCCGCTGGCAGTTGCTGTCCAGATGAACGATGGCGTTGGCTGTTCTGCCAGAGGCATGCATTGGAATGTTACTCAGCAAGAAGTTGTCAGATTCTGAAGGAAAGAAATTAGTTTGAAAGTGTTTGCAATTTTAAGTCCAGGAATGTTTCTTTGTAATCACTTTGGGATGAAAACTAGCATTGTCTTTACAAATATTATTGTTGAAGGGTACCAGAGCTGGTGAGTGATGGATCAAAGGCCTCAGGTTGACATGGCCATCTGAATTACGGTGTGTTAGACAATGCAGTGTATAATTGTGTGGACTTCTGGTTGGAGAGAGAGGAGTTGGGAGAGAGCAATCTTCAACCTCACCTTAACCAAAACACACAGGCAGTATAATTGTCCAAAGCCTTCACACACACATTTCTTTCACTGCCATCCAAAGCATTACTGCAGCATAATGAGTAATTGCTCTTTTCAAATTGTACTGAAACTCAGTTTTTGCGCTTTTGACAGCAGTAGAATGTATACAAGCCAAGGATGAAATTTTACCAAAACATGGCAATGTTGTCTCCGGCGAGAAAATCAGCTTGTTTCTCTCCAGATTTTACAACACTTTGCCAAAAAAAAACCAAGGGGGCGTGTTTCACACCGTCATGGGAAGGGAGGGCGGGGAGGCTTAAACACATTGACAAAGTCCGGCTGCACTAAGAACAGGGCACCATCTTTAAAGGGCACCCTATCAGAACAGCAATGGGGAACAGGAGGTCCAACCCCACTGGAGTGAAGAGAGGCCATGGAGGCCCCTGAGGAGGTCAGGGGTAAGGGGAGGTGTCCTTGGACAGTGCCAGCCTGGCCCCCTGACACTGTCCAAGGGACAAACTGGCAATACCCAAGGGGCACCTTGGCACTGCCCACTGGGCATTGGGCTGTGCCAAGGGAGTAGAGCCAGAGGGGGAAGGGCCTATTGGGGGCAATCGGTGGGGGTGGGGGGGACCTGCTGCCACACTGCATTTGGGATCGGTGGATCAGTAGCAGAGGGACTGGCTATCAGGGTGGTGGGGGGTCAGGGCTGCCGGGTGGTCGGGGCTGCACGGGGAGGGGGATCAGGAGATTGGGGCTAGCCGGGTATGAGGGTCGGGGAGATCGGGGCTGGCAAGGGAGTGGGGACATGGGGATTGGCTCGGAGAGTTCTGGGAGGCCAGCGATCGTTGGGGGAAGTGTGGGGGTTGGAGGGGCAGTGATAAGGGGGTTGCGGGGCTGGCCAGCGATCTGGCTGGCCAGCAATCGAGGCTGGCAGTGCGGGGCCACTGGGCTGATCTCCGCGCTGACAGATCGGTGCATGCGCAGTGGCCCACTCAGCACTATGCTGCCGGCCCCTCAGGCAGGAATAGGCTCTGCCCCCTGATTTTCAGAGGGAATCATGCTTGGGTACTTTGTGATGCACAGAGTGCGGGAGATTCAATCTGAAATTCCTGCTAAAAAAACATAAGAACATAAGAACATAAGAAATAGGAGCAGGAGTAGGCCATCTAGCCCCTCGAGCCTGCCCCGCCATTCAATAAGATCATGGCTGATCTGACGTGGATCAGTACCACTTACCCGCCTGATCCCCATAACCCTTAATTCCCTTACCGATCAGGAATCCATCCATCCGCGCTTTAAACATATTCAGCGAGGTAGCCTCCACCACCTCAGTGGGCAGAGAATTCCAGAGATTCACCACCCTCTGGGAGAAGAAGTTCCTCCTCAACTCTGTCTTAAACCGACCCCCCTTTATTTTGAGGCTGTGTCCTCTAGTTTTAACTTCCTTACTAAGTGGAAAGAATCTCTCCGCCTCCACCCTATCCAGCCCCCGCATTATCTTATAAGTCTCCATGAGATCCCCCCTCATCCTTCTAAACTCCAACGAGTACAAACCCAATCTCCTCAGCCTCTCCTCATAATCCAAACCCCTCATCTCCGGTATCAACCTGGTGAACCTTCTCTGCACTCCCTCCAATGCCAATATATCCTTCCTCATATAAGGGGACCAATACTGCACACAGTATTCCAGCTGCGGCCTCACCAATGCCCTGTACAGGTGCATCAAGACATCCCTGCTTTTATATTCTATCCCCCTCGCAATATAGGCCAACATCCCATTTGCCTTCTTGATCACCTGTTGTACCTGCAGACTGGGCTTTTGCGTCTCATGCACAAGGACCCCCAGGTCCCTTTGCACGGTAGCATGTTTTAATTTGTTTCCATTGAGATAGTAATCCCATTTGTTATTATTTCCTCAAGTGTATAACCTCGCATTTACCAACGTTATACTCCATTTGCCATATCCTCGCCCACTCACTCAGTCTGTCCAAATCTCTCTGCAGATCTTCTCCGTCCTCCACACGATTCACTTTTCCACTTATCTTTGTGTCGTCTGCAAACTTCGTTACCCTACACTCCGTCCCCTCCTCCAGATCATCTATATAAATGGTAAATAGTTGCGGCCCAAGTACCGATCCCTGCGGCACGCCACTAGTTACCTTCCTCCAACCGGAAAAACACCCATTTATTCCGACTCTTTGCTTCCTGTCGGATACTCCGTCCCCAATCCACTTTAACACACTACCCCCAACTCCGTGTGCCCTAATCTTCTTCAGCAGCCTTTTATGGGGCACCTTATCAAACGCCTTTTGGAAATCCAAAAACACCGCATCCACCGGTTCTCCTCCATCAACCGCCCTAGTCACATCTTCATAAAAATCCAACATGTTCGTCAAGCACGACTTTCCCCTCATGAATCCATGCTGCGTCTGATTGATCGAACCATTTCTATCCAGATGCCCTGCTATCTCCTCTTTAATAATGGATTCCAGCATTTTCCCTACTACAGACGTTAAGCTGACCGGCCTATAGTTACCCGCCTTTTGTCTCCTTCCTTTTTTAAACAGCGGCGTAACATTAGCCGTTTTCCAATCAACCGGCACTACCCCAGAATGCAACGAGTTTTGATAAATAATCACTAACGCATCCACTATTACCTCTGACATTTCTTTCAATACCCTGGGATGCATTCCATCCGGACCCGGGGACTTGTCCACCTTCAGTCCCATTAGTCTACCCAGCACTGCCTCTCTGGTAACATTAATTGTATTAAGTATTTCTCCTGCTGCCAACCCTCTATCGTTAATATTTGGCAAACTATTTGTGTCCTCCACCGTGAAGACCGACACACAAAACTTATTTAAAGACTCAGCCATATCCTCATTTCCCACTATTAACTCCCCCCCTCTCGTCCTCCAAGGGTCCAACATTCACTCTAGCCACTCTATTCCTTTTTATATATTTATAAAAACTTTTACTATCAAAACAAGCAGGAGTTACTCCCGTTTTCACACAAATTGAGGATTTTGTTTGGAAATATTCCGGCCCAGCTGAGCAATTCCCTTGTTAGGAATTTGGGAAGTTAATGACGTGAACTTGAGATGAAAACAAAATAACAGACAAGTACATGGTTCCTCACATTATTCCAAACAAATATGCTACACTAAGAACAAGTGTTTCAAGTTATCCGTCAGGGTTTTGAGACACTCGCAAAGGTAACATCAGCAGAGTTCTTCACGACCTTTCAGCTTAATGAGCTGTCATAAGAACATAAGAAATAGGAGCAGGAGTAGGCCATCTAGCCCCTCAAGCCTGCCCCGCCATTCAATAAGATCATGGCTGATCTGAAGTGGATCAGTTCCACTTACCCGCCTGATCCCTATAACCCCTAATTCCCTTACCGATCAGGAATCCATCTATCCGTGATTTAAACATATTCAACGAGGTAGCATCCACCACTTCAGTGGGCAGAGAATTCCAGAGATTCACCACCCTCTCGAGAGAAGAAGTTCCTCCTCAACTCTGTCCTAACCTGACCCCCCTTTATTTTGAGGCTGTGCCCTCTAGTTCTAGCTTCCTTTCTAAGTGGAAAGAATCTCTCCACCTCTACCCTATCCAGCCCCTTCATTATCTTATAGGTCTCTATAAGATCCCCCCTCAGCCTTCTAAATTCCAACGAGTACAAACCCAATCTGCTCAGTCTCTCCTCATAATCAACACCCCTCATCTCTGGTATCAACCTGGTGAACCTTCTCTGCACTTCCTCCAAGGCCAATATATCCTTCCGCAAATAAGGGGACCAATACTGCACACAGTATTCCAGCTGCGGCCTCACCAATGTCCTGTACAGATGCAGCAAGACATCTCTGCTTTTATATTCTATCCCCCTTGCGATATAGGCCAACATCCCATTTGCCTTCTTGATCACCTGTTGCACCTGCAGACTGGGTTTTTGCGTCTCATGCACAAGGACCCCCAGGTCCCTTTGCACAGTAGCATGTTGTAATTTTTTTCCATTTAGATAATCCAATTTGCTATTATTTCCTCCAAAGTGAATAACCTCACATTTGTCAACGTTATACTCCATTTGCCAGATCCTCGCCCACTCACTCAGCCTGTCCAAATCTCTCTGCAGACCTTCTACGCCCTCCACACGATTCACTTTTCCACTTATCTTTGTGGCGTCTGCAAACTTTGTTACCCTACACTCAGTCCCCTCCTCCAGATCATCTATATAAATGGTAAATAGTTGAGGCCCCAGTACCGATCCCTGCGGCACGCCACTAGTTACCATCTGCCAACCAGAAAAGCACCCATTTATTCCGACTCTCTGCTTCCTGTCGGACAGCCAATCCCCAATCCACGCTAACACCTTACCCCCAACTCCGTGTGACCCAATCTTCTTCAGCAACCTTTTGTGAGGCACCTTATCAAACGCCTTTTGGAAATCCAAAAACACCGCATCCACCGGTTCCCCTCCGTCAACCGCACTAGTCACATCTTCATAAAAATCCAACAAGTTCGTCAAGCACGACTTTCCCCTCATGAATCCATGCTCCGTCTGCTTAATTGAACCATTCTTATCCAGATGGCCTGCTATTTCTTCTTTAATGATGGATTCCAGCATTTTCCCAACTACAGACGTTAAG
Source organism: Mustelus asterias (assembly GCF_964213995.1). Classification (NCBI taxonomy): domain Eukaryota; kingdom Metazoa; phylum Chordata; class Chondrichthyes; order Carcharhiniformes; family Triakidae; genus Mustelus; species Mustelus asterias. The sequence continues at coordinate 22,714,740 of NC_135817.1, read as the reverse complement.
CTACGGAGATCAATGTTGTTCCTTTGTTTAAGAAGGGTAGCAAGAATAATCCAGGTAATTACAGGCCGGTGAGCCTTACATCAGTGGTAGGGAAATTATTGGAGGGGATTCTTCGAGACAGGATTTATTCCCACTTGGGAATAAGTGGGCGTATTAGTGAGAGGCAACATGGTTTTGTGAAGGGGAGGTCGTGTCTCACTAACTTGATCGAGTTTTTCGAGGAAGTGACGAAAATGATTGATAAGGATAGGGCAGTGGATGTTGTCTACACGGATTCCAGCAAGGCCTTTGACAAGGTCCCTCATGACAGACTGGTGGAGAAGGTGAAATCGCATGGGATCAGAGGTGAGCTGGCAAGGTGGATACAAAACTGGCTCGGTGAAAGAAGACAGAGGGTAGCAGTGGAAGGGTGCATTTCTGAATGGAGGGCTGTGACAAGTGGTGTTCCTCAGGGATCAGTACTGGGACCTTTGCTGTTTGTAATATATATATAAATGTTTTGGAGGAAAATGTAACTGGATTGATTAGTAAATTTGTGGACGACACAAAGGTTGGTGGATTTGCGGATAGCGATGAAGACCATCCGAGGATACAGCAGGATATAGATATTGGAATAGTGTAGGTTAGATGGGCTTTAGATTGGTTTGACAGGTCGGCACAACATCGAGGGCCGAAGGGCCTGTACTGTGCTGTAATGGTCTATGTTCTATATCAGAGGATACAACAGGATACAGATCGGTTGAAGACTTGGGCAGAGAGATGTCAGGTGGAGTTTAATCCAGACAAATGTGAGGAGAGGCATTTTGGTAGGTCTAATAAGAGAGAAAATATACAGTAAATGGCAGAACCCTTAAGAGTATTGATAGGCAAAGGGATCTGGGTGTGCAGGTGGAGAAGGTAGACAAGAAGGCATACGGCATGCTTGTCTTCATCAGTCGGGATATTGAGCTTAAAAATTGGCAAGTCATATTGCAGCTTTATAGAACCTTAGGCTGTACTTGGAATGTAGTGTTCAATTCTGGTCACTACACTACCAGAAGGATGTGGAGGCTTTGGAGAGGGTACAGAAAAGATTACCAGGATGTTGCCTGGTATGGAGGGCATTAGCTATGAGAAGAGGTTGGAGAAACTTGGTTTGTTCTCACTGGAATGACGGAGGTTGAGGGGCGACCTAATAGAAGTCTACAAGATAACGAGAGGCATGGACAGAGTGGATAGTAAGAAGCTTTTTCCCAGGGTGGAAGAGTCAATTACTAGGGAGCATAGGTTTAAGGTGCGAGGGGCGAGGTTTAAAGGAGATGTACGAGGCAGATTTTTTACACAGAGTGGTGGGTGTCTGGAACTCGTTGCCGGGGGAGGTAGTGGAAGTGGATATGGTAGTGACTTTTAAGGGGCGTCTTGACAAAGAACAAAGAAAATTACAGCACAGGAACAGCCCTTCGGCCCTCCAAGCCTGCACCAACCATGCTGCCTGACTTAACTAAAACCCCCTGCGCTTCCGGGGACCATATCCCTCTATTCCAATCTCATTCATGTACTTGTCAAGACGCCCCTTAAAAGTCACTACTGTATCCACTTCCACTACCTCCCCCGGCAACGAGTTCCAGGCACCCACCACTCTGTGTAAAAAAAAATCTGCCTCGTACATCTCTTTTAAAACGTGCCCCTCGCATCTTAAACCTATGCCCCCTAGTAATTGACTCTTCCACCCTGGGAAAAAGCTTCTGCCTATCGACTCTGTCCATGCCTCATAATCTTGTAGACTTCTATCAGGTCTCCCCTCAACCTCCGTCACTCCAGTGAGAACAAACCAAGTTTCTCCAACCTCTCCTCATAGCTAATGCCCTCCATACCAGGCAACATCCTGGTAAATCTTTTCTGTACCTTCTCCAAAGCCTCCACATCCTTCTGGTAGTGTGGCAACCAGAATTGAACACTATATTCCAAGTGCGGCCTTACTAAGGTTCTATAAAGCGTCAACATGACTTGCCAATTTTTAAACTCAATAGCCCGGTCGATGAAGGCAAGCATGCCGTATGCCTTCTTGACGACCTTCTCCACCTGCATTGCCACTTTCAGTGACCTGTGTACCTGTACACCCAGATCCCTTTGCCTATCAATACTCCTAAGGGGTTCTGCCATTTACTGTATATTTCCTATCTGTATTAGACCTTCCAAATGCATTACCTCACATTTGTCCGGATTAAACTCCATCTGCCATCTCTCCGCCCAAGTCTCCAACTGATCTATATCCTGCTGTATCCTCTGGTCCTCATCGCTATCTGCAAATCCACCAACCTTTGTGTCGTCCGCAAACTTACTAATCAATCCAGTTACATTTTCCTCCAAATCATTTATATATCTATATTATTACAAACAGCAAAGGTCCCAGCACTGATCCCTGAGGAACACCATTTGTCACAGCCCTCCATTCAGAAGCGCACCCTTCCACTGCTACCCTCTGCCTTCTTTGACCAATGGTAGTCATGATGTGGAGATGCCGGCATTGGACTGGGGTAAACACAGTAAGAGTTTTAACAACACCAGGTTAAAGTCCAAATAAACCTGTTGGACTTTAACCTGGTGTTGTTAAAACTCTTACTACCTTCTTTGACCGAGCCAGTTTTGTATCCACCTTGCCAGCTCACCTCAGATCCCATGCGACTTCACCTTCTGCACCAGTCTGCCATAAGGGACCTTGTCAAAGGCCTTACTGAAGTCCATGTAGACAACATCCACTGCCCTACCCTCATCAATCACCTTTGTCACAAATACGTGAATAGGATGGGAATAGAAGGATATGGTCCCCGGAAGGGTAGGGGTTTTAGTTCAGTCAGGCAGCATGGTCAGTGCAGGCTTGGAGTGCCGAAGGGCCTGTTCCTGTACTGTAATTTTCTTTGTTCTTTGTTCTTTTGTCTAAAAAGTACGTAGTTATTTCTTGAAACTCTACTTACTCGTAATTTGTTTCTTTGGTCTGGATGTTGATGAGACCACAACTGAAGTATTGTGTCCAGTTTTGATCTTTTTTGAGGAAGGATGTGATGGCATTGGAGGCAGTTAAGAGGAGATTCACCAGATTGATTCTGAGGATGAAGGGGTTGACGTCTGAGGAGAGATTAAGTAGTTTGGGTTTGTGCTTGCTGGAGTTTAAAAGGATGAGAGGGGATCTGATCAAGGTATATAAAAGACTAAAAAGGATTGATGAAGTAAATGTAGACCAAATGTTCTCTCTAATGGGGCAAGCTAGAACAAGAGGTCATAGGTACAGGTTGAGAGGCTGTAGATTTAAAACTGAGATGAGGAGGAAGTGCTTCTCACTGAGGGTGGTGAATCTGTGGAACTTGCTGCCCCATAGCATATTGGAGTCTGAATCACTAAATGGTTTCAAAAAGGAGATAGATATATTTCTAATTTTTAAAAAAAGGGATATGGGGAACAGGTGGGGAGCTGGATTTGAAACTAGTGAGAGATCAGCCATGATCTGATTGAATGGCAGACCAGGATTGAAGGGCTTAATTTATCTTCTTCTGCTCCTAATTCATATGTTCCTATGAGTATGAGGGTCAGCATTTGCAAAACAGTCCAGTAGCAGATTGTTGGGGCTTTATGCTATGAAAAAGAGGGAGGTGAACTCGCCTGCGAATGCTCCAAAGTGGCAGGGACACCAAATGCAATGAGGTGTACAACCATAGTGTTGTAACCAGCAAAGTGTTAAAGAAAACTGCCACCATGCTCAGAAGAGCAGAGGGTTCTTCAGGGATCCTTCACAGTATTCGACCATTACCACATAAAAAAAAAAACAAGTGAACTTGCTGTTCCATCACATTTCAGATAGTTCATTATATGTGAGTTGCTTTGAGATGTTTGAGATTTATGGCAGGTGCATTCTTTTGTTGCATTCGGTTTATGCATTTTTCGTTTAATGAATTTGATTACCTCATTCTCCAAGCCTATCCCACCCTGTGATGCCTGGTTTGAGCTATATTTTTGCATATTTCTGAATAAAATGGGAAAATTAAGTGAAATGGTAACAGAATTAGCTTCAAATACTTCCTTACCTAGAAACCAGGAGAAGTACGCCATTCAGCCCTTCGAGCCTGCTCCACAGGCACCATGAAAACACTGCCAGTTCTGGCTCAAAATTGGAGGGTATATTTCTGGTAGGTTTTTTGTGACAAAAGGATTCAGTAGTGCAGAATTTTGTCAAAACAGTAATGAATGTTACAATTATTTTTTCTGAACAGGAGAGTATCGTAGCTGAAACAACGCCAACTAAATTACATGGAAGCACCCTCCAGCCAGAACAGCACTCCTACAGTGACAAACCAGGTACAATCATTGCAAATCATCTCTCTCTACTTGGACAGTGTCATTTATTTTGGTTTCTCTCTTTATTGTAGAAATGCACACACACAACACACACACACACACACACACACACACAGCCCCCCCCCCCCCCACCCCCGTTAAGGTAAAATCATAGAAACCCTGCAGTGCAGAAGGAGGCCATTTGGCCCATCGAGTCTGCACCGATAACAATCCCACCCAGGCTCTATCCCCGTAATCCCACATACCCCGCTAATCCCTCTAACCTATGCTTTATGGACACTAAGGGGCAATTTGGCATGGCTAATCAACCTAACCTGCACATCTTTAGATTATGGGAGGAAACCGGAGCCACCCAAAGGAAACCCACGTAGACACAGAGAGAACATGCAAACTCCATGCAGACAGTCATCCAAGCTGGGAATCGAACCCAGATCCATGGAGCTGTGAGGCAGCAATGCTAACCACTGTGCTACCATGTCGCCCTTAACAAGTGATTTATGAAGAATAGACAAGTGACAATTCAGGGAGGTGTTGTGTATTTTGTTGGTGCTGTTCAGGGTCCCAAATGACATATTGAGTGAATGTAAAAGAAAGAGCAGAATGGTCAAAAGGTCGAGATTCTGTTTGGGTCTAACTTCCTTTTATTTGCGTTGTATTTGTAACAAGCAGTGCAGCTGGTCTGAATATTCAGGATCCCCACAACCTGGGTATGTAAACTTCTACCCATGCTATCTTGACCCATGCTCCTAATTGTCAAAGCTTCCTGCTGGAAGCGGTCACGCAAAATTCAGTTGTGAAGGTGAATAAGATTTATTGGACTACATTGGGCGGCACGGTAGCACAGTGGTTAGCACTGCTGCTTCACAGCTCCAGGGTCCCGGGTTCGATTCCCGGCTCGGGTCACTGTCTGTGTGGAGTTTGCACATTCTCCTCGTGTCTGCGTGGGTTTCCTCCGGGTGCTCCGGTTTCCTCCCACAATCCAAAGATGTGCGGGTTAGGTTGATTGGCCAGGTTAAAAATTGCCCCTTAGAGTCCTGAGATGCGTAGGTTAGAGGGATTAGCGGGTAAATATGTGGGGGTAGGGCCTGGGTGGGATTGTGGTCGGTGCAGACTCGATGGGCCGAATGGCCTCCTTCTGCACTGTAGGGTTTCTATGATTTTTCTATGATTCTTCTATTTAAAAAGTCAAGTCTTTCTTCCATCGCCACCCCACCAAAAGCACAAAGTTAATATGGGCGCATGCACCTTTAGTTCCACACCATTTCCCCTCCACATTTGAAATATAATGGGGAGAAAAACCTTTTTATAGTGGATAAACACATGGGAATAAATCTAACATTAACCCCAGTCCCGACTTTAACCTGGATTCAATGCATTGGAACTGGGCTAATGAGGTATACATGCACCTTTCTCCTCTCTTTTCCGAATGAAAAAGCAATTGCACAAATTTACTAAGATTTAGAGCAAGGGAACAAAGGCACTGGTGTACTGTTTTGTCACTGGACTAGTAATCCAGTGAACCAGGGTAATGCTTTGGGGACCTGGGTTCGAATCCCACCATGGCAGATGGTAAAATTTGAACAAAATACAAAATAAAATTTGGAATTAAGAGCCTAATGATGAACATGAAACCATTATTGATTGCTGTAAAAACCCATCTGGTTCACGAATGTCCTTTAGGGAAGGAAATCTGTTGTCTTTATCTGGTCTGGCCTACATGTGACTCCAGATCCACAGAAATGTGGTTGACTCTTAAATGCCTTCAGGGATGGCAATAAGTGCTGGCCCAGCTGACGACACCCACATCCCATGAACAAAGAAAAAAAATCTTTCTAATTTGGCTCGGAACTGGACTTTATGCCCCCCCACTGGAAGAATTGAGGACAGGAGGGGTTAGGAGAGGCTGGTAAAATTGAGCACATGGTCTTCCCACCCCAACCTGTCTGGTGTGATGGTAGAGGAGGCATCATTCAGCCCACCCTCTTTGAGCCAATTATATTGTCCCTTAAAGGCCACATCTTGCTCTGTCATTATTTTACCCATTAACTTTCGGAGCGCTGCTCCTTCGTCAGATGGAGCCAGGAGCAGCACTCCGAAAGCTAATGGCATTTGCTACCAAATAGACCTATTGGACTTTAACCTGGTGTTGTTAAAACTCTTACTGTGTTTACCCCAGTCCAACGCTGGCATCTCCACATCATTGCTATTTTACCCATGACAAGGGGAGGCCCAGCGGCTTTGAAACTCTCGCTGTGTGACTTGGTGTCAGACAAGCTGGGGAACCTCCCTTCACAAGACCATATGCCCATCGGAGACAACTCCCTCCACCCCCCCACCCCCACCACCACACCCAAAACATGACCCAAAGGTCATCCATCCAAATTTACACTAAAACCTTCCTTCAGAGATAGAATCATAGAATCTTACAGTGCAGAGGATGGCTGTTCGGTCCATTGAGTCAGCACCGACGCTAATTCCCCTGACACTAGGGTCAATTTAGCATGGCCAATCAACCTAACCCGCACATCTTTGGACTGTGGGAAGAAACCAGAGCACCCGGAGGAAACACACACAGACACGGAGAATGTGCAACCTCCACACAGACAGTGACCTGAGGCTGGAATTGAACCCGGCTCCCGAGTGCTGTGAGGCAGCAGTGCTAACCACTGTGCCACCGTGCTGCCCGACAGGGGTGGAAGTCTTCCCTTAAAGCATATAACTCTGCTTCCAGCTTTAAATTGCTGTGGGGCAACCATCACTATAACGGGTGGGCTAGTCACCAGTATTTTAGTTGGTGGTCAGAGACCACAACGTTCATAAAATCCAGTGGTTAGCACTGCTGCTTCACAGCTCCAGGGACCTGGGTTCGATTCCCGGCTTGGGTCACTGTCTGTGTGGAGTTTGCACATCCTCCTCGTGTCTGCGTGGGTTTCCTCCGGGTGCTCCGGTTTCCTCCCACAGTCCAAAGATGTGCGGGTTAGGTTGATCGGCCATGCTAAAAAATTACCCTCAGTGTCCTGAGATGCTTAGGTTAGAGGGATTAGTGGGTGAATATGTAGTGATATGGGGGTGGGGCCTGGGTGGGATTGTGGGCGGTGCAGACTCGATGGGCCGAATGGTCACTTTCTGTGCTGTAGGGATTCTATGGTTCAGTCTGATGGCTCAACTCACTGACTGAATTTCTTGAGCAATTGGAAACTCTCTCATCTTTCTTTTCACCTACTTTTTCAGTCAGTTTCCTCCCCTCTCCTTGCTGGGATACTTTCCCTGCGTGTTATATGCTCCCAGGTAGCTTGCCTTGTGTGTGAGCTTGAGCACTGAGCGCTATCAGGTCACCTGATCAAAGTGGATATGACAAGTGCATTTTGGCGGATTTTCTTCCCCTCTCGGTGCCCTGGTTGAGGTCACTTAACCTGCACAGATCTGGTCTCAAACCTGGGAACATTCCAACTTGTCTGGTTCCATTATTAAGATTTATTGAGGCATCTGAGGGAATTTTGGCTCAATTTCTGAAAAAGAATATGCACCTCAATTCTTACGTCAAGCAAATCAAGAGTATTGAAGGATTCATAGAATTGTAGAAACCCTGCAGTGCAGAAGGAGGCCATTTGGCCCTTCGAGCCCACACCGACTCTTCAACAGAGCATCCTACCCAGGCCCACCCCGCGGCCTATCGCTGTAAGCCCACGCATTAACCTTGCCAGTCCCCCTAATTTGCACATCTTGGGACAGCTAAGGGGCAATGTAGCATGGTCAATCGAGCTAACCTTCACATCTGGGGGAAACTGGACTGGCCAACATGCTCAAGCAAATACTCTTGAACATCTTTAGACAAGGCTAATCTAATAGCCCAAGTTACTGCAGGGAATTATTTGCTGCAGTTGAATAAGTTTTGTTTATCTCTCCGTTTAACACTGGGAGACAGCTCAGCATAAGCAATTGGACCCAGAAAAGAATTAGCAGAAGCTAACTTGGTCTGTTTGAATCATAATTGTCTGTAAAATAGCTCGGAACATTTGTCAGGTCATTGATTGAGGATGAGCAAGTAATAATCAGCCGTGATGGCGAGGGAGAATGGGACAAACAAGCTGATGCAGAATTTGTACTAATGCTTGCATTTATTTTACAGATTTAAATCTGAGCACAAATGCTAATTCCAAACAAATATCAGGTGAATACCACACCACTAAAGATGTACTCTGCTCATCAAAAGCAGGTAAGTACTTGAGAAGGATGAGATTTGTTAACTTAGTTAGTTATTAGTGATGAAAATTTAGAAATGGTATAATGGTTAGGCCTGTGCACAAATGCACATAATTTCGCCACATCCACATCGGTCATTCTATTGTGGAATTTCTCTACGTTTAAGTAAGAAAACTGAGGCAACTAATTATTTCAAACTGCATGCATGCCTCTTAGTGGTCAAGTTTATACTGTAACCTGTCAAGTTGATGGAGGAAGCTACATGCTTGGGACACATCCCTTGAGGGTGTTGTAGACATAGAAATCATAGAAATCATAGAAACCCTACAGTGCAGAAGGAGGCCATTCGGCCCATCGAGTCCGCACCGACCACAATCCCACCCAGGCCCTACCCCCACATATTTACCCGCTAATCCCTCTAACCTACGCATCTCAGGGGCAATTTTAACCTGGCCAATCAACCTAACCCGCACATCTTTGGACTTTGGATGCCAAAATTCCACAATTGTTGACCACCTCTCACCATCTGTTGCCTTGATGAGCTGGGAGCAGGTATGACATGAGCAGCAAACCTTGAATGTTCCTATTGCTTCCCATCCATGACTGCAGCAATGGAGTCATGTTGGGTGGCAGAAAATTTACCTTGACATTTTCAGACAAATTATCAATGATAGTATGACCTGGGGCATTACCTAAGAGGATGCAATACCTTGAAGATATTTTCTCTGGTGCAATATTTCTTCTTAGCGGGGAAGGCATACATTCTTGAAAGAAAAGCCCCCTCATCCAAGATTTCTTATTTAAAGGCCAAATGATGTGCAAATGTCCTATAACCCTGGTGTCTTTAACTGCTACGCCACTAAGGGCTTAAACTTGAAATCTCCTACAGCATTCCCACCAAGCAGGAGAATTAAGTGATCTTTGATGTGTTTACATCCTGGTTCTGTCTTCTGCTTATTGAAGATGCATGTGGACCTTTGCATGTCCGTATCCCGCCCACTGTGATTCCCGTGGCAGGCGGGACAGGAAAATTCCACCCCATGATTTCGATGTGCACACCATCACCACTCTATGTGACATTATAACAATTGTTTAGCAAACCAAGCTTAATCGGAGACCTACTATACTGAGAAGCAGATTCATTTCCTGAACTTGATCCGTTTGCATGCACAGTGATATGTCTATATCATTTGGTTATGACATTACTGTTGTACCGACTGTAGAGCAGTGCTGACAATCGTGGCCAAACTGACTGAAAAAGAAAATTGGATTTAAAATTCTGCTCTGGCATGTTGTTTGCGCTTAAACTGTCCGGAGTATTGCGTTGGAGTAGCCTGTCCATTATGATGGTAACTCTTTCATATACAAATGGCCAGTTTGGTGGTGAGCTTCACGTTATCAGCCTTGATTCTGAAAATAATAAAATTCCGAGTTGGGTGGCAGTTTTGCCAATGCAGCTTTCTTTTTGCAACTCTGCCAATAGGCTGAGTGGTAAAATATAGCTTAAGTTTATTTATTAGTGTCAGAAGTAGGCTTACATTAACACTATAATGAAATTAATGTGAAAATCCCCGAGTCGCCACACTCCGGTACCCGTTCGGGTACACTGAGGGAGAATTTAGCATGGCCAATGCACCTAACCAGCACATAGAAACATAGAAAAGCTACAGCACAAAACAGGCCCTTCGGCCCCACAAGTTGTGCCGAACATATCCTTACCTTTTAGGCCTACCTATAACACTCCATCCTATTAAGTCCCATGTACTCATCCAGGAGTCTCTTAAAAGACCCTATTGAGTTTGCCTCCACCATCACTGACGGCAGCCGATTCCACTCGCCCACCACCCTCTGTGTGAAAAACTTCCCCCTAATATTTCCCCTGTACCCACCCCCCAGCACCTTAAACCTGTGTCCCCTCGTAGCAGCCATTTCCACCCTGGGAAAAAGCCTCAGAGTCTACCCGATCCATGCCTCTCAACATCTTATATACCTCTATTGGGTCTCCTCTCATCCCACGTCTCTCCAAGGAGAAAAGACCGAGCTCCCTCAGCCTATCCTCATAAGGCATGCCACTCAATCCAGGCAACATCCTTGTAAATCTCCTCTGCATCCTTTCAATCTTTTCCACACCCTTCCTGTAATGAGGCGACCAGAACTGAGCACAGTACTCCAAGTGGGGTCTGACGAGCGTCTTATATAGCTGCATCATTATCCCCGGACTCCTAAACTCAATCCCTCGATTGATAAAGGCCAGCACACCATACGCCTTCTTAACCACCTCCTCCACCTGCGTGGCCGATTTTAGAGTCCTATGGACCCGGACCCCAAGGTCCTTCTGATCCTCTACAGTACTAAGAGTCTTTCCCTTTATATTGTACTCCTTCATCCCATTTGACCTGTCAAAATGGACCACTACGCATTTATCTGGGTTGAAGTCCATCTGCCACTTCTCCGCCCAGTCTTGCATCCTATCTATGTCCCTCTGTAACTTCTGACATCCCTCCAGACTATCCACAACCCCTCCAGACTATCCACAACCCCACCAACCTTCGTGTCGTCGGCAAACTTACCAACCCATCCCTCTTCTTCCTCATCCAGGTCATTTATGAAAATGACAAACAGCAAGGGTCCCAGAACAGATCCCTGGGGCATACCACTGGTGACCGACCTCCATTTAGAAAAAGACCCATCTATACACACACTCTGCCTCCTTTGGGCAAGCCAGTTCTGGATCCACAGGGCAGCAGCCCCTTGGATCCCATGCCCTCTCACTTTTTCTAGAAGCCTTGCATGAGGGACCTTATCGAACACCTTGCTAAAATCCATATAAACCACATCTACCGCTTTCCCTTCATCAATGTGTTTAGTCACATTTTCAAAGAACTCCACCAGGCTCGTATGGCACGATCTGCCTTTGGCAAAGCCATGCTGAGTATTCTTGAGCATACTAAACCTCTCTAAATGCTCATAAATCTTGTCCCTCAGGATCTTCTCCATCAGCTTACCAACCACTGAGATTAGACTCACCGGTCGGTAATTTCCTGGGCTATCCCTATTCCCCTTCTTGAAAATAGGAACCACATCCGCAATCCTCCGGCACCTCTCCCGTCTCCATCGACGATGCAAAGATCATCGTCAGAGGTTCTGCAATCTCTTCCCTCGCCTCCCACAGTAACCTGGGATACATCCCATCCGGACCCGGCGACTTATCTATCTTGATGCCATTTAAAGATTCCAGCACAACCTCTTTGTTAAAGTCCACATACTCAATCTTTTCAGTCCACCGCAGGCCTTCTGTACATCCACCCAGGTCCTTCTCCTCTGTGAAAACCGAGGCAAAATACTCATTAAGCACCTCTGCTATTTCTACTGGTTCCGTACAGATTTTCCGCCTTCACCTTTTATAGGCCCTATTCCTTCACGTCTCATCCTTTTTACTCTTCACATATTTATAGAACGCCTTAGGGTTTTCCTTAATCCTACCTGCCAAGGCCTTCTCGTGACCCCTTCTGACTCTCCTAATTTCCTTCTTTAGTCCCTTCCTACAAGCCGTATACTCATCGAGATCCCTATCTTCGCCAAGCTCTCTGAACCTTTTGTATGCTTTCCTTTTCTTCTCGACTAGGTTCCCCACAGCTTTCGTGCACCACAGTTCCTTTAACCGACCAACTCCTCCCTGTCTGCTCGGAACGTTGTCCTGTAGAACTCTGGACAGACACTCCTTGAAAAACTGCCACCTCTCTTCAGTACATTTCCCCGAGAATACCTCCTTCCAATTTACTCCTCTAATTTGCTGCCTTATGTCTTCATATTTCCCCTTACTCCATATAAACACTTTCCTAGCTTGCCTGATCCTCTCTTTCGGATTGTGGGAGGAAACCGGAGCACCCGGAGGAAACCCACACAGACACGGGGAGAACATGCAAACTCCACATAGACAGTCTCCCAAGCCAGGAATCGAACCCGGATCCCTGGCGCTGTGAGACAGCCGTGCTAACCACTGTGCCACCGTGTTGCCAGAAGTGAGTGAGAGTAGCTGGAAACTGGGCAATCAATGGTTAAACCCATTGCAGTGCTCACAGGAAAATCTGATCATTCTTTTTGAGTGTATATTTAGAGAGAGTGCATGATTGGGAGTCTTAATTATAATTTTAAAATGTTTTTTTCATAAATTAATTCAAGAGTGATGTCCTTTTAATGTGTGACCTCCTGTTTTTAAAGGTTGTAAAGAACTGGATTGCAGCCAGAGAAGGAAAACAAGACCCAGGTAATTTATTTGCACCAAATCGTTTCTTCAATATCTAATGTTTATTAAAATAATAGAGCATTTTATATGCGCAGTGTGCTTTATAGTGTACTGAAATACTCGATGCATTTAGATTATCATCTATCCGATTTACTGTTATCTCAAGCACATTAATCAACTGTGGCTGGGTCCCATTGGAAGCTGAACAAATGTAATAGACTAGTTAAGTGAGCTTTACAAATTAGTTGAAAGGCTGGCTGTGTAAAGTGGTACTTGGAATGAGACTTGCTTATCAGACAAATCCCATACACAGTGGGTAGCTTCTTGCTGCACCATTACTAATTCGAGTTGATTTCTCATGGTTCTTCATTAAAACCTATTCAAAGCGAATGGAAAGTGCAGAGTTCAGTCAGAAAGCCGGGAGTACAGCGGGAGCAGAACTGTTGGAAAACCTGGAATCCAGCCAGATTGGGGCCTGCGAAAAGCCACAAGTTCAGTCAGAGGGGGACCAGTGGAAAGCCGGGAGCTCAGTTGGAGTGGGGCCAATGGAAAGCTGGGAGTTCAGTGAGAGCGGGGCCAGTGGAAAGCCGGGAGTTCACCCAGAGCGGGGCCAGTGGAAAGCCGGGAGTTCAGTGAGAGCGGGGCCAGTGGAAAGCCGGGAGTTCACCCAGAGCGGGGCCAGTGGAAAGCCGGGAGTTCACCCAGAGCGGGGCCAGTGGAAAGCCGGGAGTTCACCCAGAGCGGGGCCAGTGGAAAGCCGGGAGTTCACCCAGAGCGGGGCCAGTGGAAAGCCGGGAGTTCACCCAGAGCGGGGCCAGTGGAAAGCCGGGAGTTCACCCAGAGCGGGGCCAGTGGAAAGCCGGGAGTTCACCCAGAGCGGGGCCAGTGGAAAGCCGGGAGTTCACCCAGAGCGGGGCCAGTGGAAAGCCGGGAGTTCACCCAGAGCGGGGCCAGTGGAAAGCCGGGAGTTCACCCAGAGCGGGGCCAGTGGAAAGCCGGGAGTTCACCCAGAGCGGGGCCAGTGGAAAGCCGGGAGTTCACCCAGAGCGGGGCCAGTGGAAAGCCGGGAGTTCACCCAGAGCGGGGCCAGTGGAATGCTGGAAGCTCAGTCGGAGTGGGACCAGTGGAAAGCTGGGAATTCAGCGAGAGTGGGAACAGTGGAAAGCTGGGAGCTCAGCCAGACTGGGACTAGTGAAAAGCCATTTCAGTGAGACCAGAGCCATGGAAAGGTCCATTGACCTCGGGCAGGGATTTTCTAGTTTCAGGGCAAGCAACACCGGAAAATCCCACCCATGGAGTCAGAATTGGCTGAGTGAAAGGAAACATGGCAGTGGTTAATAGATGTTTTTCAGGCTAGAGAAAGATTTGTGGTGGAGTTCCCCAGGGGTCAGTATTAGGACACCAAAAGAGAAAACGCTGGAAAATCTCAGCAGGTCTGGCATCATCTGTAAGGAGAGAACAAAGTTGATGTTTCGAATCCAGACGACCCTTTGTCAAAGCTAAAAGGCATAGAAAGTGGGAGATATTTATACTGCAGGGTGAGGGAATGAAAGGTGAGTCATAGCCACAGAAACCAGGGAAAAAGGTTGCTAATAGCTGTCCACAGAGAGAATAAAGTGTGTGAATGGCCAAATGGCAGAGAAGCTGTAAGCTGTGACAGGTGAAGATGTTGGGGGAGCGGGGAGAAAGATGAGACAGAGGTAGAATGTAGAAAAGGGGAAGCAGGGGGAGAAAAGGGAAGGGGGATGAAGTAGCGGGAAAGGGGGGGAGGGGAAGAAAAATGAAGAAAGGCAATAAAGAAATAAAAGGTAGAGAGCAGTAAAAAATTAAATAAAATAGAATGAAAACAAAGGGGGCTGAGGTGAGGTAGAGCAAATCATAAGTTGTTGAATTCGATGTTGAGACCGGAAGGCTGTAAAGTGCCTAGTCGGAAGATGAGATGCTGTACCTCCAGTTTGCGTTAAGCTTCACTGGAACATTGCAGCAAACCAAGGACAGACATGTGGTCATGGGAGCAGGATCGTGTGTTAAAATGGCAAGTAACCGGAAGGTCAGGGTCCTGATTGCGCACAGACCAAAGGTGCTCAGCAAAGTGATCACCCAGTCTACGCTTGGTCTCTCCGATATAGAGGAGGCCACATTGGGAGCAGCGAATGCAATAGACCAAATTGAAAGAGGTGCAAATGAAACACTGTTCAACCTGGAATGAGTGTTTGGACCTTGGATGGTGAGCATAGAAGAGGTAAAGGGACAGGTGTTACACCTTCTGTGATTGCATGGGAAAATGCCACGAGTGACGAGAGAGTTGTTGGGTCTCATGGAGGAGTGGACTAGGTTATCCCGGAGGGAACGGTCTCTGCAGAATGCTAACAGAGGGAGTGAAGGGAAGATGTGTTTGGTGGTGGCATCACACTGGAGTTGGCGAAAATGGCGGAGGATTATGCTTTGCATGCGGAGGCTGGCGGCATGAAATGTGAGAACAAGGGGGACTCTATCCTTGTTCTGGGAGGGAGTGAGGGTCATGGCGTGGGAGATGGACTACATGCTATTGAGTGTTAGGACACTTGCTCTTCCCGATATATTAATGACCCAGACCAGAGGTCAAAATTTGCAGATGATACAAAACTTGGAAACATTGTAAACTGTGAGGAGGATGGTGTGGAACTTCAAAAGGATGTCGAGAAGTTGGTGAACAGTTGACAGATGAAGTCCAGTGCAGAGAAGTGAGAAGTAATTTCTTTTGGTAGAAAGAGCATAGGGAGACCATGTAAAATAGAGTACAATTCCAAAGTAGGTGGAGGAGCAGTGCGACCTGAGTCTATCTGTACATACGTCATTGAAGGCAGCAGGATAGATTGAGAGAGCTATTCAATATCCTAGGCTTTATTAATAGGGCATACAATACAAAAAAAATGAGGTTATGTTGAACTTGTGTAAGACACCTCTGGCCTCAGTTGAAATATTGCATCCATTTCTGGACACTGTAGGAAAGATGAGGAGAATGCAGAAATGATTCACGAGAAAGGTTCTCGCGATAAGGAACTTCAGTTATGAATTCAGATTGGAGAAATTAGGACTGTTTTCCTTGAAGGAAAAAAAGGCTTTGAGGAGATTTCATGAGATATTCGAAATCATGAAGGATCTCGAGAGAGTAGATGGGGAGTAACTGTTTCCACTCTGAAAGGATAGAGAATGAGAGGGCGCAGATTTAAAATAATTAGTAAAAGAAGGAGAGGCGGCATGAGGAAAAGCTTATTCATGCAGCAAGTAGTTAGGGTCTGGAATGCACTGTCTGAGAGGTGGAAGCAGGTTCAATTGAAGCATTCAAAAGGGAATTAGACTGTTAACTGAAAAGGAAGCATATGCAAGACTACAGGGAGGTGGAAGAATGGAACTACATGAATTGCTCAGTTGATGAGCTGGTGTGGACACTATGGGCCAAATGGCCTCCCCTTTTTGCGCTGTAACAACAACTTCCATGAAATATGGTGATACAGTTCAGACATCTGTTTTTACTACCCACGTTTTTTCCAATTTTAACACGTGAGGGGTAGAAATCTTCTTGCCTGTAGCGCAAAATAAGTGGGATCACAGTGGTCACCTCATATATGCCCCACTTGGTATTCGATTCTGTTGAAGTCAATGCAATGGAATATCACATAGGGGGTATAATAACCAGCAGCAGGTAGCGTACAGAGTGGCCCAAGAAGAATTTCTAGCCCATAAAGTGGTACTCAAAATATACCATAGCTGCACAACCTAATGGAGTTCCTCTTAGCTAATGTATGATTTTGTCCAATTGGCTTTATATGTTGAAATGTAAAGAATGCTTCATGGCTGACCATATCCTTTGCGTATACAACCCTTTATGTGAAAGAAAAAAGACTTGCCCATTCTAAAACAGCTTTCACGATTTCATTGTCCCAATATGCTTTGCAGCCAATGAAGTACTTCTAAAATGTAGCCACAGTTGCAACATAAGAAACAAGGTAGCCAATTTTCACATGGTGAATTCTCTCAAGCCCCAATGCGATAAATGATCCGACAGTCTGTGTTTCGTGCTGGTTGAGTGATAACTATTGGCCAGGAAAGCGCTTTGTGTATAAAGCTCTTGCTATGTTTCTGGTCCTTGTTAAATTGTGCACCTTTCTCCACTATAGATCATACTCCAGTACTTCCGCTGAAGATGCAATTAAGAAAGGAGAAGTGCCTCCCACTCCGCCGCCAAGACTTCCAAAGACTCATTCCAGAGCCTCTTCTCTGGACCTCAATAAACTTTTCCAACAAGGTACCCAAAGTAAGTGATCCTTCCAGTGTGCCTGAAGAGCAAGCTTTGCTCTAGAAGTGACTGTCCTTTTCTCCACATGCTCGTTTGAAATAAAGAATGACCTGCAACTATTATTACCAGAAAAAATGTAGTGTGGTACGTTTATCATAAAATAATTCTAATTTTGGCCAACTGCACTTTCAACTTTTTGTGCAGCATATTATTCAAATATCACCATGCATAATTTTTATTGGAATCTAATGCTTTATGTCTGGAATGTGGTAGCCAACATAAACATATCAGCTGGGATTTTCTGGCCATTCATGCCCCGCCACCGCTGCCAGTGAGGACAGAGAATTTGGTGCTCAGCCAAATCTCCCTTCACTGCAGCAGGACCAGAAAATCCTGCTGGTGTGAACAGCTAGAAAATTCTACCCATTATTTTTTTCCGTCTTCAACAACCACCAAGGTAAGATTTGCAAGCAATCTGTCCTCTGTTATATAACTTACAATTGTATTTTATTTGCACATAACTTAATGGCCATAAAAGTTACAGCTGTAGCTCAGTTAGTAAGGTGAGTCTTCTCTGGGTACATGTACGATATCTTTAGGCCGGAATTTTACTGCCTCATCTGCCTAGGAATTGGGGCAGGCGAGGCTCGCAGAACAGAATTCTCTGCTGGTCTTGGGCACGATTTTACTAGCCTCGCCTGAGCGACGTCATAAAAATCCTGAAGTTGGTCTTACTCCCACTTTGAACTGGAGGTTCTGCTAGGTTGCATTGATAATTGCAAAATTGATCAAACCAGTATTGAGAATACCCAACCCAAATAATCATCTAATGCAAATCACATTTCCACAATTTTTCACATTGGTTTAAAAACCATTACACTGGAAGCCACCTTATGTACAGGACTGGCTATGCCAACCAGATTGAATCCATCACCAAGATGAATATACGTTAATATCACCAGTTAGCGGGGCATCAAAGAAGCTCTTCAAATTAAACTTCTTTGAGGTGCATGAATGGGCACCTTTTTTTAAAGTTTTATATATATTTTAATCGACTAAGAAATTGTCAGTAAAAATTGTTCTGTATATTTTTTTTAAGTTATTTTAAGGGTTAGACGAGGCTTATACAAGACACTCAGATTAAAATACTTAATTTTTCAGCTGTATTAATAAAGTTGCATCAGGTTACCATGCTTAAATATCTTGAGAAACATTTTTAATGTAAACGTTTTTAAAAAGTATCCTAAAATGCTGCCTGATCACACTGGTTCATGGAAGAGTTTGCATTCTACAATGTATAAAGTAGGCTTGAAAGGAAACCTGAACAAATTATTCCCTTGTCCAGATTGCGGATTACATAGAAAGTAGAAGCAGGAGTAGGTCATTTGGCTCTTTGAGCCCGTTCAGCCATTCATTTTGATTATGGCTGATCATCAAATTTAATATCCTGATCCATTTAGCTCCAAGAGTTATATCGAATTCCTTCTTAAAATCACTCAATGTTTTAGCCTCAACTACTATTACACCCAAAGCAGATATTCTTGGATCCAACTGAGCTGCTGATCTCGACTGAGGGAGTGACAAGAGCACGACAATTGGACTCTTAATCCACCGGGTTAGCGAGAGGGAGATTGGATTGAGTTTCCAAAGTCAATTGGTATTCAGCAGTATATGCATCTGGAAGTTGGATGAAAACTGGTTTGGGCTTGATGATGATACTCCCATGTCAAATTGTTGATATTTACCATCAAGTCTTGCACTCAGACAAGATACTGGCGAACACCCAGTGTGCCTTTGGAAATGAACTCCAGAAAGGACACAACACATTCAGGATGTGTTAGGAGCAGACATTATTTTTTCAGTCCACCAGGTGATACAAGTTACTTAAGAACCATTGTAATGCTGTGCACACAATGAGTTCCTGATTGAGCCATTCACAAGAGTGAGATGAACATGTCCATCAAAACCACAATATCTTGCGAGGAGAAAATGAAGGAGAAACCGAAATAATTAAAGACTAAAATTCTGAAGACTCCAAGATTCTTTGGTGAACATTGAGATTTCTTAAAGCTATCAATTTGGAGCATTTGATAGTTCAGGTTTTGGCAAAGGCTGACATTCCGTCCAAGGATCAACAGCCTTCAAGTCCAGAGCCACGTGCTTTGAAATCTCATTGTTAATAATAATTAATCAATGCATCTATTTTATTTCTATAAAGACTGCGACCAGAGAAACTGGGCAATTTCCCAAGCACTTGGATTTCAATTGCAGATTATTTTTTGTTTTGCTGCTTGCAGTGGTTTAGTTGAGGCAAATGTTTTTCAAAAGGTTCTTCAGGAGAAAGTGGTTAGAACATATGTATCCCAGTTATTGCCGACTCTGTTAACTTAATGTTGGAATCCAACCTTGGATACTTTGTATTGCCTGAGTGATTTTTTTAAAAATTCACTTAACTGTCAGAGAATATCCTGAAACCACATGTTTGGATCAGGATCAGCAACAATCCGATTGATATTTCATTTAGAGTTATCCTTTGATATTTTTCAAAAGCATTCTATGTTTTAAAAAGTTGGCAAAGAGAAATCTAAAGTTATAATCCTGTCAAAATTGTTACCACATGCTTTATTTAGAAATCCCATCTCTCCTTCAGTGCTTTCACATGTCAATAGCTATTGTCTCTGGCATATAATGCAGTACATATTTGGTCACTTAGAGTCATAGAGACTTACAGCATGGAAACAGGCCCTTTGGCCCAACTTGTCCATGCCGCCCAGTTTTTCCCACTAAGCTAGTCCCAATTGCCTGCATTTGGCCCACGTCCCTCTCCCCATCATACCCATGTAACTGTCTAAATGCTTTTTAAAAGACAAAGTTGTACCCACCTCTACTACTGTCTCTGGCAGCTCATTCCAGACACTCGCCACCCTCTGTGTGAGAAAATTGCTCCTTTGGATCCTTTTGTATCTCTCTCCTCTCACCTTAAACCTATGCCCTCTAGTTTTAGACTCCCCTATCTTTGGGAAAAGATGTTGACTATCTACCTTATCGATGCTCCTTACTTAACCTCATCCAAATTAATACTTCCTATAGTCAAGTCACATTGTCTCAGTAAGTTGATTATCCTGACATTAGAAATGTCAGCAATCTTACCACTACAAAATAACCACAATGATTCCAAAAGAATATACTTTTTTTTCAAAGCAAAGTACTTTTACCTGTAACTGTTGTGACTAAAATGGATGCAGTACCTATAGTGTCATAATACAGAATCCACAGGGTGCACCACATTGTTAAAGTAACAGAAGCAAGTATGCTGTATAAAGTTCAATGTCATTACTGTTTAACCCTTGGTTAATGGAAGTGTCAAATGGTCTCTTTCTAACTAACAATTTATTGCACAGCTCGTAGACTGATTGGTGTTAATATTTATTTTTATGATTTATTAGCAGTGAAATCTGGTTGGCCACAGCCACCTCCTGCTGTCCCTCCACGACCGCCAATTGCCAAGGTAAGGTGCAGTGCTTTCACAAGAGTATAAACTGTGTTACCTTGTTCACTGTGCAAAAAGAAGTTTGTAACAATTAAACTGACGAAGGGGTGGGGGATAAAATTAGAATTGTAAAGTGAGTTCTTGCTATATTGGATCTAAATGAAAGGAGATGTGTTTGCTCAGCAGTCCCAGAGAAAGAGATCTGCAGGCCAAGGCGATGTTTGCACATTGCTATAAAAGCAGCTGCCACCATCTCGCAAGGAAATAAAGAGCTGGGGTGGAATTCTCCCAAAACAACCTAAGTATCGTAACGCGAGAATAATGGACTGATCTGCACTGGTGTCTTGGGCATCCTCCCACTGCAATCCTCCCACACTCGGTCACTTTTTGGAGAGTTGAGAGTTTTGTGCTGAGTGAGCCTGGCTTCAGAATGCTTGGCTGCCATTTCACAAGGACGCCCCATTCTCACAATGCACTGAGACCCCCCTCGTCCTGCAGACATCGGAACCCCTCTGCTCCTCCCCATCGGCAGCATGTTCCCCCACCCCCTCCCCCTGGGTCGCCAGCATCAAGGCTCTCTCGATGGGTCCCCCTACCTGACCGCGACATGCCCCCCCCCCCCCCCCCCATTGTCACCTCCAACAGGATCCACTCCAGCGTGACCCCATCCTGCACAGCACCCTTGTCATAGCCCCCCACTCAGGCCCAACCCCCCTTGGCACTGCCCCTGGCACATGGAGTGCCCAACTGGCACTGGCAGGGTGTCCAGTGGGCACCACCAGTGTGCCAGATGGACACTGCCAGGTGAGCACTGCCCAATGTCCACTGCTAGCCATGCCCCCCCCACCCCCCCCACCCCCCCCCCCCCCACCCTGCCCCAACCATCGGGGCTTCAATGGCCACAGCTCTCCCCCGGCTTGGCCATCATACCGGATCTCCCCTGCGAGAGACCAGTAGTGATTCTTGCTGTCATCACGCCGTGCCTGAAGGCCGGTGACGTCGATGCGCTGGGATTTGAATGGGCGACGCATGTTTAAATGCTCCTTTAAATATGCTAATCGGCCTCCCGCCCTTTCTGGTTCGCGTCATTAGAAAGAGTCTGGGAGACTCGCAAACTGTTTGACGCAGGACATGAAACCAATTATTAGGCCTGTACGCTTTTCTGTGGGATCGGCGCGATCTGTGCCAGGCACGGCCAGGTCGGAGAATCACCCTCCGTGTGCCCAGGTGCCATTTCCTGTTTTGCATCTTGTTTATAAACAAGTGTGTGAAGAAGTATCAACGAGTCGGATTGTAGACAATGCAGAGGGAAATATTGACTGTACAATTCCAAAATTCATCATTACATGGCCACCCGTGGTGTAGTGATGTCGTGACTTCTTGAAGCGTCACCATGTGCTGCTGACCCTTGACCTTGCTTGCTTGCCTAGGAGGTGACGAATGCAGACCTGTCAACTCCTCACAATAGGAAAGTCAGGATAGATGTCCAGTGATTGCTCTTACACAACTCTTGGCATCCAAGTAGATTAACTGTTGCTCTCGTAATTGAATTTAAGTAGTCAAAAAGATGAAGGAGCTTGGAGGGGAGAAGAGTCATACCTGTCCCCACACACACACACACACACACACAATTTATTTTTGTAGCAATACTGTGGAACTGTCTATTACAAAATGTTTGACAGGATTATACTTCACTGTAACACCCGACCCCAGACAATTAACCTGCCGGAACTCACCGAGTTCCTAACGCAACCCAATGCCCATATTATTGGCCCTAGCAAGGACTTAATCCCTTCACAAGAGGGAGACTGAGCAAAATTCTGCAGCAATAAAATCTGCAACGCTGGAGGACTGTTGAGAGCAGTTAGCAAACTTTCCTCTGTCATCTTTTGCAGATTGCTCCCATTCCCACCAAAGCTGAGGGCAGTAATATATCTGCCAAGCAGCAAGAGAAAGTTCAACAGCCAAACTTTGCAGATTTCAGCAAGTTTTGTGAGCAGGTAAGAACAATTGAATGAATTACATGGGCTGTACTCAGATTAATTCTGGAGATGCATCTGCATCATTCTACTATGTGGTGGGGCGGGATGACAGTGGGATAAGGCAATATTCGTCCATCCCTGCCAGAAAGTGAGCAAAGCAACAACTTAAGTGTTAGCTTTGGCTCGGTGTTTACATTTTTGTCTCCAAATCAGAACATCTTAAGCTGGAGACTTGAGGCCATGGTTTAGGCTGGTACTTCAGCACAGTAGAGCTTGCTACAATGTCAAAGGTTCTATCGTTTGGATGAAACATTGGCCCCATCTGATGTATTAAATGGGTATAGAAGATGCCTTGTTGTATATTTGATATATTTCCTGAGCATTGTAGAGATGGCACTAGTTTCCAAGCGGGGGTGGGGGAGCAGATGGCTTAGTGGTAATGTCACTCAACTTGTAATCCATAAACCCAGGCCAATGCCATGGGGACACGAGTTCAAATCCCACTACAGCATCTGGTGGAATTTAAATTCAATTAATTAAAAAATCTGGAATTGAAAGCTTGTCTCAATAATGGTGACTATCCTACATTCATAGAATCCTACAGCAGAAGGAGGCTATTCGGCCCATCGAGTCTGCACTGACCACAATCCCACCCAGGCCTATCCCCATAACCCTTTGCATTTACCCTAGCTAGTCCTCCTGACACTGAAGGAGAATTTAGCATGGCCAATCCATTTAACCCACACACCTTTGGACTGTGGGAGGAAACCGGAGCACCCGGAGGAAACCCACGCAGGCACGGGGGGGAAAAAGTGCAAACTCCACACAAACTGTGACCCAAGCTGGGAATCAAACCCAGGTCCCTGGTGCTGTGAGGCAGTGCTAACCACTGTGCCATCGTGCCACCACGTAGATTGTCTTAAAAACCCATCTGGTTCACTAATATCCTGGAAAGCAACCTGCCACCCTTATCTGCCACCCTTATATGAAGGGGCAGTGCTCCAAAAGCTTGTGGCTTGTGCGACCAAATAAACCTGTTGGACTTTAACTTGGTGTTGTGAGACTTCTTACTGTGCTTACCCTTATCTGGTCCAGTCCACATGTGACTTCAGACACACGGCAATGTGGTTCGAATGCAAAGTGCCCTAAATAGCAAGCCACTCAGTTCAAGGGCAACCAGCAGTGGCAACAATTGCTGGTTTGCCAGTGACATCTACATCCCATGAAAGAATAGAGGAAGCAGGTTTATTTACAAAAGTTTTAAAATATCTCTGCAATCACAAAGTGCCTGCACAGCTCAGCTTCTAGTAGCTTCTACGACACCTGTTTACTTGCTCTGAGTCCTCACTCAGGCTCAATCAATCAAGCAAAGTGAGAACAGATCAATTTCCAACTTTCATAATCAAAAACAGACAATTGAACAGTGCATCTCTTTCCCCCCTCCTTGTAAAACTTTATTTTAAATTAAAATTCTTATCCTAAACGCCAAACAAATGTACATCAAATCATTTCTTAGGATTCACCTTGTCTGTTTTCTCCAAGTACAGAAATTATCTTTGAATTATGAAGTAGACCACGCTGAGATCTACAAACCTGAGGTTATGATTCTGCATGATCATTACGTAAACCTGAGGGATACTGGGCCTCAGAGTTGCACTGATGATAACAATCTGATCATCTGTAGATGCGTACAGGTCGATGACCAGATCCTTATGTAGCTAACAATATAGTCAGCACTTGGTGATTGGTGCGGAGTGAACTTTATAACGTCTCAATACACATGCCAGTATTCACAAGCATACATGCAGACTAGTGTTTCTCGCTCTCCAGTAAAGTATTTGTGTTCAGTTTTTGATGATGGATGTGAGCAATTTGGTCATTCACTTCCTTCAATGCACCAAGAGAGTACAACTCCAGTTACATTTCCTGACTGATCTGTGGTGACATTCGTTTCAACCCACCTGTAGGAACATATAACGATCGATGGAGATTTGGGCGGCATGGTGGCACGGTGGTTAGCACTGCTGCCTCACAGAGCCAGGGACCCGGGTTCGATTCCAGCTTGGGTCACTGTGTGGAGTTTGCATGTTCTCCCTGTGTCTGCATGGGTTTCCTCCAGGTGTCATAGTCATAGAGTCATAGAGGTTTCCAGCATGGAAACGGGTCGTTTGGCCCAACTTGTCCATGCCGCCCTTTCTTTTTTAAATCCCCTAAACTAATCCCAATTGCCCACATTTGGCCCATATCCCTCTATACCCATCGTACCCATGTAACTATCTAAATGCTTTTTAAAAGACAAAATTGTACCTGCCTCTACTACTACCTCTGGCAGCTTGTTCCAGACACTCACCACCCTGTGTGTGAAAAAATTGCTCCTCTGGACACTTTTGTATCTCTCCCCCCTCACCTTAAACCTGTGCCCTCTAGTTTTAGACTCCCGTATATTTGGGAAAAGATATTGACTATCTAGCTGATCTGTGCCCCTCATTATTTTATAGACCTCTATAAGAGCCTCCTATGCTCCAGAGAAAAAAGTCCCAGTCTATCCAGCCTCTCCTTATAACTCAATCCATCAAGTCCCGGTAGCATCCCAGTAAATCTTTTATGCACTCTTTCTAGTTTAATAATATCCTTTCTATGATAGGATGACCAGAATTGCACACAGTATTCCAAGTGTGGCCTTACCAATGTCTTGTACGACTTCAACAAGACATTCCAACTCCTGTATTCAATGTTCTGACCAATGAAACCAAGCATGCCGAATGCCTTCTTCACCACTCTGTCCACCTGTGACTCCACTTTCAAGGAGCTATGAACATGTACCCCTAAATCTCTCTGTTCTGTAGCTCTCCCCAACGCCCTACCATTAACTGAGTAAGTCCTGCCCTGGTTCAATCTACCAAAATGCATCACCTTACATTTGTCTAAATTAAACTCCATCTGCCATTCGTCAGCCCATTGGCCCAATTGATCAAGATCCCGTTGCAATTGGAGATAACTTTCTTCACTGTCCACTATGCCACCAATTTTAGGGTGCTCTGGTTTCTTCCAACAGTCCAAAAGACTTGCTGGTTAGGTGCATCGGCCATGCTAAATTTTCCCTCTGTGTATCTGAACAGGTTCCAGAATGTGGCAGCCAGGGGATTTTCATATTAACTTCATTGCAGTCAGCCTACTTGTGACATTCTTTTAAAAAATGCAATTTTCATCATGAATGTCATTAATGTTTCAAATGTTGTTTGCTGTCTGATTATCCATTCCCATGGTGCATCATTGTACTGTGCCTTCCAAAGAGTCTCTGTGCATTAGGGGTGAATTTGTGCTAAAATTTGGTAGCTTCAAGGCACGACTGACTGCTTCACAGTAGACAGAGTTGGAAGTGCTTGAATTGTTTTGATGTTGTCATGCATCAGCTATACTCCATTGTACCCTGGGAAGTTGCTCTCTGGTGCGGGAATGTTCATTTATCCTCGTTAAGCACCAAATCGTGGTGAGCGGGTCTTGTGAGCACTGCTGGTCTCCTGTTACATCACCATATTAGATGCTGAGGGGTCCTGCCGGGGTGGATGTGGAGAAGATGTTTCCTCTTCTGGGAGAATCTAGAACTAGGAGTCAGTGGTTAAAAATAATGGGTCGCCATATTGAAATGGAGATGAGGCTAAATTCTTTTACCCAGAGGGTTGTGAGACTTTGGAAATCTCTTCCTGAAAAGGTGCTGGAAGCAGAGTCTTGGAATATTTTGAAGGCGGAGGTGGATAGATTCTTGGTGAGCATAGGAACGATAGATTATCCGGGGTAGGCAGGATGTGGATTTGAGGTTGCTATCAGATCAGCCATAATCTTATTTAGTGGCAGAGCAGGCTCGAGGGGCTGAATGGCCATCACCTGCTCCTAATTAGTTCTGTTGTGTCTCTTCCATGGACAATTATGTCATCAAGTAGGTTGAGCATCTCTTCTTCAACGTCTGACAAAACTGAAGAAACTATCATCTGGATTGCGCTGGGTGCTGATCTTAGTCCATAGTGCATTCTGTGGTGCTGAAACACACCTTTATAAAAGGTAACAAAAGCTGTAAGATATCTCTGCTAGTGGTATCTGAAGATAACTCCATCACATATTGAGCTTTGTGAAGTCTGTGTGGTAATGAGATGTACTGATGATTATTGGATTGTAGGACAGGAATTCTTGTCTGGAATGATTGCTTTGTTGACTATCTTAAGGTTGATGCAGAGTGCAAAGTCTGTCATTTTTGCATCGTGCAATGACTAGATTTGGTATCCATTAATGTCCACAGTGGTGAGTTTGTTCAATCAATCATACCAACTGCTTGTAATTGTTTCAGCTCCTGTGACACTTGGGAACAAATTGCAACAGGCAACTGTATAAAATTTTGCAAAACTGGCGGAATTCATGTGTTGTTGCAAGGAGCACAACAGTACTCCTCAATTTCCCCCCAAAATTCAGTAAATAAGGAAGAATTCCAGAGTGTATAGTCCGCACCATCGGTGTGTACTCTGATGGGGGTTTTCAATTTTAATCCAAGCCTATTCGAAAGGTTTACCCTGTTAAGCCTTTAGCTACATGGAACAGGAACGTGTCTATGGCGATGTTTTTGTAGTGTACTGGAACTGTGATCATTCCCAAAACCGGAATAATTAAGTCCTCGTAACACTTCAGCCATAACACTTTACAAAGAAAAGAAAGCATTCGTTCTGTTGCTGAGGCCAAATGTTAGCCCTCAGCTTAACATCACGAAATCAGATTATAGAACCATAGAAAATTACAGCTCAGAAACAGGCCTTTTGGCCCTTCTTGTCTGTGCCGAACCATTTTTTGCCTCGTCCCACTGCCTTGCACTTGGACCATATCCCTCCACACCCCTCTCATCCGTGAACCCGTCCAAGTTTTTCTTAAATGTTAAAAGTGATCCCGCATTTACCACTTTATCCGGCAGCTCATTCCACACTCCCACCACTCTGCGTGAAGAAGCCCCCCCTAATATTCCGTTTAAACTTTTCTCCTTTCACCCTTAACCCATGCCCTCTGGGTTTTTTTCTCCCCTAGCCTCAGCGGAAAAAGTCTGCTTGCATTCACTCTATCTATACCCATCAAAATCTTATACACCTCTATCAAATCTCCCCTCAATCTTCTACGCTCCAGGGAATAAAGTCCCAACCTATTCAATCTCTTTCTGTAACTCAGCTTCTCAAGTCCCGGCAACATCCTTGTGAACCTTCTCTGCACTCTTTCAACATTATTTACATCCTTCCTGTAACTAGGTGACCAAAACTGTACACAATACTCCAAATTCGGCCTCACCAATGCCTTGTATAACCTCACCATAACACTCCAACTTTTATACTCGATACTCCGATTTATAAAGGCCAATGTTCCAAAGGCACTCTTTACGACCCTATCCACCTGTGACGTCAATTAGGGAATTCTGTACCTGTATTCCCAGATTCCTCTGGTCATTTATCTCATTGCTGCCTGTGGGGCCCTGTACGGTATAAATTTGATACCCATGTTTTCCTACATTACAGCAGTGACTATACTATGAAAGTATGTACTGACTGTTAAACGCTTTGGAACTCCATGAGTGTGTGAATTGTGCTACAGAAATGAAATTTCATTTTCCTTTCCCCACAAGGTTGAAATGAAGAAGATCAATAGTGACAATTTAGAGTGAATCCACAACTGTTGTAATGTCACCTCAGGTTTTACTGATGTCAAATTAGCTGGTTTTACAAGATGAATTTTAAGCATCTAGAGTTGACTGCTACAGCAGTGTGTAAATGGGGCTTTAGAAATTATCCACATTTTCTCAATTGTACAGTATTTGACTGAAATTATTCTCAATCAAGCTAAATTTACAACAGGTAGGAAGTTTCATTTGGCATGAGAAATCTGCAGGTTTAATCACTTTTTTTCCCCTCCGATAAACTCGACCATTCTTTCCCTTCCCCAAGACGTGGCCATCAGGCACTTTCTACCGGTGGCACTCTGAATCGAGCCAACTGTAGGTGTGTGAGAGTAGCTTAGGGTGACTATCCCACCAACCCCATACGATACATCTGGTCACGGTCTAGCACCTCCATACAAGGCAAGCTGAGACTCAGACTCAGTATTTTGGGAAGATGTTCCTATTAACACAGCGGCTCACTTGTGCTGCGTCCTTGAAAGTCATATTTAGAATTATTGGGAGATAATTTACAATTCCTGTAGTGAGTTATAAAAATCAATGAGTTTTTAAACGGAAAAGTTATGCTGATATACAGGAATGCACGCACACACACATGCTTGTTGACCTACATGCACGCACACACATGCTTGTTGACCTACATGCACGCACACACACATGCTTGTTGACCTACATGCACGCGCACACACATGCTTGTTGACCTACATGCACGCACACACACATGCTTGTTGACCTACATGCACGCACACACACATGCTTGTTGACCTACATGCACGCACACACACATGCTTGTTGACCTACATGCACGCACACACACACACATGCTTGTTGACCTACATGCACGCACACACACACACATGCTTGTTGACCTACATGCACGCGCACACACATGCTTGTTGACCTACATGCACGCACACACACATGCTTGTTGACCTACATTAAAAGTGCCGTTGTTGCCACATACAAGAATGAAAATTCCATGGTTTTAATTCCGGAAAAGAAGCATTTAGAACTTGCTTACATTTGCTGACTTTGCCAAAACAGATCCAACTTTGGGATAAATCTGATTTATGCTGCTAGGCGGAAATACACCAGATTATATGATCAATGTCAGTTCTTGTTTGAAGTAAATACCATCACTGGCCCAGTTTTAAATGAAGATCAAAATGGATGTGGTTCTTTAGAGTTCTATTCCCCAAAGTAACTTTTCAACTTCTTTTCACCTCCAGTTCCATCTTCTGAAGGCAGTGACTTGCCCTGGGCTGGGAGAACAGTGATTGCTTTGGCTCTTTGCTTAAGAGGCAGTTGTTCATGTATGAGATTAGATAGTGAGCAGGCTGGTAGGATGTTTGACCATGGTGACCAAGGAAAGTGTCATCAGGGCCAAACCTGATCCTCCTCTTACCTTCCATCCACATTTGGGCACACACAGTAAGTTCTCCCCTCCGTAACGTGGGGTACTAAGTCTAATTGTAGTCTCCATAGCCCTTTCCATGTAGATGGTCAGGTAAGCAGCAAAAGGTCTGAATTGAACCAGGGATTTTCCTGATCAGTAACTCATTGATTAAACTATCAGGCCAGCTTTATGCTGTTAGCCTCTGACCCAGTCTCCATTATATCATGCTCCTGCCCACTTCCAAATCCACAAACCATGGCTCTTTTCTTACATTTTGCCCAATTGGTCATAATTCATGTGAGTTAGGGTTGCCAACTCTGATTAAATGTATTCCTAGATGTGTTTCATCACATAGCTTGTCTCCACACTCTAGCCATCGGTCAACCAACACATCCATTCTTGTGATGCACTGCCTTTCTATGCCAGTTAGAAAGCAAAAAGCCTCATTACTCATTTGGATGATTGATTTGATTTTAATTTGCTTTATTATTGTCACATGTATTGGTATCCAGTGAAAATTATTGTTTCTTGTGTGCTATGCAGGCAAAGCATACCATTCATAGAGAAGGAAAGGAGAGAGTGCAGAATGTAGTGTTACAGTCATAGGTAGGGTGTAGAGAAAAATCAACTTAATATGAGGTAGACCCATTCAAAAGTCTGATGGCAACAGGGAAGAAGCTGTTCTTGAGTCAGTTGGTACGTGACCTCAGACTTTTGTATTTTTTTCCTGACAGAAGAAGGTGGAAGAGGGTGTGTCCCGGGTGCATGGGGCCCTTGATTATGCTGGCTGCTTTTCCAAAATCTTCCCAAAGTGCTGAGTCTGGGTCTCGGCTTGCCTTGTATGGAGGTGCTAGACCGTGACCAGATGGGGCTTAGTGGGAAGTTTAGACAGAGTCAATGGATGGGAGGCTGGTTTGAGTGATGGACTGGGCTTCGTTCATGACCCTTTGTAGCTTCTTGCAGTCTTGGATAAAGCATGAGCCATACCAAACTGTGATACAACCAGAAAGAATGCTTTCTATGGTGCATCAGTAAATGTTGGTGAGAGTCGTAGTGGACTTGCCAAATTTCCTTAGCCTCCTGAGAAAGTAGAGGCATTGGTGGGCTTTCTTAACTATAGCATCGACGGGGAGGGACCAGGTCAGGTTGTTGGTGTACTGGATACCTAGAAACTTGAAGTTCTCGACCATTTCCATACGCTCAGCAAGGATGAAGAGCATTTCTTTTTGCTCCCTTCCCAGGAAGAATGGAATTTTAGTGAAGATAACCACAGCCAGTTTTTTTTTAAAAACTGAGGTTAGGACGAAATACAATTTGAACACTCCCTGACAACAGTCACATGTGAGATGCTTGAATGAGATTGTGGACGCTACCTTGTTCTTGCATGTTTCTACCCGGGCAAAGAATCAATTCCTTCAGGAGGGGAGAGAAAGAAACTGGTGGGAAAAAGAAATACATTGGGCAAAATTATCACTTTGGCACTGCTGGTAAGTCATATTCCCACTAAGATAAGCAGCAAAGATTGAAGGTTTGCAAAGCCCAGATATTGATTTTTCTTCCCCTCATTTCCTGTCATTACCAAATACACTTCATATTTCTGGTCCCAAGCTTCTTATTGAGAAATTGCTTGTACCTCTGTGACAGGTACGTCACCGACATAAGAAAATGGAATTGTTTAAATAGACAATTTGTCATTGCAGGATGACAGAAACATTTTGGTACGTTTACTAATGCATTGTTTAGTGTGTTTAGGGCAGACTCATGGCTGATTAAACAAGCAATTTACTGAAACTCTCTCAGTCAGACAGGACTATGGTTTGTGGAATATCGAAATGAAGATGGAGCAGCAACAAAAATAAAATCACTGTTCCGGTTCTGTACTTTCTCTTCAATTTGAATGATAAATAGCTAGAATCCGCAGTTTATGCATGAAGGTGACTTGTCACCTTAATTAGGATGTCACAGTGTTCTTCTATTTTACTCCTTGTTGCCCGATTGGGAGAAATTGGAATGCTGCCCCTTTAAGGCATTTTTCCTTTTGTGTATCAGGATTGTTTTATGTGATTAAGAAATATAAGCAGAATCTCAAAGCCATGCCTGTGCTCCCTCATGGGTGGACAGTGACCAGCATCTAAATGAGCTCATGTACAAAATGCCTAAAGGAAGGCAGCTTTATTTTTCTGCAATAAAGTCGTTCCTTCAAAGAGCAAGGCAGAGGAATCTGTAAAAGCATGAGTAACTCTGCTCTGAATCCGGACTAATGACGTAGTAAAAGATCCGCTGGGAAATAGTGATCATAATACCATTGAATTCCAGGTTAAATTTGAAAGTGATATAATCCAATCACTAACAAGAATCTGAAAATTAAACAACACCAATTACATAGTTTTGAGGGGAGAACTGGCTAAGGTAAATTGGGTGAATAGAATAAAAGGTTTAGCTACAGATAAACGGTGGGAAACATGTAAAGAAAAAATTCAGAATGTCCCAAAAAAGTACAAGAAAAGCAAAACTTCAGCAAGAAAGATCCATCACTGGCTCACTCAGGAAGTTAGGAATAATATTTGATTAAAGGACAAGGCTTACAATGTTGCAATCTAGAATAAGAGATTCCTAATTTTAGGATAAGGGGTAGCAGATTTAAAACAGAAATGGGGAGAAATTACTTCTCTCAAAGGGGCGTGAGTCTGTGGAATCCACTACCACAGAGTGTGGTAAATGCTGGGACATTGAGTAAATTTAAGGAAAAGGTGAACAGATTGTTTATTGAGTCAGGGTTTGAAGGGCTATGGTGAATGGGTAGGAACGTGGAGTTGAGGCTGCGATGAGATCAGCCATGATCATATTAAATGGTGGAACAGACTCAAGTGGCTAAATTGCCTACTCCTGCTCCTAGTTCTTATGAGTTCTTGTGTTCAAAGAGACAAAGGTGTTCTGATACAACAAATGCGAAAAGTTAACGTACATGTACAGCAAGCAATTAGGAAGGCAGATGGCATGTTGGTCTTTGCTGCAAGGGGATTGGAGTACAGGAATAAACAAGTCTTGCTAGAGTTGTCTGGTTTTGGTGAGACGACATAGGGAATACTGTGTACAGTTTTGATCTCCACATTTAAGAAAAAATATACTTGTACTGGAGGTGGTATGATGAAGGTTTACCAGATTGATCCCTTGGATGAGGGATTGTCCTGTGATGAGAGGCTGAGCAAATTGGATCCGTTTTCTCTAGAGTAGGCAGGATGAGAGGAGATCTGATTGAAGTGCACAAGATTCAGAAGGGGACTTGACAGGGTGGATGCTGAGAGATTGTTTCCACTGGTCATGGAATCTAAAGTCTTAGGCTAAACGGTCAATTATTTAGAACCGAGATGAGGAGAAATTACTTCACTCGAAGATTTGTGAATCTTTGGAATTCCCTACCTCAGAGGATTGTGGATGCTCTATCATATATATTTCAGGCTGGGATAGACAGATTTTTGATCTCTCGGGGAATCGAGGGATATAGGAAATGGGCAGGAAAGTGGAGTTGAAGCCCAAGGTCAGCTATGATCCTACTGACTAGTGGAATAGGCTTAATGGGCCATATGGTCTACCCCTGCTTCTATTTCTTGACCTCCTATGTAATTTTCTTTGAGATGATGATGAAGCAAGGAACTTAAGGAGGGGC
Organism: Mustelus asterias; assembly: GCF_964213995.1. NCBI lineage: Eukaryota > Metazoa > Chordata > Chondrichthyes > Carcharhiniformes > Triakidae > Mustelus > Mustelus asterias. Next base: position 22,681,447 of record NC_135817.1, on the reverse strand, counting down.
CGCAAGGGTAAGTGGAGCAGCTGTTAGTTAGAGAAATTAGGAAACCCGGTCTTTTAAATATTGGAAGAATTCATTTTTTCATTGCTGTGTTGAAGGCCATTGGAAGTGATGAAGACCATAAGACATAGGAGCAGAATTAGGCCATTCGGACCATCGAGTCTGTTGTGCCATTCAATCATAGCTGATATTTTTTTCATCCCCATTCTCCTGCCTTTTCCCCATAACCCCTGATCCCCTTATTAAGCAAGAACCTATCTATCTCTGTCTTAAAGACACTCAATGACTTGGCCTCCACAGTCTTCTGTGGCAAAGAGTTCCATAGATTCACCACTCACTGGCTGAAGAAATTCCTCTTCATCTCTGTTTTAAAGGATTGTCCCTTTAGTGAAGAGGTAATGCTTCAACAAATGAACAGAAAAGATGAGAAGTTTTGAGCACTGGTGTGCAATCTGACAAAGGATTGATGAAATCTAGAATAGAAAAATCAGCAAGTGAATGGATGAGGAGCTAATGGTGAATGCAGCTAAATTACTTCATCAAGTAAAGAGTTTATTTTGTTCTTTCAAGGGATGTGGCCTTCGTTGCAGTGCCAGCATTTTGTTGCCCATCCCTATTTGCCCTCAAGAAAGTGGTGGCGAGGCACCACCTTAAACCTTGTCGATGAGGTGTAGGTACACGCACAGTGCTGTTAGGGAATGAATGCAGAGTTCACTTACATATTCAGAATAATAAGTTAACTCTGGGATCAGTGTCCCATTTCATTGTAGGCCTATTAACATCCAAAATATGATTTATAAATCCGTTCATCATGAAAGTCTCTTCTGTAAAATCTACTCATTGATGCGCGCAATAGAACGGAATAAAATCAATTTTGTCGGAAATAATATATTACAATTTCATGCCTAAACTGCATTTCATTCCATGCACAGTGGGAATACAGCTTTCATAGGTAACATTGAGGATAACTTTGAATGGTGAGGAGTTTATATTCAAATTTCTTGATAAAGCATTTTTACTTGGGTTTAGAATAACACATTGGCAAGTATGTGTAAAGACAGTTAATTCATTGAGGGCTGGCAGTCATGTGAGGAAGAATGGTCTATTATTTCCAACCCCAGGATGGATTTGGAAGACACTTCTGAGTGTTATTTATTCCAACTGTTTTCTGTTTACGAGCACCGTTAGTTCTACAGGCAGCATGAAGTTCTTGGTGAGTGCACCACGACAGCACATGTCGCTATGGTAGCAAGATTCCCCAGAGAGGTAACATCGCTGAGCAGACACCAGACAAAAGGCCAATGACAACCTGCATTAGAAGACCAGAATGCTTTCAGGATTGTGTGCTTGTAAGGACAGACAAATGTGGGTCATTCTTGATGTATGAAGGCTTGCACAGTGGCATAGTGGTTAGCACTGCTGCCTCACCGTGCCAGGGATCCGGGTTCAATTCCTGGCTTGGGTCACTGTCTGTGTGAAGTTTGCACATTCTCCCTGTGTCTGCGTGGGTTTCCTCCCAGTGCTCCAGTTTCCTCCCACAGTCCGAAAGACGTGCTGGTTAGGTGGTTTGGCCATGATAAATTCTGCCTCAGTGTCCCTGAACAGGTGCCCAAGTGTGGCGACTAGGGGATTTTCACAGTAACTTCATTGCAGTGTTAATGGAAGCCTACTTGTGACACTAATAAATACATTTTTAAAAGACTTGTGAGCAGAAGTCATTTCATCCATCACTTGGAAATGTGACAGATGGGATTGAGTTCCTGAAATTTTGTTTAAAAATTGTGGGATTTTATTTTTACACGTAGGAATCATGTTCTACCCCCCATGATATTGAGTTCATGAATATATTAAAGATGATGATGATGATGGAGTTGAGATTTCAGAAACTTGTACAGAGTGCCACCTGGGCATTGACACTTTGCCCCTTGTGCAGTGCCAGGAGGCCAGGCTGGCAAAGCCAAGGGGCACCCCCTTGACCCGCCCTCCTGGGGGCCTCCATGGCCCCCCTTCACTCTCGTGGGGTCAGGCCCCAAGCTCCCCGCTAGTGGGGAGCTATTGTAAACCACGCTGGAGTGAAACATTCCTGGCAGGGCGGGGGTAGAGACAGCTGATACATCATTATCAACAAATGTTTACATGGAGGATTTCCATGTTCAACTTTAATCTTAAACATAGCCTCACACATTCACCATGGCTACGGGGATAGGGCAGAGGAGTGGACATGGATAAAAGTGCTCTTTCAGAGAGTCAGTGCAGACTCGATGGGCCAAATAGCTGGATTCTATGATAGTCCCTGTGGCATCTAAATCGCTCTGATGGCTTCTGACAAACTTCTTTGAACTAACAATGTTGAATGCAATTTCTTCCAGCCGGGCACCATAGCCTCTGCATGTCTCTGGCCGCCGGATTTCCAGCATTGTCAGCTCTGCAGCAAAAATCGGCATGGAGCTGAATAAATTATGCTAATGAATATTAGCATATGATTAGCGGGCCCGGGACTGAGGTTTCCGGGCTCGCTAGCCTCTACCCCCACCCTGCCAGGGTGTTTCACTCCAGCGTGGTTTACAATAGCTCCCCACTAGCGGGGAGCTGGCGGCCTGACCCCACTAGAGTGAAGGGGGGCCATGGAGGCCCCCAGGAGGGCGGGTCAAGGGGGGGGGGTGCCCCTGGGCTTTGCCAGCCTGGCCTCCTGGCACTGCACAAGGGGCAAAGTGTCAATGCCCAGTGGGCATTGGGCAATGCAAAGGGGGCGGGGCCAGAGGTGGGCAGGCCTATAGGGAACGGGGCCTCTGGAGGGGGGGGGGAACGATCGGCGGGGATGGGGTTCCTGCTGCCACTCTGCACTTGGATCAGAGAGAGGGAGGCCAGTGATCAGGGCTGTACATTGTGCGGGGGCGGGGGGGGGGGGGGGGGGAGGTGGAGGGGGGGGGTGGTGATCAACGGGAGATCGGGACTGCCAGCAGGTTGGGGAGGGTATCGGGACTGGCCCAGACATATCCGGGAGGGCAGCGATTGCGAGTGGGGGGTCACTGTGCTGGCCAGTGATTAGTGCATGTGTAGTAGCCCCACATGTGTAGTAGTACCAGGAGGCCGTTAGTGCGGGGCTACTACACATGCACCAACCTCTGCTTTAAAAGATTGACGCATGTGACCCACTCAGCGCTATGCTGCCCGCCTCTCCAGTGGGAATAGGCCCCGCCCACTGATTTTTGATTAGATTCACGCTAGTGCAGAGTGTGGGAGGTTCATTTTGAAAATCCCACTTAAAAAAAACATCAGGATTTACTCCAGATTTTACAGGAATTCGGCACTTAGAATTTTTTTGGGAGAATCCCACCCATACTTTTTTCTTAATTAACTAGGATATAGGAAACTTGAAAATATATATATATATCTCTTAAACTCAAGTAGAGCAGATTTATTCCAACAATTCCCATAGGATTTGTGCATTTGAATTAAATGGCTTGGCTGTTCCCTTGGTACCTGTTAATGCCTGTTCTTCGTGACCAAAACAAAACCTGGAAACTTCCTGAGAGTTAATACGATTTTGAACTCCATTTAGGAAGGAACGTGGGAATCGAAGTGGGTCATTCAGTCCCTTGAGCCTGTTCCTGCTCCTCCTCCATATCATGGCTGATCTGTATCTTAATTCCATTTCCCTGCCTTGGTTCTGTCATCTTTAACACCCTTAGCTCATAAAAGTGAATTAATCTCAGTAAGAAAATATCAATTCAGATTTCAGATTTTCACTGTCCTTTGTGTGAAGAAGTGCTCCCTGACATCACTTCTGAGAGACCAAGCTCCAACTTTCAGATTATTCCACGCCCTGTTCTAGACTTCCGACTAGTGGGAATAGTTACTGTCCATCTACCCTGTCAAACCATCTTAAACACCTCCATTCTGTCACCTCTTAGTCTTCGGTATCCAGAGAATGCAAACCTAGGCTATGCACACTGCCTCATAATTTGACCCTTTTAGCCCTTGTATCATTCTGCATCATTTGTTTTATCATAGAATATTATAGAATTTTGACAAAGCAGAAGGAGGCCATTCGGCCCATCGAGTTTACACTGACTCTTAGACAGAGCACCTTTACCCAAGCCCTATCCCCATAATCCCATATATTTACCCCGCTAATCCCCCTAACCTTCACATCTTGGGACACTAAGAGACAATTTAGCATGGCCAATCCACCTAACCTGCACATCTTTGCCTGTGGGAGGAAACCGGAGCAAACCCACAGAGACAAAGGGAAAATGTGCAGACTCTGAACAGACAGTCACCCGAGGCCTGAATTGAATCTGTGTCCCTGGCACTGTGAGGCAACAGTGCTAACCACTGTGCCGCCCAGTTAGGGGGACAAGGAGGAGCATTCGAAAACCTTAAAATCTCTTTTTTAAAAAAATGAAAACTTGTGCTTTGTGAACAGGAAAGAAGGCAGTAGCATATTATCCCATTGACAAAAGTACTTTAAATGGTCACATCGTCATGAATGGTTTTCAAGTTGATGCCGTGCTCTATTTGATAAATGTCACCAAGTTGAATGCATTTGTAATACACCCAGTTAGGCTGTTCCTGACAGATTGATTTTCTTGTTCACAATGGTTTAGATTTCAGCCTTTCCTTTTATTATTCTTTATTGGCATGCCTGTGATAACTAGGAACTCTGTGAACATGAGATTGGCAACCAAGCTGAGTGACAACATTGAATGGGACATGTCATTGCTAACAGGAGCCTGTGGCAATTGGGGTGTGCACTAGAGTCCTACCTAATTCTTCCTTGCTGCCTACCCTGAATAACCTTTTGCAACACACACAATATCCATTACAAGCCCAGTGCTTGTTGGGAACCTGGCTCGACTCTTCAGTCAGACATAGTGCTTATTTACATAGAAACGTAGAAACAGGAGTCAGCCAATCGGCCCATTGAGCCTGCTCTGCCATTCATTATGATCATGGCCGATCATCAAGTTCAATATCCTGATCCCGCCTCCCCCCGCCCCAAGAGCTATATCTAATTTCTTCTTGAAATCAAACAATGTTTTGGCCTCAACTACTTTCTGTGGTAGTGAATTCCACAGATTCACTACTCTCTGGGTGAAGAAATTTCTCCTCACTTCAGTTCTAAAAGGTTTACCCCATTATCCTCAAACTATGACCCCTTGTTCTGGAATCCCCCCCGCCATCGGGAACATTCTTTATGAATCTATCCTGTCTAATCTCATAGAACTTTATAAGTTTCTATGAGATCCCCTCTCACTCTTGTAAACTCCAACGAATAGAATCCTAACCGACTTTGTCTCTCCTCATATGAAAATCTGCCATTCCAGGAATCAGAATTATTTGTAATAATTGCTGGATTAAATACTGTCAAAAGATTGTTATTGCACATCCTATCTGGAGATATGAAAAATCGTTACCGTATCAGTGTAACCTCCATTTTAACTCTTTCAATTACATTCCTGAATATCGGATGCAATTAGCCTGAAAGGTCAAACGTACGAGCCTAAGCTTTCACCTTTCCCTGATTATTTTCTAATAATTTCTCCACTAGCGACACAGTCAGGACAATGGCAGAAAATATTTTAACTCATTCAAAACCTGTCCATTTGCAGAGCTAAAATTGCACCCAACAGGTTTTTCAGTCGACTGTCTGACTGAAGTGTTTTCATGATGTGGAGATGCCGGTGTTGGACTGGGGTAAACACAGTAAGAGTTTTAACAACACCAGGTTAAAGTCCAACAGGTTTATTTGGTAGCAAATGCCATTAGCTTTCGGAGCCCTGCTCCTTCGTCAGATGGAGCGGATATCTGCCCCCAAACAAGACACACACAGACACAAAATCAATTTACAGAATACTGATTAGAATGCGAATCTTTACAGCTAATCAAGTCTTAAAGATACAGACAATGTGAGTGGAGGGAGCATTAGGCACAGGTTAAAGAAATATGTATTGTCTCCAGACAGGACAGCCAGTGAGCTTCTGCAAGTCCAGGAGGCAAGCTGTGGGGGTTACCGGTAGTGTGACATGAACCCAATATCCCGGTTTAGGCCGTCCTCATGTGTGGGGAACTTGGCTATCAGTCTCTGCTCAGCGACTCTGCGCTGTTGTGTGTCATGAAGGCCGCATTGGAGAACGCTTACCCAAAGATCAGAGACTGAATGCCCGTGACCGCTGAAGTGCTCCCTCACAGGAGCCTGGTGATTGTCGAGCAATGTTCTTCATCCGTTGTTGTAGCGTCTGCATGGTTTCCCCAATGTACCATGCCTTGGGACATCCTTTCCTGCAGCGTATCAGGTAGACAACGTTGGCCGAGTTGCAAGAGTAGGTACCGTGTACCTGGTAGATGGTGTTCTCACGTGAGATGATGGCATCCATGTCGATGATCTGGCACATCTTGCAGAGGTTGCTGTCTTCCTGTGGGGGAGCACTTCAGCAGTCACGGGCATCCAGTCTCTGATCTTCGGGTAGGCGTTCTCCAAGGTGGCCTTCACGACACACGACAGCGCAGAGTCGCTGAGCAGAGACTGATAGCCAAGTTCCCCACACATGAGGACAGCCTAACCCGGGATCTTGGGTTCATGTCACACTACTGGTAACCCCCACAGCTTGCCTCCTGGACTTGCAGAATCTCACTGGCTGTCTTGTCTGGAGACAATACACATTTCTTTAACCTGTGCCTAATGCTCCCTCCACTCACATTGTCTGTATCTTTAAGACTTGGTTAGCTGTAAAGATTCGCGTTCTAATCAGTATTCTGTAAATTGATTTTGTGTCTGTGTGTGTCTTGTTTGGGGGCAGATATCCACTCCATCTGACGAAGGAGCAGCGCTCCGAAAGCTAATGGCATTTGCTACCAAATAAACCTGTTGGACTTTAACCTGGTGTTGTTAAAACTCTTACTGTGAGGTGTTTTCCCCATGATGGTTCCAACCATGGATGTGTTAGTACTTTTGTGTCGCTGCCTCTTGTCCACCTTTATTGTTTTTGGAACTCCTGTCACACTGAAAAAACTTCATGTCAGCACAAGCTGATAGAGCCAAGCCTGCCACCTGGATTGCTTCCTTTGCAGTGTCTATTTTCCCAGATTTTCATTCCATATTTCTCATCTCTTTGGAATTTATGGTAAGACTGGGATCTGTGAGCACTCTGTTTTCCAGTACCGTGCATGAGCCTGGATAGAATGTCATTCACCAAAATGGGCACCATAGCTAACCTCGATACTGTTCTCAAGCAACCCCATTGAATGATCCCCCTGCTCACCACACTCTATCCTCTTCCTTGCATCAGGACATTGAGGATGGCCCTAATTCAGATCAGCTATCCTAGCTTGACAGCCCACCATTTCCCATTCACTAGTTTTAAGACACAGTGGTTAGCACTGCTGCCTCACAATGCCAGGGACCCGGGTTCGATTCCCGGCTTGGGTCACTGTCTGTGCGGAGTTTGCACGTTCTCCCCGTATCTGCATGGGTTTCCTCCCACAGTCCAAAAGATGTGCTGGTTAAGTGCATTGGCCATGCTAAATTCTCCCTCAGTGTACCTGAACAGGCACCAGAGTGTGGCAACTAGGGGATTTCACAGTAACTTCATTGCAGTGTTAATGTAGGCCTGTTTGTGACACTAATAAAGAAACTTGAACACTTTAAACTATAAAAGCAGGCAATTTAGCAAACACAAAATTCAGCCTGCATGTTATTGGTGTTATGCTTTCATGGATTGTGGGTATTGCTAGCAAGGCCAGCATTTATTGCCCATCCCAAATTGCCCTTGCGACAGTGGTGGTGAGCCACCTTCCTGAACCGTTGCAGTCCATGTGGTGAAGGTAGGGAGGGAATTCCAGGATTTTGACCCATCAATAGTGAAGGAATGGCGTTGCAGTTCCATGTCAGAATGTGAGTGGCTTGGAGGGGAACTGCAAGCGGTGGTGTTCCCATGCATGTGTTGCCCTTATCCTTCTAGTTGCTAAAGGTTGCAGTTTGGAAGGTGCTGTCCAAGGAGGCTTGGTGAGTTTCTGCAGTGCATCATGTAGATGCTACCCACTGCTGCCACTGTGCATCTGTGGTGAAGGGAATGAATGTTTAAAGTGGTGGATGGGATGTCAATCAAATGAGCTGCCTTGTCCTGGATGGTGAAGTACTTCCTGAGTGTTCTTGGAATTGCACTCATCCAGGCAAGTGGAGAGTATTCCATCACACTCCTGACTTGTAGATGGTGGACAGACTTTGGGGAGTCAGGAGATGAATCAGTCACCACAGAATTCCCAGTCTCTGATCTACTCTTGTAGCCACAGCATTTATATGGCTAGTCCAGTTCAATTTCTGGCACAGGATGTTAATAGTGGAGGATTCAGCAATTTTAATGCCATTGAATGTCCTGGGGAGATGGTTAGATTCTCTCCTGTTGGAGATGGTCAATGCTCGGTTCTTGTGTGGCACAGTTATTTGCCGCAATGATGTCCTAATCTTGTTGCATGTGGACACAGACCGCATTAGTATCTGAGGATTGTCCAATTCAGTGCAGAGACTCTGATCCACATGGCTGAGTACCATACTGGGCAGTACCCATTATTCCATTGGTGGTGGGGGAAGCAGATCTGTCTCATGACTTTAGTTGTGTTTTTTCAAAGAAATGCCATTTTCATATAAAGAAAACATTTGGCTGATCTTTCTCCATTCCATTAATTTACAAGCAGATGGTTCAGAAATGGTAAGTTACATTGAAACATTTCACTGCATAAGAAATGTGACATGGCACCTTTGGCTCTACTCCCATCCTGATTATAGAGGCCAGGATCACCCTGATTATAGGGGCTTAGATGAAGGAGCATTGCCAAGACTTCAAAACAAAATGAGAGAAATAGACTTGGGTTGGAATTTTACCATCCAGCCCGCCACGGGAATTGGAGCAGGTGAGGAGCGGACAATGGGAAGATCCGTTGACCTCAGTGGGGATTTTAGGGTTTTGGGACGGGCGAGGCCATAAAATCCTGCTCTTGAAGTGAAAACTGAAGAGGCAAAGTTGTGTCGCTTTCTCTGGGAGATGATCACTCCAGCTACAGAGGACTTGGTCCTTTTCGAAAAGCCATATAAGCAATGTTTGTAGAGTGAGCATTGCTTTTACTTCTGTTTAGGTTTCAGGAGAGTGAGAACAGTGCAGCTGCTTTGACCCTGATCCTGACAGCCAGCATCATAAATTCACTAATGCATGCAGAAGAGAGCAGGGTTTCAGTGATGTAAAAGTGATCAGGGAAGTTGCTCTCCTGCTATCCAAACTAAAGAAGCGGCAGATCCAAAATTTGTGTTTATTTTTCATCACCATGTCCTCGTACCACTTTTATTATTTTACAGCCAATAAACAGAGGGAATTTAGATGTTGTCGACAAACCAATTCTGATCCCAATTTGATTGATGTTTGGTCAGTCTGGATTAAATGGCTGCCTTTCCGAGGTTGTGTAATACCAGCTCCATCTGGAAACAAAATTGCAGTCCATGCTTCTGCTTGTACTGTTGTTTTAGTTTGCAAAGTACCCATTAGGGTAAAATTCAGTGTTAGCAAGGGCAGGGTCAAGTAAGATGATCAGTGTTGTGCAAGCTTCGGACCATCAATCTCCAAAGTTTGGATTGGGAGACGAGAGCATCTGGGATAATGTGAACTGGAGCACTGACCCGTGCAAGGTCCGTTCATCAATCCGGACCTCCTGAAACTTAGACCCGAAGCATCTGTTCCACCAGGAGGCTGAGCCTCAGGATCTGTCGCTACGTGAGGAAGGAGGGATGATTGTCTATGCTTATGGTTTGAAACTGGTTCGGTGGTATTTTGATACCTTTCAGAGGAGGTATGGCCATCAGTAACTGGGATCACTTTGGAACGGTGATTGGTAATCTATGGTTTTACCACCAGATGGTGCACTTAGCAGACACAGCAACAATTTCACTAAATTCAATAGTCTTCACGCAACACTTCAAATAAACCAAAGTTTTAATTACAATTTCCATTTCACTACTTACTAGTTTTTAGATAAATCTCAAATAAGGATTGTTATTGATATCAAACATTTGAAACACTGTTGTGTTGGCTAGGGAGGAAATTTAAATAGAGGGGGAAAAGGGAGGATGTGATGCATTACTCCAAATCATGAATTAGAAATAAATAAATTACAAGGGCCAAGTATTAATATTGAGGTAAAAGTCCCTTACTAACATTCTGAACACAGGTTAGGGGCAGCTCGGTGGCACAGTGATTAGCACTGCTGCCTCACAGCACCAGGGACCCAAGTTCAATTCCAGCCTTGGGTCTGTGTGGAATTTGCACGTTCTCCCCATGTCTGCGTGGGTTTCCTCCGGGTGCTCCGGTTTCCTCCCACAGTCCAAAGATGTGTGGGTTAGGTTGACTGCCCATGCTCAATTGCCCCTTATGTCAGGAGGACTAACAGGATAAATATGTGGGATCATGGGGATAGGGCCTGGGTAAAATTGTTGTCGTTGCAGGCTTGATGGGCCGAACGACCTCCTTCTGCACTATAGGAATTCTATGTACTTGACTATTGGGGCAGAATACCACCCTATGTTGGTTCAAGAAAAGTGTTTTTTAATAGTTAATTGTCGCAGAAATAAATACGGCACGAAGGGGCAATTGTGTTAGGACCTAAATGTTTTGTGTGATGGGAAAGTTGGCTGTGGGTATACTTTCACATAGCCTCACTTATTGAGTTCTCAATCTCAGCTGGCAGCAGCAGAGAGCAGCATCAGGCCAATGCTGTGCGCTTCCTTTCCCCCTACTGGGAAATACAGACTGTGAAACGATATTGCGTTGCTGTGTTACAGATGCCCAGTAGCTGGCCGTCCCCATGGCCAAAGTGTGCAGTGCGTGGAAGGCTTGTGAAAATCCAGCATAGCTCAGCCACAATGCAGGTTCAGATAGAGGAGCCCTGTCCTGTGAGGCTCCAAACCACAGTACGTGGAATGAACAGGGCTGGTATCCTGGTTTGGTTCTGTTGTTGTCACTCTCATCCCTGACTCCAAAGATCACCAGTTAAGTTCCAGTCCATCATGGAGGGTGGAACTTTATTGCAATCCTGAGAGAGTTGCTAGGTTGTCATCATTCATGTTAAACCTACAGAAATAAGAGATCCAAAGGCAGAGGTATTCACCTAGTGTCCTAGCCATCATTCATTCCTCAACTAATACCACCAAAACCAATCAGCTGGTCTTTTCCAGTTTTGTTGTACTCTTCTTTGGCTGCATTATTTACTTTTTGATTTTCTTTTCTCTGTTTAAACTTCAAGGGAATATATCTCATGGGCCATGTGACTGGTTCACTATTTGTTTTGAGGTGTTCAAAATAGAGGGAGGAGGATCTTTCTTCTCAGGTGCTGCATGCAAAATGGCTACATGTTTGTCTGATAATAGTGGCTATATGTTAAAATCCATTTGTTGCTTCTGAAGCTTTACGGGACATCTGCAAATGCGAAAGATGCTATATAAACAAAGGCTGGGATTCTCCGCTCACACTTTATGGGAGGAGGGCAGTGCCTGGGCACTGCTGGGGGGAAGGGTGGGGTCTCCATTGGGGAGGTTCAGGATGGAGGGCCTACCCTGCTTGGGGGAAGGGGGGGTGCTCCCTTGTCACTTATCAAGGACATCCCCACCTCTGAGCAGCCAAGGTCACTGGCAGGGCATTTCCGGGACTGTCCCGCCAGCATGACTTTGTGGGACCCCACCCCTTATCTTTGTTTTTCCTAAGTGTTTGAAAATACGGTGGGAAAACCTGGAAAGATAGTTGGTGTCCCCCCCCCCCCGACTCGCTTTTCCTGCTGGAGACAACACTTGGTGGACAAAAAATGAGAAAATTATGCCCAAAACTGATTGATTTCCTCCTTGACAGAAAGTTGACTCTTTCATACACGTAGGGGCTGGACTGTTAATGCGCAGTTAACAACCCTACACCCAGAGGAATTCCTGACCCTAGGCTCAAGCTGCAATCGCGATATGATCTTCAAATTCAAGTAGCTTAATTGGCTCAGCAGCCAACTAAAGGCACAGACACCTCAAAGAGACAGGAGCTGCCTGCCTTACGCTGACAGCAGGCAGCAGACAGCAGTCATTTTGGGGACAGTCACTGCTTTGCTGATTTGAGCAGCAGCTCCACAGAAAGCAAAGAGATTGAAGAAGGCAGATAGTTTTAAATTTTTAAAAGTTTAATTCCTTCCTGGTCAGGCCCTGTGTCAAACTCCTTAAGGAGTTTAATTGGAGAAAAGTGCCTTCACCATTCCCTCCCTGCCACTGGCCCATTCATAACTGTGCCAAAAGCATCCTCGGGGAGTGCAATTTTCAAAACCCACCCAGGCCAGATCCTGACCCTACTTTTCATTCCCTCATCCCACAACAACTTGGATTTATATAACTTTCACATCAGATAATGTCCCAAGGTGCTTCCTGGGCATGTTGTCAAACAACGTATGACACTAAGCCACTTGAGAAGCTCTTAGGACAGTTGACCCAAAGGCTTGGTCACTTCAGTGTGTGCAACGATGAAGAATTTCTCATCTAACCTTAAGCTAGTTAGTCCAAGAAAAACTATTCCAGAGCATGTTGACGTGTGGACTATTTCTTTGATTTGCGATTGATTTTGCAGGGCAAACAAGGATCATTAACAGACTCTCAGGTGAAGAGACCAAGTCATCTTGGAGAAGAAAATAACTCTCCAATTAAGGTTGGTTTGTAATGAGTTTGAAAGCTTTATTGGATTTTTGATTTCTTTTGTTCCTGCTCAAAGTTCAATGGAGTTTTCTTTTTATTCATTCGTGGGAGATGGACATATGCTGGCTGGCCAGCATTGATTGTCCATCCCTAGTTGCACTTGAGAAGGTGGTGGTGAGCTGCCTTCTTGACACCTGAGTGGCTTGCTACACCATTTCAGATGGCATTTAAGATGGCATTGCTGTGGCTCTGGAGTCACATGTAGGCCAGACAAGGTAAGGACGGAAATGAGGGAACCAGATGGGTTTTCTGACAATTAGCAATGGTTTCATGGTCATCACTAGATTCTTAATTCCAAATATTATTGAATTCAAATTCCACCATCTGCCGCAGCAAGATTCGAACCTGGGCCCCCAGAACATTAGCCAAGTTTCTGGATTAATAGTCCAGCGGTAATACCACTAGGCCATCTCCTCCTATGTTTCATGAATCATGTGCCTTGTTCACTGTTAGTTTTGAGACCATCTAAAAAAAGAGATCATTTTGATTTGAGGGAACAATCCCACATCAGGTTATTGTCCAGTGACTCTATAAATGTCCGATATTGGGGCCGGATTGTATCTGATTAATGAATGGATATGTTCTACATAGCACTGTAGTTTGCTCTATCATCTTGTCACTGCTTGCCTTCTATGGTTTGTAGTTTCTAATCATAGGCTGTTTATTTGATACATTTCCAAAGTTTATGGCTCAAGATATGGGAAAAAGATTTCTATTCAATTCCTTTTCTCACTCCGTGAGTGGGATTTTACGGCCTCACTCGTCCCGAAACTGTAAAATCCTGCCCGAGGTCAACAGACCCTCCCATTGTCCCCCCCCCCCCCGTCCCCCCGTCCCCCCCCGCAAACTCTGATTGCCGTGGTGGGTGGGGCGGTAAAATTCCAGCCCATGTTATTCAGCATGAAAGGCCCAATCTGGCTCATGAGGAGCGAGAGGATGTTATGAGAAAAACTATTGGTGTCAAATATGAGGAAAATATCTGAATATAAATCCAAAAAGAGAGAGAGAATTTAATTAGTCTGAGGGGAGTAGGGGCCCCGGCAAAAAGCAGGCGGTGACTGAACTGCAGCCTGGTTCACATGTTTTTCAGTCAATGAGGAAACAATTGGCTTGGGGTTAAGATGAGCTCCCAGTTTACTATCACCCGCTTTGTACTCCTGCTCAGGGTGAAGCTGTACCCCATAATGGGGCCTTCAAAGCCTAGCTTGGGTTGTGAACCATTTCATTAAGTATCAGGCTGGGATTTTCCACCACCTCCCCTCCCCCCTTCCTCACATCATGTCTTCTGACGATGGAGGCGGCTCGCTCTTGGCTGGCGATGGGATCGTCGAGTCCTGTCAAAGTCTATGGTTTGCATGTCGCTCCCACCCTGTCACTGGGGAACCCACCACGGGGAGTCGCCTTCCAGGGAACTGGAGGATCCTGCCGGCAGGAAGGGCTGGAAAATCCTGCCCTGAATCTACGCCAACTCTGATCACTTTGTCCCATTCCTCTGCCCTCTCCCTGTATCATTTCTAAGTGTTTTTTTCTATTATGTTCTCTTATGGAAACTGTTGCAGATTATTCTTCCATCACTGCAGTTTTGATTGGGTAATAACTTGGGTAATAATTGGGTAACAATAGCAGGAAACCAAAGAGGGATTCTCCTTAACTTTGTTTTTCCTTTTCGTGAGGACCTTCTATGAATCTTAGAATGGTGCAGCACAGGAGGAGACCATCCAGCCCATCATAACTGTGCTAGCTCTTTGAAAAAGCTATCCAATTTGTCCCACTTCCCTGCCGTTCCCCATATCCCTACAATTTGTTCTCCTTTGTGTTTATCCATTTCCAAGTTACTATTGAGTCTGCTTCCACCACCATTTCGAGTAGTTCATTCTAGATTTTATAAACTAATAGGCTGGGATTTTCCTGGCCAGTGCAGCAGACCGGGATACACCAGCAACGCTCCTTTAGCGATGTTCACAATTGGCATAACACCACGCGCGAGTCTCCCATGCGCTTTTCTTTAGCGCAATATGCTCCGCACCAGGAGCTGATTATCATATTGAAATCTCCATTTCCATATGATTAGCAGGCCTGGGACGGTATTCTCCAGTCCACTAGCATCTCCCCCTAGCCAGGAGTGGTTTCCTCCAGCGGGGTTTACGATTGCTCCCCACTAACAGGGAACAGCCATCGTCACCTCACTGGTAGGAACAGAGGCCATTGAGGCCGCCCCCTGCCACTACCTAAGGAGCAAACTGGCACTGCCCACTGGGCATCTTGGCACTGTCCAGCAGGCACTGGGCAGTGCCAAAGGGGTGGGGCATATGAGGGTGGGGCATATTGGGGAGCGATCAGTGGGGGGGCCCACTGCCACTCTGTACTTGGAGTATTGGGAGAGGGAGGGAGGAGGACAATCGGGACTGACCGGGTGTTGGGAAGGACATTAGGCTGGCCCGGGGAGGTCCATATACCTTTCGAACAGCCTCTTCAACTTGTCCTGCCACCTTCAAAGATTTTCTGCCCCTCACCCTCTTAACCTCTTACTATATAGTTTATATTGCCGCCTCATTCTTGCTGTCACAATGTACCACTTTGCACTTCAATGTTAAACTCCATCCCCCATATATCCATATCCATCTATCTGTTGGTCTATTTCCTCATGAAATCTATTACTATCTTCCTTGTTGTTTAATAGATTGCTGAGTTTCAAATCATTTACAAGCTTTGAAATTATGCCCTGAATCCCCAGGTCATTAATACATCACAAAAAGGAACTGTGGATCGAGTACTGACCCTTGGGAACACCACACTTTCCTCAGTAAATGTTCACCACTACACTCTGCTTTCTGTCTCTTTGCCAATTTTGTATCCATGCTGCCACTGCCCTTTAGCCCCATGGGCTTTAATTTTGCTAATGAGTTTATTTTGTGGCACTTTGTCAAAGTCCACGTACACATCAGCCACACTAACCAAATTAACACTCTTCATCATTTCATCAAAGAATTCTTGTCAGGTTAAATTTTGTGCTGACTTTCATTTATATGCCTGCACTTTTCCAAATGCCAATAAATTGTGTCTCAGATTAATGTTTATAAAAATTTCCACATCACAGCCGTTAGCCTCTCTATCCTGTAGTTGATGGTTTTATGTCCTCTAGTCGTCAAACAGTGGGATTTTCCGCATCAAAACCCTTTGATTCCCACCGGAACACCTCTGGCAAACAGGGTAAGCAGTCAGTCACATTGACATATTCTTACAGACAGTAAAGCAGGAAGTAAAATGCACTGATTATCCTTCACATTTTGTAAATTTTACAGAGAACAGAATAAAGATTGGGCCATGTTCATTAGAAGCTGAAATGTCATCATTTGTTTATAAAAATGATTTTTATTACACTAAAATATAATAAAACATCTAGTGGCACAGTGGTTAGCACTGCTGCCTCTCAGCGCCAGGGACACGGATTCAATTCCCGGTTTGGGTCACTGTCTGTGCAGAGTCTGCACATTCTCCCCATGTCTGTGTGGGTTTCCTCCGGGTGCTCCGGTTTCCTCCTACAGTCCGAAAGACATGCTGGTTAGGTGCATTGGCCATGCTAAATTCTCCTTCAGTGTACCTGAACAGGTGCCGGAGTGTGGGGACTAGGGGATTTTCACAGTAACTTCATTGCAGTGTTAATGTAAGCCTACTTGTGATGTTAATAAATAAACTTTTAAAAATTGGCATTTCACAAAATTTCATAAAATTAATTCTTTCAAAGCCAGGGAGGTTCCTCAGTTGTAGTTATGAATTAGTATGCTGTTTAAAAACCCAGTTACTCCTCATTAACGAGGCACAAGATTTTCAGAGGGTTAACAATGGTATTCTACTGTAAAAGGGAAAACATGCATCAGTTCAGTGATTTCTAAAGATGCTAATCTGCTGGAAGCTCACCAGCACATGCCATGGAGGAGCAAGACTCACTGACAGCAACTTCCAGATTTCCATGCTTAACTTTACATGTGTAGATGCCAAAGGTTCCTGTCTGTTTCAATAGCAAATGCTGGCAGTTTCACTGTTAGCACAATTTGAAAACCCAGGCAATTACCACCAAGTTTGTTACAGGAGATCAACCAGCAGAAGTTACATAGCTTGCCTGTTCAGTCCTATGGCAACCTTTGTGCTGCTTGTCTCGCACGAGTCACCTTACTGATCGGGGTTTTGACTTGAAGGATAATTTGAGTAAAAAAGAAGGAATCGCTGTTGGGCACGTTATCTTTGATTTGATTTATTATTGTCACATGTATTAGTATACAGTGAAAAGCATTGTTTCTTGCGTGCCATCCAGACAAAGCATAGCGTACATAAAGAGGAAAAGGGTGCAGAATGTAGTGTTATAGCTATAGCTAGGGTGTAAAGATCAATTTAATGCCAGGTAGGTTCTTTTAAAAGTCTGATGGTAGCAGGGAAGAAGTTGTTTTTGAGTCAGACTCGAACTCAGCCCAAAGAAAACCATTAGCTCAAATCGCTCTCCCCCCAGCCTCTTGCCTATTGTTAGGTTATTGAGGACAGCAAGTTTTAAATCCTTCTTGGGAGAACAGGAACCAAGAACTTCTTCCTAAACAGGTTTGAGGCACAATTCAGCAGAAAATGTGTGAGTGCATTGGCATCACCCTCCATTAAGTAAAGTCTTGGCTTTAAAACTTCTGTTGGGTGTAACTGATTGACTCCCTCATTGAGCAGCATTAGATACAGGCTTTTGGGTTATAATCACTGTTCTAATGTTGGAGATGCATCAACCATTTCACAGACAATAAGCTCCCACAAACAGAAGTGTGATGATGGCAGGATGTTTTAGTGGTATCGATGGAGGGTTAAGTATTGGCCATGATCCTGGAGAGAGCCCCTCTTTGAAATACTGGTGTTAAATCTTTGATGTTTACTTGAGAGGGCAAGACTTGGGGTGAGGGTGGGAGCTCAGTTTCACATCTCATCTAAAGGGTGTCCTCACCAACATTGTAGCACACCTTCAGTACTGCACTGAAATATGTCCCCAGAGTGGGACATAAACCAAAAGCCTTCTGATTCACAAACAAGGCTGCTGCCAACTGAGCCATGGCTGAAAGGTCAAATGAGTCTTTCTCAAAGAACAAAGAACAGCCCAGCCCAGGAACAGGCTCTTTGGCCCTCCAAGCCTGTGCCAATCACATTGTCCGATCGAGACCAACGGCCTGTATGCCTCTATTTCCCATCTGTTCATATGTCTATCCAGATAAGTCTTAAATGTCGTTAACATATCTACCTCAACCACCTCACTTGGCAGTGCATTCCAGGCCCCCACCAACATCTGTGTAAAAAAAAACTTCCCCCGTACATCACCACTTCCCCCCCCCTTACCTTGAACTTGTACCTCCTGTTCACTGTATCTATACCCTCATAATTTTATAAAATTCTATCAGGTTGCCCCTCAGCCTCTGTCTTTCTAGGGAGAACAATCACAGTTTATTCAATCTCTCCTCTTGGCTAATACCCTTCATACCAGGCAACATCCTGGTAAACTTTTTCTGGTCTAGTTTGGACCAGGGAGCGGCGCGGGCTTGGAGGGCCGAAGGGCCTGTTCCTGTGCTGTATTATTCTTTGTTCTATACTCCCTCCAAAGCCTCTACATCCTTCTGGTAGTGTGGTAACCAGAATTGGACACTGTATTCCTGATGTGGCCTAACTAACATTATATATAACTATTTACATTTTATATATTCTCGTTCTATATTCACTTCGGTTCTTCCATGTGTGATTGGGAAAGGTGGTTAAGGGAAACAAAATAATGTACAAAGTTCGAAAGGAAAGAATTAATGACAAAATGGCTTTTTTATTCTTGCAACAAAGGAGCTGAAACCTCGCCAGCCTCCGTTAAAACCTCTTCGTCAAAGACATCGACTGGAAAGCCAGGAACACTTGCCTCGACTGAATGCAACCTCCACACCAGACGCTAAACTGCACCAGCAACTGCAAAAGTAATATCTGTGCTTTTCTTTAATCTGCAATCGTTTAGAACTACTGTGCAATTCTAGCGCCTGACATTTAGCTGTAACCTCCATTCAGCAAATTAGCTCTTCCAGTGAATGGAAAACAATTAAATTCCCATACATGGTGAGCATCACAAAGAAATGAACACTGTTGCACAGGGCTTCACGTTCTACAGGAGTCAAAGGTCAAGAGCAGAGTGACGTGGCCTTATACTTGCTGTGTCTGCACACTGAGCATTGATAAGAAATCTCGTTTCAAACCTGTTTTATTAGTAGTGAAAGAAGTGCACTGAAAATTATTGACAGAAAGGTACGGGGTAAATCCACCATTCAGCGGTGAGTGTTGCTCCTCAACTCTATATGACCTCAGATTAATATCAGCAGAGTCTACCAGTTGTATTGTGTGTTGGATATTAATCCTCGCCCGCACAGTCATGGAAAAACATAGCCCTGGATCAGCGAGAAAAGGATCTCTTGCATCAGAAATAGTCATGGATGGGTGAAGGGAGTAAAAGCCCCTTCCATCCTCCGATCATCCTGAAATTCAGCAAGCTTTACAATCACAAATAAACCCACATCCACGGGGTCATGTCTATTTGTGGATTATATAAACGATTTAGACTTGAAGGTTTATCAGTAAGTTCACAGATGATATGAAAATCAGTGGGGTGGTAAATAGTGAGGAGGATAGCCTTAGATTACAGGAGGATTTAGACCAGCTGGTCAGATGGGCTGACCAGTGACCAATCGGGATAAGTGTGAGGTAGAATCATAGAATCCTTACAGTGCAGAAGGAGATCATTCAGCCCATTGAGCCTGCACCAACAACAATCACACCCAGTCTATCTCCATAACCCCACATATTTACCTTGTTAATCCCTTTGATACCAAGGAGCAATTTAGTAAGACCAAGCCACCTAACCTGCACATTTTTGGAGTGTGGGAGGAAACTGGAGCACCCAGAGGACACCTACGTAGACACGGGGAGAATGTGCAAACTCCACACAGTCACCTGAGGCCGGAATTGAACCCGGGTCCCTGGCCCTATGAGGCAGCAGTGCTAACCATTGTGCCACCATGCCGGAAGGTGATGCATTTGAGCAGGACAAACAAGGCAAGGGAATACCTGAGGAACAGCAGGACCCTGGGTAGAACCAAGGATCAGAGGAACCTTGGTGTGCATGTACACCGCTCCCTTAAAATAGCAGGACAGGTGGATAAAGTGTTACATAGAAACATAGAAAACTACAGCACAAAACAGGCCCTTCGGCCCCACAAGTTGTGCCGAACATATCCCTACCTTTTAGGCCTACCTATAACCCTCCATCCTATTTAGTCCCATGTACTCATCCAGGAGTCTCTTAAAAGACCTTATTGAGTATGCCTCCACCACCACTGACGGCAGCCGATTCCACTCGTCCACCACCCTCTGTGTGAAAAACTTCCCCCGAACATTTCCCCTGTACCTACCCCCCCCAGCACCGTAAACCTGTGTCCTCTCGTAGCAGCCATTTCCACCCTGGGAAAAAGCCTCTGAGAGTCTACCCGATCCATGCCTCTCAACATCTTATATACCTCTATTGGGTCTCCTCTCATCCCACGTCTCTCCAAGGAGAAAAGACCGAGCTCCCTCAGCCTATCCTCATAAGGCATGCCACTCAATCCAGGCAACATCCTTGTAAATCTCCTCTGCACCCTTTCAATCATTTCCATATCCTTCCTGTAATGAGGCGACCAGAACTGAGCACAGTACTCCAAGTGGGGTCTGACGAGGGTCTTGTATAGCTGCATCATTATCCCCGGACTCCTAAACTCAGTCCCTCGATTGATAAAGGCCAGCA
The DNA here is from genome assembly GCF_964213995.1 of Mustelus asterias. Taxonomy (NCBI): domain Eukaryota; kingdom Metazoa; phylum Chordata; class Chondrichthyes; order Carcharhiniformes; family Triakidae; genus Mustelus; species Mustelus asterias. The sequence goes on along the minus strand of NC_135817.1, from coordinate 22,660,856 downwards.
CACCATACGCCTTCTTAACCACCACCTCCACCTGCGGGGCCGATTTTAGAGTCCTATGGACCCGGACCCCAAGGTCCTTCTGATCCTCTACAGTACTAAGAGTCTTTCCCTTTATATTGTACTCCTTCATCCCATTTGACCTGCCAAAATGGACCACTACGCATTTATCTGGGTTGAAGTCCATCTGCCACTTCTCCGCCCAGTCTTGCATCCTATCTATGTCCCTCTGTAACTTCTGACATCCCTCCAGACTATCCACAATCCCCCCAACCTTCGTGTCGTCGGCAAACTTACCAACCCATCCCTCCGCTTCCTCATCCAGGTCATTTATGAAAATGACAAACAGCAAGGGTCCCAGAACAGATCCCTGGGGCACACCACTGGTGACCAACCTCCATTTAGAAAAAGACCCATCTATACCCACTCTCTGCCTCCTTTGGGCAAGCCAGTTCTGGATCCACCGGGCAGCAGCCCCTTGGATCCCATGCCCTCTCACTTTTTCAAGAAGCCTTGCATGGGAGACCTTATCGAACGCCTTGCTAAAATCCATATAAACCACATCTACCGCTTTCCCTTCGTCAATGTGTTTAGTCACATTTTCGAAGAACTCCACCAGGCTCGTAAGGCACGATCTGCCTTTGACAAAGCCATGCTGAGTATTCTTGAGCATACTAAACCTCGCTAAATGCTCATAAATCTTGTCTCTCAGGATCTTCTCCATCAGCTTACCAACCACTGAGGTTAGACTCACCGGTCGGTAATTTCCTGGGCTATCCCTATTCCCCTTCTTGAAAATAGGAACCACATCCGCAATCTCCTGTCTCCATCGACGATGCAAAGATCATTGCCAGGGGCTCTGCAATCTCTTCCCTCGCCTCCCACAGTAACCTGGGGTACATCCCATCCGGACCTGGCGACTTATCTATCTTGATGCCATTCAAAGATTCCAGCACAACCTCTTTGTTAAAGTGTTTTAAGAAGGGATATAGTATACTTGTCCAAATTAGCTGAGGCATAGAGTTTAATAGCAGGGAATTGATGCTGGAACTATATAAAATATTGGCTAGGCTACAGCTAGAGTATTGTGTGCAATTCTGGAATTCACATTATAGGAGGAATGTGATAGCACTGGAAAGGAGAGGAGATTTACCAGAAGTTGCCTGGGCTGGAGAGTTTTAGTTATGAAGAGAGAATGTATAGACAGGGGTTCTTTTCTTTGGAGCAGAGGAGTCTGAGTGGGGACATGATTTAGATGTATAAAATTATGAGGGGCATAGATAGAGTAGAAAGGAAGAAACCTTTCCCCTTGGTAGAAGGATCAATGACCAGGGGGCATAGATTTGATGTAGGAGCAAGAGGTTTAGAGAGGATTTGATGAAAAACCTTTTCACCTGAAGGATGGTGGGAGTCTGGAACTCACTGCCTGAAAGGGTGGTGGAGGCAGAGACCCTCATAACATTTAAGAAGTATTTAGATGTGCACTTGTGTTGCTAAGGCTTACAACGCTATGGACCAAGTGCTGAAAAATGGGATTAGTTTACTTAGGTGGTTTCTCTTTGACTGGCACAGATGTGATGGACCGAAAGGCCTTTTTCTGTACTGTATACCTCTGACTATGACTATCTTACAGATCTTACCTGTTGAAAGTTCCTGCAACTGATTTTCTTGGTCAGCCACTGAAGTGTTAAACTGAAGATTATTGTATACACTTAACCTTTTCTACCATGTTGCAAAAGTTAACCTTTTATTTTCCTTGTTATAGAATGCCATCCAAGCAGAAAAAAGCCATTCAGACAGCGGTCCGCAGAAACAAGGAGGCCAATATGATTCTGGTCAGGTTGAACGGAGAGCTGCAGCAACAGTTCAAAGTAAGAGCCCACATTGAGCCAGAGAAACTCTCCACGTTCTGATGCTGCATAAACAGATATCCCTTTTTCACAAGACATCCAGTTCCAAGTTTTTTAATACAAATTATTCTATTTTTTTTTGTAAGTACCGATTTCCCTGAATCTAAGTTGTCGCACTTAAAATGTCGGGGGATGTACCAATACTTTCAACTGAAGGCCGATGCTGCCAATCTGGGTTACACATTGGGTATGAGTACCACGTGCCACCACCCCCCTTCCAAGCAGCGTAGTTTGATGCTACAATCACTGGTCTCGATATGGGACCAGGCACCTTGATATTTTCTAACATAGAGATCTTATTTTTAGCATGTAGGCCTCACTCTTTTGACAAATTAGGAATCATCGCAAGCTTTTATCCACCTATAGATTTGAATTTTGAATTTTTTTGAACAAGCATTGTATTGATGATGCTCGTTAGCGAACAACCACCTCATCCCAGAAGATTGCCGGCTGCACTCTGTCCTGAATGAGTTGATTTCAAACAGGACATGTGCTGAGGTGATGGTTTCAGTCCTACTTTTCACAATGGTTAGCACTGCGGCCTCACAGCTCCAAGGACCCAGGTTCAATTCTGGCGTTGGGTCACTGTCTGTGCGGAGTCTGCACGTTCTCCCCATGTCTGTGTGCATTTCCTCCGGGTGCTCCGGTTCCCTCCCACAGTCCGAAAGATGTGCTGGTTAGGTGCATTGGACATGCTAAATTCTCCCTCAGTGTATCCAAACAGGTGCTGGAGTGTGACGACTCGGGGATTTTCACAGTAACTTAATTACAGTGTTGATGTAAGTCTACTTGTGACACCAATAAATAAACTTTCAATAAGTCAACACTTCAATGAGCCCAGGGGACAGAACTGAATGGATTTAAAAAAGAAACAAATGAATCCTTCTTAATAACTAATAGCTTTATGTTTGTCAGGGGTTTATTAACCTTAAGTGGACTGTTGCAACCTTGATGGAGCTTCAGTCGGAGGGACAGAGATGATGGCCCAAAGCTTCCTGTCTCCGGATTGTCGGACACTGGTCCTGTAACAAATTACATGCATCAGAACCCTGTGGAAGTCCTGACATGTGGACCTACATGGGAATTACCTAGAAAGTTTAAACTTCCGATGGGCAATTCCCACTCTGCCCAGGACCCTACACAAACATCTCTGACCCTGTGTTAAGGGTGGAAGACTGGTAGATCCACTGTACTTACATGGATAGTTACCCAGGAAATGTTAGACAGGTTAAAAGTACCACCTGGGTAGCTGCAAACCCAAACACATCTCACCCACTCATCAGCTACCTTCTTGCACTGACCTCACCCCACCCCCTACCAATCTCAACTCTCACCCAGCTACCACCACTGATTACCCTTACCAGCTCCCCTACCTCATCCCCCCCCCCCCCCCCCCTCCGCATAATCAGCCAGACCCCAGCTAACCCCTGACTGGATTAAACTACCACCCCCCCCCCCCCCCCCCCCACCCTGACTTCTGACTAACAACTCTCCTCCCTCCACCCCCACAATCAACTGGAACCGGGCCACCACCCAACTAACCCCTGACCAGACCAGACTACTCGTCAACTACCCACACTCGCATCCGCACATTCACTCACCTACACATGCACTCACTCATGCACTCGCTCTCGTGCACTCATTCACATGAACGTGCCCAAAAGCTTAATCTTTAAACTTACCTGAATATGGCAGCAATAACTGTAAAAAAAAGGGTGTGTCCTCTCTTCCCCCAACTCTACTCCACTCTGATGGAGACTCCCAGGCAAACACTACAATGCATGTTTCTTTGACATCAGGGAAAAGAAGGTCCCGGAAGAAATGCGCCACAACGTCAGGCTTGGCGCAGCAATGTGTGCAACATTACTGCTGACCAGATGATGCAGGCTATTATTTCCCCACTCTGATGTAGCACTCCCTCGGTACTGTGCAGGACTCTCAGATTGTGCGTTCAACTCTCTAGGGTGAGGCTTGAAGCACAACCGCTAGCTTCAAGGCAAGAGTGTAACTGACTGACACACAGTTAATACCTGCTGTGCGTGTTACAGGAGCAAATTGTTGAATCGATGTCACCAGACTATACCAACAACTCGCCTCACGGAACATTTAAAATATAGACAGAAAAAGAAAATAACTTCCTGCTGGAAACATAAATACAAACAGTAAAAGGATGATAATTCTCAGGCCTGGCAGCATCCATGGAGAGATAGTAACATTTCAATTTGATAATCTTTCATCAGAACTGCAAAAAAAATGAAAGATATAACAAGTTTAAGTATGTACAGGACAAGTGAAAGACAAAGTGGGGAGGAAAAGGAATAACTGTGAGAGGATGAAAGGTAGATAAGGAACAGGCCGATAAGTGGCAACTAACAGAATCACAGAATCCTAAGTGCAGAAGGAGGCCGTTTGGCCCATCGAGTCTGTACCAACCACAATCCCACTCGGGCCATATCCCCATAACCCTACGTATTTACCCTAGCTAGTCCTCCTGACACTAAGGGGCAATTTAGCATGGCCAATCCACCAAACCCACACATCTTTGGACTGTGGGAGGAAACCGGAGCACCCGGAGGAAACCCACGCAGATACGGGGAGAATGTGCAAACTCCACACAGACAGTGACCCAAGCCAGGAATTGAACCCAGGTTCCTGGAGCTGTGAGACAGCAGTGCTAACCACTGTGCCATTCAAGCGCCATTCAAGTAACGAAAGTGTCTGGCACTGATTATCTCCAATGAGAGAGAGTCTAACCATCTCCCTTTGATATTCATTCACATTAACATCAATGAACACCCCACAGCTTAACATCCCAGGGTCACCATTGACTAGAAATTTAACTGGACCAACCAAATAAAGAATGTGGCTATAAGAACAGACAGAAGCTAGTTATTCAACAGCGAGTGACTTGCCTCTTGGCACCACAAAGTCTTTCCATTATCTACAAGGCACAAGCCATGAGTGTGATGGAATATTCTCACTTGCCTGGATAAGTGTAGCTCCAACAAAGCTCAAGCGCCACACCAAGACAAAACCGCATGCTAAATCGGCACCAGATCCACTACTTTCAACATTCTTTCCCTTCACTATTGATGCATAGTGGCAGTGGTATCATTGACGTGGTGCACTGCAAGAACTCATCAAGGCTTCCTCAAAAGCACTTTCCAAATCCACAACTTCTTTCTCTGCTAGAGGGACAAGGGCAGCAGATGCAGGGAACACCACCACCTGCGAGTTCCCCTCCAAACCCCACAGACCCTGACTTGGAATGATATAGCCCTTCCTTCACTGTTGCTTGCTCAAAATCTTGGGTTTCCTATTTAGCACCGCTGTGTCTGTAGCGACACCTCCATGGAGTGCAGTGGTTCACAAGGGGGGCTCTCCACCACTTTCTCGAGAGCAGTTAGGAATGGGCAATAAATGCTGGCCTTGCCAGCAACACCAACATCCCATGAATTCTTTTTGTAAGTAATGACAAGGGGTGACGGGGATATTTGAGGTGAGTTCACTGCTTGTGGACAGCATGACATGACAAGTGTATCCACAATAGTTGGATACACTTACTTGGAACAAGACACCAATACACTGGCACCCAGAGATAGCATGAGCATAGTCGTCAGTGAGCTCTAGAATGATGCATTTAGCATGTAAACCTCACAGAAGGCATATCAGACTTAAATTGGAGAATTGGTGGGAAGAAGAGGTCTGATTTCAGGTGCTGAAAGCTGATAGTGTTAAATGTCAGATCTCATTGTGGAAAAATCATCAGGATTGTGGTTGTTCAAGGAGGAGGTCCACCTTTGCCATATCTTACAAATAAATCAAATAAGAGGAAGAAGATTGCATTTCTTAGAACCAATATCCCCTCACTTTAAAGAAGCAGTTCACTCTGTCGAGGGAGGGAAGAAGATGCCAATACGGAGCTCTGCTGGCTCTGATTCTTGTTGGTGTTGAATTACAACTTGGACAGAATATAAAATGAGGTCATGTCCTTTGAAGTGCGAAATTAGTTACAGCCTAAACATAGCGGTTGTGATGTACTAAATCTGTGGTAGAAAACTAATAACACTTGTATTATGGGAATGTGTTCCAGGTGAGTCACTGCGGTTCATGGGATTGGTTGAGAGATTAGGTGGAGATGACAATAAATTGACTGGGAGAAAAAAAAGTTTGCCTTCTGATTGTCTCTGACATTTGTTCCTGGATTTGGAGAATAATCTTAACTGAAATGAGTCATCTCTTCTCAGCATGCCTTAGGTTTTACCACTGTGTACAGGTTGTATATAATTGTGCCTAGTTATGTAATAATTTGATATACCTCAGGGTCTCTCTCCAGTCAGACCAGTGCTCTTCCACTTTCTGACATGTCACCTACATGGTATTAGTATCTGACATGTCACCTACATGGTATTAGTATCTGTACAACTGAGTTCATCACCATCCAACTTTAGCAAGAGGAAAAGGTGACATTTGTCAAAACTTTATCAAAATAAAACTAGTCAGAAGTTGCAAGCCCTATTGTACCAGGAGTTGGTTTATGCAGAATGCCAGCACCACTGTTCATGATGAAGATATTTAGTAAGTGATCTTCCACTGTACAAGCTGTAGTGAGTGACAGTTTTAGGAGTAAATCTTAAAAGAGATTGCTATTCTTGCGAAGCAGGCATGAAGATACAGCAAGCAGTTAGGAAGACAAATAGTATGTTGGCCTTCATTGCAAGAGCACTTGAGTACAGGAACAAGGATGGCTTACTGCAGCTGTACAGGGCCTTGGTGATACCACAGCTGGAGTATTGTGCACAGTTTTGGTCTCCTTACCGAATAAAGGATACACTCTCCATAGAGGGAGTGCAGCGAAGATTCACCAGACTGATTCCTGGGATGGCAGCATTGTAGTATGAGCAGAGTTTGGGTCAATTGGGTCTGTATTCACTGGAATTTAGACGAAGGAGTTCAAGTTTATTTATTAGTGTCACAATAGGCTTACATTAACACTGCAATTAAGTTACTCTGAAAATCCCCTAGAATAAGATTTTTTTTCTTTTCTGTACTTTGCTTTTCACCGGTTAAAAAATGTTCGTATTCTGCAAGACTGCAGCTAATCTCTCTTGCGCACCGCTATCCTTTTTTAAACTTGCTTCTTGAATGTACTACAATGCCCTTCGGCCTATCGAGTCTGCACTGACACATGAAAGGCCCTGACCTGCCCACCTAATCCCATATCCTGAGACTGTGACCCCTTGTTCTAGACCCCCCCCCCCTCCCCCAGCCAGAGGAAACATCATCCCTGCATCCAGGATGTCTAACCCTGTGAGAATTTTATATATTTCCCATCTTCTGCATTGTAGTATTTGATTCTGTAGTATTGTCGGATGTGATATGGGGTAGACCATTTAGGACTGAGATCAGAGGAAACTTCTTCAGAGAGTAGTGAACCTGTGGCATTCTCTACCACAGAGGTTGTGGAGGCCAATAAATATTGAATATATTTAAGAACAAAATAGATTTATAAACGCTAAAGGCATTAAGGGGTATGGGGAAGAGCACAGGAGTATGACATTAGATAGATGATCAGCCATGATCATATTCAGTGGTAGGGCAAGCTTGAATGGCTGACTCCTGCTCCTATTTTACTATGTTTCTGAGGTCTGAGAGTATGTTCTGCCTCAAAATAATTAGATATAAAGGACACTTTTTGGACATTTCCTTGCATGTTGGAACTTTTTTCAGGTATCATTCAGTCATGACGAGGCAGTGCTTTCAGTGGGGGTTAGGAGGCTGGAAGTCTAATTGGGCATTTGTTGTCATTTTTATATTGTCATTAGAAATCCTGTTGCCTCCAGTGGTAGGAGGGTGTCATTACATCATGACAAAGTTACATGGGTAAGCACAAATGCAAATTTAGGAATTTACAATGCTAAACATGTCAGGGATTATTAACAAGCATATACTTTTCAATATTCAGTAATTTTTTATGGTTTCTTAACTCTTTCTTGCTTTCTTTAATCTGGAACAATGGTTGACAACCTTAATAACAAGAAGAACCATTTTTTAAAATTTAGTGAAAAATGCAATATCTTAAGAGCTGCATTGCTATTACTCATGCAAATAAGAATGTCAAACAGGTCAAAAATGCATCTGACCAACATTCCAAAGGTTTATGCAAAAGAAGTTCATTATACTTGTGAGAAAGTATCATTCAATGTTAATAAAAGGTTAAAAAAACTAGCCATTTAATTGCCATCAAAATGGATGGTCAATGTTGGAGAGTAGGGCTTGCCAACTGTGATTAAACTTATCCCTAATCACATGATTTTCCCCAATGTTCCAGCCATTAGTCAACTAACAAGTCAACTAAGCCATCCTTGTACACCAATTGGAAAGCAAAGCAGCCCATTAACCAATGGTTGATGCTTGACTGTCAACCAAACTGCCTTTCCTCCCATCTCATTTTCTAGATCTATATCTCAGTTAAAGAGAAATGTTCAAAGAAAGTTTATTTTTAATTGTTTTTAATATCTCCATGATTTTATTTTCCCCACGACTGCACAGGGCAGTGTTCTGGAGATTTACCTTCAGTTCTTAGAGACTCCAGGCAAATGGAGTTGGGAACTGCCCATTAGTCCTTAATGAACCATATGCAGCTCCAGGGTCACAGGGTGCTGACTGCTGGATTAGGAATAGCGTGGCAATATTTGCACAATATTTATCTGACTGTTATTTTAACTTTCAAAACCCACCAATTACAGCTTTACAACAGCCTCCAACACCACTGTCTTTATCATTTGGAATTTTATTGGATGGTCTTTATTTCTGGGCATTAAAAACATTGGTGATGACAACTTTTGACATCCTGTGCTTTTTGGAACAAGGATCGTGGCCTCCAAAGACAAGAAATTAATGCACTATCAGTACATACCTGAACTTTTGTAAACACAATACTTCGATTTAAGCTATCTCCAAAAATGTTAAAAGATAGTGTACATTGCCATTCAAGAATATTTATTGTATAAAATAGACACAAAATGCTATGTGATGCATATACTGGTCTCTTTCAGGAAGTTCGCAAAGAGCGGATTGCACTGGAGTCTCAGTTGGAGCACCTTCGCCCAGTCCCCCACACGTGACTTCTTCATTTCCAGCTGGTTACGGATGTGGGAACTTAGAAGCCCAATTACGAGGAGTGTACAGCCTAAGATTTGGAATAGGAACTGGGCATGTGTAAGCACAATACGGACCACTGTGACACAATGACCTCCCTCGGTGCCACTAATTTGGTAACAACCTGTTTGAGGTCAGCAGCAGAAAGATGTGTCTGGCTCGATCATGAGTGTCCACATTTTCAAATGATCTTTGAGAATGGTCAGTGGCTTGAAGCACAATTTGTTCAGGCTATCTTGTGTGACAAGTAATAGAGCAAATCTTTCACATGGCTGCTAATGGTTTAGTTTCATAGCACAGTCTGTGTTGTCTCTCCTTGTATATGTGTCCAAAAGCATCATAAGCTGGAAGGATGAAAAATGGATCGATCTGAGATTTTGCTAAAAGACCTTTTTAACACTTGCCAAATAACATGCTCATTTCAGATCTATAAAAAAGTGCTCACACTTTCTTCTCCGCCCCCATCCCAACATTTGTTGAACTTTCATGAAATGCTTACAGTTGGTTTCTTTTTCAAATGAACTATATTAGCAATTGTGCAAAAAGCTCACTTTCTGGAAATTTACAATGAAGATAATATCAGCACTAAAGTGGGTGCAGTCCTTTCTCTGCATGTATTTTATATTTCCATAAATTCTGGTTTTCTTTAGGTGGCGAAGTATTCGGTGTTGGAGCAGCTGTGCGCTATCTGAAATGATGGGAATTTGCCGTTGTAATTTAAAGCTTCATGCTACACATATGTGGACTTGTGATTATGTAGGCAAAACAGCAAAATAATTTCATGCCACAATAGAGAAACCTTTTCTCGGAATGGCATGCCTATATCAGTGTAACTGCCTGACATGCGCATCTATTAGGGTACAATGATTCTCATGGTGACTGTCACTTTTTATACATGACTTTTTCATATGTGTTGCATTGAATTTATATGCAATGTTTTTATTCCGAATTATACAAAAGAAGGCAGAGTTATTTAAATAAAGGTGCCGGGGATTGTAATATTTTCTTCTCAGTCGCAGCTTGTGCCACTCCTTGAGAAATGATTTCAGAGTTGATAGTACTCTGAAATAAAACTGCAAAAGTTTCTAAAACCGCTGTGTCCCTGCGTGTATCTTATAAGTAGCATTTTAAACAGGCCCTGTTTAATGCCCTGGTCCCAGAGTTCTGCCCTTGTTCTGAAGGGTTTCCACCATAAGTTTGGCAGGAGGCCACTGCAATGGTTGTCACCCCTGCCAGGAAACCTAGATGTGCCTGGTCCCAAACTTAAAAAGGGGCTCAGTTATGGAAACATTCAGAGGCAAGACGAATCTACTCAGTACCAACTGTGCAAACCCACGGCCTGTTGGTTAAGAGGCAAGTTGATGCTCCTATTGAGACACATTTTGCTTAGGACAGAGGGATCACAGAAAGAATTGGGTTGACTCCTGCGTGAGTAGGTTTAGGAGACTCTAACAATTAATTTGCAAATCTATCTTAATGCAAAGTTCTTCCACGAACTGAATAAATTGGGTGCATTTATTTAAATCTTGTGCTTCCAACATATAGAGTAACAAATGTGTTTAAAGGCAGTGAGAGATGTTGCAGTTCAGTGCTTTACCTTTGCAATATTTGGTGGAACTATTTGAAACCTTAGTGTGTTACTGCCTTGAGGCACACTGCAGTAATTTAGTATCCCAGCAGAACATGTTCTACAGTATTATTTCACGATAAGCTAAAGCTAAGTTGAATCACCATATTTGGTTATGATCATGTATTAACATGGGGCTCTGGGCATTGACATCCAGTGGGCGACACAAAAGGGACTTCAAATTGATAGTCTATGACATCATCTGAGCCCTTGTTAAGAGATTGCTGCCTTGCACTTACAACCAGACGTCCCATTGTTCTGTTTCATTTGAACAGTCGCTCAATCACTCGCTTAGTTATTATACATCTAGTGTTTCATACACCCCTATCTGACAATCTGCATACTTTCCCATAAAGTATTGAAGGAGTAGACTGCCTGCTTTGTGCTGCTGTTACATTCAGTTTCATAATAAATCCACTGTAACAGATTGAGAAGCGCTTGGTGCATTGCATTTCGAACATAAACTGCCCCTTTGGTAAATACTCGCACACAAAAAGCGTCTTCATCTGTCAGGCATAGTTTAAACAAAGGAGATCACAGTTGACCAGCGGCTTTTTGCTCTCTCCAATTCTTACACTTGTGCATTTTCAATTTAGTATGATTTCATGAGCAGTGCCAGCTCATTACTCCAGGATTCAACCAAATGTGCTGCCCAAAATCTATCACTTTTTATATTGGCATTTGCACTAGCAAAATCATCAGCAATCATCGTCTAACTCCTGCCCCTATCCCAACAACCTTCCCAGTACAGCGTCATAGGGAAGTGACTATGCAGAGTTGGGTGGTATTTTGGCACAGTTGGATGGCACGGTGGCACTGGTTAGCACCACTGCCTCACAGCGCCAGGGACACGGGTTTGATTCCCAGCTTGGGTCACCGTCTGCGTGGAGTTTGCATGTTCTCCCCATAGGTTTCCTCCAGGTGCTCCGGTTTCCTCCCACAGTCCGAAACACGCGCTTGGGTAAGTGCATAGACCATGCTAAATCCTCTCAGTGTACCCGAACAGACACCAGAGTGTGGCGACGAGGGGATTTTTACAGTAACTTCATTGCAGTGTTAACGTAAGCCTACTTGTGACACTATTAACTAAACTGATAGCCACATCTTTCTCAGATGTGCCTTTTATAATAAACTCTGATAAACATTTCCATTTGAACAATGGAACCATATCACATATTTGGCACGCACTCTGCTCTTCCAGAATGCAAATGCAAACACTGTTAGCAACTGTAAAACAATGGACAGAATTCTCACCTAACATGGTATTGCTGAACTTATCGAAGGCTCGTTGAATTTGGCCTGGGTACAAAAGCAAGTATTTATACAGCCTCCAGCAGCAGTCACTTTTTGAAGGCACTTTATATTATCTGGTTTTCCAATCTGTGTGAAGCTCCCACAGCTGGAGGTGCTTTCATGCCCACGAGGAGCAATATCACTTCATTTGCTGCTGTTTGGATATCTTCTTTTTGCACTGTTTAACATTTTGGCTTGTCATAGTTCTGGCCATGTGCAATCTGGTCAGCAGCCAGGAAGGTTTTGCATTCCTTGTTACATAGAACTTACAGCACCAAAACAGGCCCACCCAGTGTACAGGTCAGTGTTGTTCCACATGAGTCTGCTCCCACCCCTCTTCATCTAACCCACATCCTTCTATCCCTTTCTCCCTCATGCATTTGTATCTTAAATGCATCTCTGGCCCAACCATCGCAGTTTGTTGATTCTTAGGGCAGCACAGTGGTTAGCACTACTGCTTCACAGCGCCAGGGATCTGGGTTTGATTCCCAGCTTGGGTCACAGTCTGTGCGAAGTAGTTCAAAAGATGTGCTGGTTAGGTGCATTGGCCATGCTAAATTCTCCCTCTGTTACCCAAACAGGCGCCAGAGTGTGGCGACTAGGGGATTTTCACAGTAACTTCATTCCAGAATTCATGTAAGCCTACTTGTGACACTAATAATGAACTTGAACTTTAAACTTTAACATCAAGCACTCCTTGGAGTAGTGAGTTTCACACTCTAACCATTCTCCATGCATTCCCCTGTGCGCCTTATTGGATTTAATAGTGAGTCTTATATTTATGACCTCTAATTTTGCATTCCCCTGCAAGTGTCCACCTGACAGAATTTGAAAGACCCCTGTTAAAACAATTAATGGAATCCTCTCTTTAATGGATTTTATTCCAATGAGAATACATTTTTATTGGTTAATTTTGCCCCATTTGCCTCTACAAACAAGTTGTGAAATACAAACAATAAATTTGCACTGATTGTTTATAAGCACATCCTACCTTTGCCAGCCTGAATAATTGTGCCAAAGGAACTTAACACAACAGAAGAGGTCATTAAGTCTGTGCCAGTTCTTTGCTAAAGTCATTCAAGTCTCATTCCGTGGCCAGGTTTTCTCCCCATCATCCTGTATCATCACCCGCTCCAAGTATTTACTCCGTTTTCCACAGGAGTCTATGCCCCAACCACTTCCTGCAGTAAAATATGCCAGGCCCCATGAACGCCTGTGTAAAGCAATTTATCTGGAACCATACCTCCACTTAAATAGATGTATTTAGGAGAAAAACTTGCATGGATGTGACACCTGATCTCACCTCTCAAAAACTTCTCAACAGACTTTACACAGAATGAACTACATTAAATTTTGTTATGTAATCAAAAGTAGCACCATGTAATGCACTGCATCTACCCACAAGTAAGGATGAAATGCATGATCAGTTTGACGTTCAGTGATCATGATTGACAAAAGAATGTTGGCCAAGAAGCCAGGCTTTCTAAGAATAAAGCCAATCTCTAATATCGCTCTGAATTGCTATGCCTTTGTTTAATGTGTAACCTATTGGGTAGTACCTCGAGCAACATAGCCCCACACCCACCCTCCCCCAATCAATATTGATCTGGAGTAGTATTCTTGATAAAGTGGCCCAGAAGTAGATTGAGGCTGAAACCTTCAACCTTCTGGCTTGAGGCAAGTGTACCAGCATAGAACCAAGATAAAAGTGGAAAATGTATGTAGGTTTTCTGTAGCTATGGAATGTTGCTTGATTCCTAAAGAGTGGAAACAAATCTAGTTTGATGTTACCTGGAGTTTGCATTTTATTTTCCTCTCAAATGTAAATTTGTGATCTGCTTAACATTAGACTTTCTACAGGGATTCACAAAAGAAAAGCCAGGCTTATGGGTGAGAAAGAGGCCAGTGATTGATGTGAAATCTGCAGACCTCTGTAAATTTCCCAATACAGTGCAAATCATGGAGGTATACAACATCTGCCACATCATTATTGAACAAAAGGTTATGATTAAATGGAAAAAGCAGTTCTTTGCTCCAGATTTCGTGCATCTGTCTTCAACTTAACGAGACACAAATTGCCCTTGGTTTCAGAAGATCAGTTGGCCTAAATTCTGGGCAGTCAGGATAGCTGAAGTGGTAACCATCTCTGGGAGTGTAGTATAGCTTGACATCCAACCACCAACCGAGAAAGGTATTGAATTCACCCCAGATTTTGAAGTTAGGAATATTTGAATAATCAGGATGGGCAGCCCACAATGGTGCGGGTGCAACCTGGGCACCTGCCTTGAGGGTCAAGCAGAAGATCATGGTGGCACCATGCCCCACTGAGAGGAGAAATCCGAGGGGCTGAAGAAGTCCCTAAAAATGCACTTTTTTCCACAGCAAAACATGGACTTGCAATTGGACATGAGCAATGATCTTAGCTTTTAAACCCTCCCCACCCCAAATTATCTGGACAGTTCAGAAGAACAGTAAGAAGTTTAACAACACCAGGTTAAAGTCCAACAGATTTATTTGGTAGCAAAAGCCACAAGGTGTTGGACTTTAACCTGGTGTTGTTAAACTTCTTACTGTGTTTACCCCAGTCCAACGCCGGCATCTCCACATCAGTTCAGAAGACCCAGTGTGTTAACATCTGCTCTCAGAAGAGATGGGATCTTTTGGGCCTATGAGTGATGTGCTGGATAGAATTGGTATTACCCATTTTAGGCTAACTCCAGTGTTCTCGGTGAGATCCGACTCATGCATTCTGTAGCTTCAACGTGACCAGATAAGTTGAGTATGGGTGTAGAGATTTTATATCCCATTTTGCTTTTTCAGTTCTTTCTCTACATTGCTTGGACATAAAAATGCTGAGTCCACTACTGCCTCCACATCATTTTAAAAGGCTTCTGTGCTAATTCATTGTGTGCATACCTGTGTTCTTCCCACCCCATGTGCAATACTTTATATTTGCCCGTATTAAAATTAATTTGCCATTTACCCACCAATTTTATAACATCCATGTAACTATTCCAAATGCTAACTGCATCTTCTGTCCTGACTATTCCTCCTATTTTAATTTGGTCTAGCATGCTAACACAGAATCAACTGACCTTACAACACCTTCCTTTAACTAACAATGCATCCCTTCCTGTGTTGTCTCTTTGCCATTGTTAACCTTTACCTTTTGCAGCCCTATATTCAGTCCTGTATTTCAATCCTCGCAGTCTTTCACTTGGGACTTTGTCAACATGTTCTGGAGTTTTAACTATCATTATAATATATGGAAGAGGCTAGCCTTACAATAAAAATCTGACATTATGCCATCAGTTCAGGAAAAATCAACATCTTAAGCTTGCTGTATAAGTGAACTGCAATGCAGATTACTGAAAACAGTAGCCTGCCGGTGTGGCAGTCCTGGTCTGGCAGTAATCATGTTAAGAGTAATCATACTGTATTAAAGGCAAGTTACATGCACAGCAATGATCAAAAAGATTTCAACGTTCATAATTCTTTGTTCAGATCATGCCTTCTTTCATATCTTTCCACGTGCATTGCTTCCTCTTAGAGGCTGTATAGTAAGCTACAACCAACTATGACCTAACATTGTATTGGGTGTCTGGTCAGGATGCTGTTTGAGAGTGATCTGGTGCAATTTCTCTGATTGTGTGAACCCTTCATTTGCCCTATGCACTTTCCTCTGCCATTGTGTCTGAGGTTTCGAAATTTAATACGAGGATGCGCTGGTTTGGCTCCATGTAATAAAATAGATAAGTACACAAAATAGATAAGTAATAAAATAGATAAGCTGCTTCACAGCTTCAGGGACCTGGGTTCGATTCCCGGCTTGGGTCACTGTGTGGAGTTTTCACATTCTCCTCGTGTCTGCGTGGGTTTCCTCTGGGTGCTCCAGTTTCCTCCCACAGTCCAAAGATGTGCGGGTTAGGTTGATTGGCCATGCTAAAATTGCCCTTAGTGTCCTGAGATGTGTAGGTTAGAGGGAATAGTGGGTAAATATATAGGGATATGGGGGTAGGGCCTGGGTGGGATTGTGGTCGGTGCAGACTCGATGGGCCGAATGGCCTCTTTCTGTGCTGTAGGGTTTCTATGATTTCTACATAGGGGAGAAAGGAATAACAGGTTAGGTTGATAGGATTAAATGAAACCAGCTGGGAGGAAGCTCATGTGGAGCAAAACACCAGCATAGACCAGTTGGGCTGAAAGGTCTGATTCTGTGCTCACAGAGTCAGACCTTTCAGCCCAACAATGCACAGTGGCTAGCACTGCTGCCTCAGTGCCAGGGACCTGGGTTCGATTCCTGGCTTGGGTCACTGTCTGTGTGGAAGTTGCACATTGTGTCTGTGTGGGTTTCCTCCGGGTGCTCTGGTTTCTTCCTACAATCCGAAGATGTACGGGTTAGGTAGATTGGCCATGATAAATTGCCCCTTTGTGTCAGGGGGATTGGCTTGGGTAAATGCATGTGTTTATGGGGATAGGGCCAGGTGGGATTGTGGTCACTGTAGACTCGATGAGCCAAATGATCTCCTTCTGCATTGTAGGATTCTATGATTCTTAATGGGTTGTAACTATCACTCAGTACAATACATTGGAGCTCTGAGGGACTGCACTTTTTGAATCTTTCTAAGTTGACAAGTCTAAAACTACATGCTCATATCCTGTTGAGTATGTACCAAATTAGATGACAGCATTAATGTACTATGTCCACAGATATTTTGGCTCCACAACCCAAATATTAGGATTCAGCTTAATACAAGGCAGTTTTGCACTCAACTTTGCTTTCCAGATAATTATTGAACAATCCATTCCTATGGATTTTGCAAGATTATGATGTGTAAAAAGAGTTGCATGAAATGAGGTTAGTTATAATGCCCAGGATTGCTGATATTATTTTGAGTAAATTAAGTTGTGCTTTTGAAAATGGTTCTTGTTAAACTTAGTTGCCAAATCTGGCTACTTGTCTGTGTTTTCCCCTGCAATACAACATGTCTTTCAATGGGAGGTGCTATAACTAAAGGGTCAGGCACACAGTAGCAAAACTCTGTCTTTCAGTTTGGTTTATGCAAGATTTGTGTTTTGACTGTGTTAAGGTATGCTGTCCTTTGAGAGTTTATGCATGATTCATTGGTGATTCTATGAACCATAGGGAATGCAGTGAACTGCCTTAGGGCTTTCCAGTCAAATCAGTCCTACTCTCTGGGATACAATCTGTCAAAATGATGTACTTACTTCCTTTCATGCATAACCGCAAGCCCTGAATATTTCTAGTACATATGTGTTTATGTTTGAGAATTGGGTTGAATTAAACAGTGAAGTGCATTATCTTGATGGAAATGTTTAGCGTGTGCCCTTCGAGGT
Organism: Mustelus asterias; assembly: GCF_964213995.1. Lineage (NCBI taxonomy): Eukaryota > Metazoa > Chordata > Chondrichthyes > Carcharhiniformes > Triakidae > Mustelus > Mustelus asterias. Next base: position 22,643,510 of record NC_135817.1, on the reverse strand, counting down.
ACATCAGCACAACCACAGAGGCAAGTTCCCAAAATTCTGGATATTATGAAACAATCTGCAGAGTCATAGAATCCCTACAGTGCAGAAGGAGGCCCTTCGGCCCATCGAGTCTGCACCGACCACAATCTCACCCAGGCCCTATTCCCATAAACCTGTATATTTACCCTGCTAATCCCCTGACACTAGGGTCAATTTAGCATGGCCAATCCCCCTAACCCACACATCCTGGGAGACTAAGGAGCAATTTAGCATGGCCAATCCACTTGACCCACACGGCTTTGGACTGTGGGAGGAAACCGGAGAACCTGGAGGAAACCCATGCAGACACCGGTTGGAACGTGCAAACTCCACACAGACAGTGACCCGAGGCCGGAATTGAACCCAGGTCCCTGGTGCTGTGAGGCAGCAGTGCTAGCCACCGTGCTGCCCCAAACTGTTGTGCTTCTCCCCATCGGGGAATTGAGCCCCGGTTTCCCGGGTGACAGATGGGGATACTAACCGCTATACTGGAGGTGATTCTAATCTTTCTCCACCTGGAGGGAGTGGGAAAACTCAAACTCTACAGCCTGTCCCAGCTGATTTCCATCCATTGCCACCTTAACTGGATCCTTTTTTTTGGAGGCTGAGGCAGTTGCCTGGCACAGGGAAACTCACTGATGCATGTAAATGAGCTCTTATTATTAGGCCCCCATGGGATTTTCACAGCCACCTCGTTTGCTGAAACCGATAGGAGAGGATGCTGTAGATGGCTCCCAAACACCCTTTCCTTCACACCCACCAAACCTGCTGAGGCCTAGTGTGCCTTTCCTGAGTACCAGTAGGCTTCCAGGGGCCACTTGATTTGATCTTGTTGGCCATCAGCCAGCTGTTTCTCCCATCACTTTCAGGTGGGCATTTGGCCAGCGGAATGTAAATGAGCTCCTCGAGTTAAAATAGCTCTAACCCAAAACTGATGGCTTGACACATGTGTCCACATGTGCTCAAAACTCTTCCCTGGTTAAATCCTCCTCCATCTGCACGGTGCCACCTGACCCCTCCAACCCCACCCTTGCCACATCTGTTGTTAGCCAGCCAGAGCAGCACAGCCCTGAGCGCTCAGACATTAAAGAATATTCACACTCTGATGTCACCGACATTCTCTCTACTGTTTTTTGTGGGGCAGGTTTGTCCATTATCATTCATAGAATCATAAAGTGCAGAAGGAGGCCATTCGGCCCATTTGAGTCTGTACTGACCACAACCCCACCCAGGCCCTATCCACATAACCCCTGCATTTACCCTAGCTAGTCTCCCTGATGTTGAAGGGCAATTTAGCATAGCTAAAAACTAATATGAGCATGCAACTCAATCTTGCCATAGGAACCCCCTACCTCAGTCTTGGAGAGTTGCCCACCAGTTCAGATGGAAAAAAAAGACTATGCACTGCTAAATAGTCAAATACCATTTTCAACCCCACAAGAAATGATCAAGAGGAACAGCAACTATGCACCATCAAACTAGCTAAACCAACCTGGAGTAGTTTAACAGTGGCACAGTGGCTAGCACTGCTGCCACACAGCGCCGGGGATCCAGGTTCAATTCTAGTCTCTGGTCACTGTCTGTGTGGAGTTTGCACATTCTCCCTGCGTGGGTTTCCTCCGGGTGCTCCGGTTTCCTCCCATAGCCTGTAGGGATTCTATGATCAAGCAATGGAAGAAACAGATGAAACCATCCCCAGTTGCCAGCCCAAGCTCCAAGCCAACAACAGCACGATGGTTAGCCTTGGAGCGTTAGGAACGCAGGTTCAACTCCATCCTTGGATGACTGTGTGGAGTTTGCACGTTCTTCCTACGTCTGTGTGGATTTTCTGCGGGTGCTCCAATTAACTCCCACAGTCCAAAAGATATGCAGGTTAGGTGGATTGGTCATGCTAAATTGTCCTTTAGTGTCCCAAGATGTGTAAATTAGATGGATTAACCATAGGCCTCCTTCTACACTGTGAGGATTCTCGGATTCTAATCTATAATTCCAAGTACCAGAACCACTAGAATTTACCACTCTCCTGACAGAACAGCAAATTAAATGTGGAAGGGTTAAATGGCCTCCAGACCACCTGAACCTCTAATTTCAAGTACCTGAAGGGGAAGACAGGGTATAAAAATGTTGTTAATGCTAATACTTTGGTAGCAGTAATGTTGGAATGGTATTAATGATACAATAAGGTGAATGCACAAGACATATAATAATGTAAGGCTTGAAGTAAACTAAAGTAGATCTATACCCATGGGATAAAGACTTGGGGGAGGTGTAGTAATCTGGGTTTGGTACTACAGGATTAACATGGGGCTGAGTACAGTACTGCCCATACAGTGATGTAAGAAAGCACATGACCCAGAGCCAGGGTCAGTCTACAATTGGACAGAGATGTGTACAGACCTAAAATGGAGTCGGATCCAAACCTGCAACCTCCACAGTATATATGTATATAGTTAAAATTAGTTAATAAAGACTTGATGTTAATATACTTGACTAGGAAACCTATGTCACAGTGTCCGAAGCAAGATTGGCCACAATATAACTGAGGTGAAATGTATGGTCTAGTGGTGGGTTGCTTCTTACTGGTGATCATTTGACCTTTTCTAAACAGTGAACCAGACATTAGAATCTATTGCAAAATATTCGTCACTTAGCTCATTTATAGTTATATAAACGGGGCGGGGCGGCACGGTAGCACAGTGGTTAGCACTGCTGCTTCACAGCTCCAGGGACCTGGGTTCGATTCCCGGCTCGGGTCACTGTCTGTGTGGAGTTTGCACATTCTCCTCGTGTCTGCGTGGGTTTCCTCCGGGTGCTCCGGTTTCCTCCCACAGTCCAAAGATGTGCGGGTTAGGTTGATTGGCCATGATAAAATTGCCCCTTAGTTCCCTGAGATGCGTAGGTTAGAGGGATTAGTGGATAAAATATATAGGGATATGGGGGTAGGGCCTGGGAGGGATTGTGGTCGGTGCAGACTCGATGGGCCGAATGGCCTCTTTCTGCACTGTAGGGTTCTATGATTCTATGATTTCAACATATCTACTGGATCGAAGTCCATAAAATGCCAACCCAGTGTTCCTTGCAAAAGCCCAAACAGCGGTCTTGGAAAATGTCAAAAAATGAGCAGGATTTTCCAACCCTTCCTGCGGTGGGATTGGAAGACAACCCGTGCCGTGGGTTCCCCAGCAGCGAGATGGGTGAGCCATGCAAATTGCCATTGACTTTGTTGATGCACTATCAATTACGACGCGAAGACTTCTGAGAGTGAGGGTAAACTAATGGGCTTTTATTCACTGAGAACAGGAGCACACCCTTGTAGCTGACCTGGTCTGAACTGAGGCAAGGAGGAGGGACCATCACCTTTATACCCCACTCTGGGTGGAAAGGGAGGGGCCCCAGGTGGAAAGGGAGGAGTCTCGGGCCAGGTGCAGCATAGGTGTGTCCAGGCACATACATGTAGTAACAGTGGTTCACCACATTCACCCCTCCTTTAAAAAAGAGTCCGGCGGGGTGGGTGGAACCATATGTACAGGCGCATATATACATAGAAAAGTCACAAGCTGAGGTGTGGCATCGTCCCTTCACAGGTTCAGCCTGTCGGGCGGCTTGACTAGTCGTTGAGATCGCTGCAGTACCGGTTGGGGGGTTGCTGCCGGTGGCAGGGTGGAACTGCTTGAATCCGCCGTCGTCCCATCTGGTCTGGTCCTGTGTGGTGACTCTGGGGGCTCAGGCGAGCTGCGTACAATAGGCAAAGATGTAAGCGGACCTGGTGCTACCGGAACTGTGGGGTGGGGGGGTCATCGTGGGCTCCGGGGCACCCGGAGGCGCCAGGTCCCGGATAGAAACCGTGTCCTCCCGCCCATCGTGGTATGCCACATAGGCATATTGGGGGTTGGCGTGGAGGAGCTGGACTTTTTCCACTAGGGGGTCTGACTTATGGGGTCGTACATGCCTCTGGAGCAGAACTTGGCCTGGGTACGCCAGCCACGACGGTAGTGCGATTCCCGAGGAGGACTTCCTCGGGAAAGCAAACATCCGCTCGTGGGGGGTGGCGTTGGTGGCTGTTCACAGGAGGGACTGGATTGAGTGTAGTGCATCGGGGAGTACTTCTTGCCAGCGGGAGACTGGAAGGCCTTTAGACCGTAGTGCTAGTAGAACGGCCTTCCAGACTGTCGCGTTCTCCCTCTCCACCTGGAGGGGTGACTTGGAAGGTCGAAAGGCCGCAGGTGGTGGGTAGTCCAGGAACTGAGGGTTGCAGACTGAGATCGGGGAAAGGAGCCCGTTGTACTGTAGCGTGACGCTCTTAAGATGTGTCATGAAGTCGAGGCCTAAGAGTACGGGAGCGCAGAGGTGTGGGAGCACCAGGAGCTTAAAATTTGCATAATCGGTCCCCCAAACCGTAAGAGTCATCACGCAGTACCCGATGACATCCACGGAGTGGGACTTTGAGGCCAAGGAAATGGTTTGTTTGACTGGCCGTACCGAAAGGGCATAGCGACGCACAGTATCGGGGTGGATAAAGCTCTCCGTACTCCCGCTGTCAAACAAACAATTTCCCGCACGGCCGTTTACCTGTATGTCCATCATAGACCTGGCGAGCTGATGTGGACGAGACTGGTCCAGCTGGATCACTGCCACCGTAGATCCCGAAGAGTCATCAGCCGGCGTCCAAGATGGCGGCTCCCCTGTCTTGCATGCGGTTGGCTGCATCCAAGATGGCAGCCCCCTTGACTCCCACGCGGACGATGGCGTCCAAAATGGCGGCTCCCCGGGCTCACACGTGGTCGCTGGTGTCCAAGACAGCGGCCCCCTTGACTCCCACGCGGCTGATGGCGATCGGGTTTTCTGTTCCCTTGGATCGCATGCTGCGCTATTCGGTTTCAACTTTGCCTTGCAGACTTTCGCGTAGTGGCCTTTCTTTCCACACCCTGAGCAGAACGCCTCCCTTGCCGGGCAGTGTTGTCGGGGGTGTTTCACTAGGCCGCAAAAGTAACACTTCGGGGCTGCCGCGGCCGCGGCCGTTGAGTCATTGGTAGGGCGCTGCGTGGCATAAGTCGGAGGCCCTCCTAGGTACTGGGATGATATTGGCCGTGAGGCCCACAATGCCGCGTGGTCGGGCGTGTACGCCTCGAGGTTACATGATGCTACCTCGAGGGATTCAGCGAGCGCTACAGTTTTTGGAAGATCTAGCCCACCTTGTTCTAGCAGGCGCTGTCGAATGTAGTTGGATGCGATGCCTGTAACGTAGGCATCGCGGATCAAGTCCTCTGTATACAGCGCAGCGGATACGGCCTTGCAGTTACAAGCCCTGCCGAGCGCACAGAGTTCGCGGAGGAACTGTGCATTTGATTCTCCCGGCCGCTGTTTACGGGTAGCTAGCAGATGCCTGGCGTAGACTTCGTTCGTCTATTGGCTCTTTAAGAGCGCGAGCGCATCAGTGTACGTTTCTGCGTCACAGGTGGTGGCGAAAACTGCGTCGCTTACTTGGGCGTTGAGCACGTGTAGCTTGTCTGCATCGGACCGGACGACCGTGGAGGCTCCGAGGAAGGCTTCGAAGCACTTCAGCCAGTGATTAAAGCTGTTGGCTGCCCCGGGTGCTTGTGGATCTAAATTGAGAGTGTCAGGGTTTAAAAGCTGCTCCATTCTGTTTTTTTTTCTCAGTGAATAAAATTGATGCACTATCAGTTACGACGCGAAGACTTCTGAGAGTGAGGGAAAACTAATAGGCTTTTATTCACTGAGAACAGGAGCACACCCTTGTAGCTGACCTGGTCTGAACTGAGGCAAGGAGGAGGGACCATCACCTTTATACCCCACTCTGGGTGGAAAGGGAGGGGCCCCAGGTGGAAAGGGAGGAGTCTCGGGCCAGGTGCAGCATGGGTGTGTCCGGGCACATACATGTAGTAACAGTGGTTCACCACATTTGTCAGGACAGGAAGATCCCACCAGCAGCCAATGGCGAGCCCCCTCCACCACAGCAAACCTGCCGGGGCAGTGGGCTGGAAAAGCCTGTCCGATGAGTCACGCTGCCACATTGTTGGAACATTGTTCAGCAAAATCCAGCTTGGAGCTGGGGGGTATAATTTTCCCCTCTCTGCAGTCTGTGGGACTCCAATGTTAAACGTTTGCATCAGCCTGAACTGGATTCTTGGTGAGCATGAGCCTACAGCACAGCCCAAAAACTGACACTGAATTGGCAATCACAGTTGTGTATAGAGATGCCTGATGTGTGAAATAGAAAAATTTGTCACTGTTGCTGTGAGACGTGCTTTGGTGAGTTGATGGTGACACGCATCACAGGGGCAGAGTTTTATTCTGTACCTCTTCTGTGCTATATCTGAACTCAATCGGAGTGCCAGGTATCAGAAATATTCTGCTCCATACCCTGATGTGCATGAGTTTGCTAAATTAAACAAAACTCACTAAAAACAAGGAAGAAAAAAAAAGTCCATTTGTTAGGATTTCTTCCCTCCCTGATTCTTGAAGGCTGGTCCATGCATGGCACGGTGGCACAGTGGTTAGCACTGTTGCCTCACAGCGCTGGGGACCCAGGTTTGATTCCCAACTTGGGTAACAGTCATAGAATCCATAGATTCTCTACAGTGCAGAAGGAGGCCATTCAGCCCATCGAGTCTGCACTGACCACAATCCCACCCAAGCCCAATCCCCTCAAACCCATGTATTTACCCTACTAATCCCCCTGACACTAAGGGGCAATTTAGCATGGCCAATCAACATTACCCGCACATCTTTGGACTGTGTGAGGAAACCGGAGCACCCGGAAGAACCCATGCAGACATGCAAACTCAGCACAGACAGTCACCCGAGGCTGGAATTGGCACCGTGAGGTAGCAGTGCTAACCACTGTGCCACTGTGCTGCCCTGGCTGTGCAAAGGTTGCACGTTGTCTGCGTTGGTTTCCTCCGGGTGCTCCGGTTCCCTCCCACAGTCCGAAAGACATGCTGGTTAGGTGCATTGGCCATGCTAAATTTTCCCTCAGTGTACCCGAACAGGCGCTGGAATGTGGTGACTGGGGGAGATGGATCAGCTGGCTCTCTGATGGAGGGTGGGGGGTGGGTGCAGGAGGCAAGTCAGATGGCTCTCTGGGGCGGGGGATGAGGGAGGCAGGTCATTTGGCTCTCTGGTGGGGGGGCAGGGGCAGGGTGGGTCGAATCTGAAACTCCCAGTTTCAGTCCACCCAGCACTTAGAATTAAAATGATAAGATAGGGCCCTGAATGTCAGAAGGATTAGTGGGGTAAATATACGGAGTTACGGGGATAGTGCCTGGGTGGGATTGTTGTTGGTGCTGGCTCAATGGGCCGAATGACCACCTCCTGCACTGGAGGGATTCTATGATAACATTTAAACACATCTTAACTGTCCCTTGTGAGCATTTATATCTCCTCCACAAATTCCTGAACCCAGGTTGACTTCAGAAGAGGAGTGGGTTAAGGCTTTTGGAATAGCCGAAATGGGGTCTGTTGGAACTCCACATTAAGTTCAAATGGCCCTGTGGAATTCAAGTTTCCCACCTGCATGAGTCTTCCTGACTCCACAAAAATACAACACATATGCATATTCCTGAATAATTCATTTTGTGCTCAACTCCTGCACCTTAAGAATTGATGAGAACTGCTGCTCCTCCTGCAGGAGGCCATCACTGATGATGGGTTGAGGTGCAGTGTCACTCTAACAGCAAGGTGACAGTTCCTCATTCCAGAACTCCAAGGCGACGTAAACATAAGTAAAGTATCAAGATGCTCATTTTGGTCTCTTAATTGTCATAAGTATGTGCCAGCCTGTTATGGACAGCTGAAACTCTGCTTTCACCATGGTTACATGTATTTTCTTATCTACAACCCACTTTTCCTCATCTAAATGGCCGCCTGCTGTTTCCCCTCCCCCGTGTGAGTCCTTTGCGCTTGCATAGTCACCATCATTTGTGCAGTGCAATGTCAGGTCAGATTTGACACAGTGCTGCACAGACTGACGGCAAGTACACAAATCCAATTTTGTGACTTCCAATGTTCCTAAACAGTGATTTAACCTATTCACTGCTGAACCTTGTGCAGCTCCAGATAAAATCAAACAATTTAGCTCCCACTTGGAGCTGCAATAAATGACAAACAGACCAAGTTTAGAGAAATCTTGCCTTTCAAACATTTGTGTTTATTTTGTGTTCACTCTTTCTCCCCTCCTTGCTCACTGGGGTGCAGGTCCATAGGTACCAAGGGTCATCCATTAGCTCACTGGTATAGTCATTCTTCAAATGTGAAACTTGGCAGTGGATTCAGGTAGACTATTCAGTCAAGGAGAAATAACAGCCAAGGTCAATTCTGTCCTTGCCCAACATGTACATTTATTGGAGACTGAACAAGAGTGGGAACCAAGGCTGATTTTCATCTCTCCGTCTGTCATAGAATCATAGAATCCCTACAGTGCAGAAGGTAGCCATTTGGCTCATCAAGTCTGCACTGACTCTCTGAAAGAATATCTTACCCAGACCTTCCCTCCAACCCTATCACCATAACCCTACACATTTACCATGGTCAATCCACCTAACCTGCACATCTTTGGAGTTTGGGAAGAAACTGGAGCACCCAGAGGGATCCCATACAGACACGGGGAGAATGTGCAAACTCCACACAGACAGTGACCCGAGACTGGAATTGAACCCGGGTCCCTGGAGCTGTAAAGCGGCAATGCTAACCACTGTACCACCATGCTATCAAAGACATTGAGGCAATCTTAGTGTTCTGATAAGTCACAAATTAAGGCCGATGACCTACTGTGCTATGAATTATCCAATTTGTAACTCTGGCTCTTGGTTGCAAAACCTGGGCAGTAGCAGTTTAGCAAGTGTTGTCCAATTGCGGAATCACATCTAATGTTGGACACTATGTTCTGAATTTTGTAAGCACAGGCTGGTTGAATGTGGTCAGTATTTTACACTTTAATATGATCTACACTATTCCTGCACTATTCACAATGGAGGTTGATAAGCAGTTGTCCACCTACTGTATGTTCCTCAGGTCTGGCGCTAGATAATTTACCACAGAATGATGGCAACTAAAAGCAGATAATTCTTGGAAACCAAAAAAGGCCTAAAACTTCATGAAAACTTTAGAAGCCAGTACAATTTGTCAAATATAGAATCAGCATTTTAACGCAGTGAGCAACATCACTGCGTGTCAGTGCCATAAGCTTAAACCAAATTTTATTACAGTTGCTCTTGTCCTCTTATGTACTGGTGTGATCTCTTTGTGCAATAATTCACAATATATTACAGAAGGCGAGTTTCCAAGAACTCTTCAAATGATTCTGACACCACTCTGTTATGTAGTTTGAATCTTACTGAATTCAATTTGGTAAACTGAATACTAAAAGCGATACTTTAACACCATGACCAGATACTGGCCACGGTTCGCCCAAAGAAATTCGAAGTGTCGAATTTGTATAAAATCTGGAGTAAATTACGCTGGTTTATTCAGCAGGAGTTTCAAAATCTGTGCACTGTGGCTAGAGTACACTAGTGTGATGCACTCCAGAAACCAGTGGACGGGGCCTATTCATGCTGGAGAGGCTGGCAGCATAGCGCTGAACGGACCACTGCAGAAGCGCCGATCTGTCAGCGCTGAGAAAGGCGCATGCGCAGTCACCCGTCTGCCGGCCTCCCAATTGCTGGCCAGTTCAACCGCCACCCCACCCCCCCCCCCACCCCCAACAGCCCGATCGCTGGCCCCCCCAGAACATGCTAGGGCCAGCCTCGCACCCCCCCACACACTGCAGCCCCGATCTCCTGATTTCCTCCCATCCCACGCAGCCCCTACCGCTTCCCCCGCACGCCCCCCCCCCCTTCCTTCCCTTCCTCTGTCACTCAACCCAAAGTGCAGAGTGGCAGCAGGACCCTCCACACCCACCGATCACCCCCTGAGCCCCCCCCCCAAATCAGGCCCATCCCATGGCCCTGCCCTGTTGGTGTTGCCTATGCCTGGTGGGCAGTGCCAAGGTGTTGCCTGGGCATTGGCACTTTTCTACCTGGGCACAGCCAGGCTGGCAATGCCCAAGGGGCATCCCTGGCACCCAGCACTCTAGGGAGGCCTCGATTTCCCCCCCCCCCCCCCCCCCCCCACCCCCACTCCTTCACTCCAGCGGGGTCAGGCTGCCAGATCCCTGTAGGTGGGGAGTTATACTAAACCCGACTGGAGTGTAATACTCCAGGTGGGGGGGCCTGCTAATGAGATTAAAATACATTAAAATTCTAAAATCCTTGACTAGATTATGCAGCTCCTCGCCGATTTCTGGCATGGAGCTGATGGCACCGTAACTCCAGCGCTGGGAGAGGCTGTGGTGCCCAGCTGGGAAACGGACTTCACGCATCTCCCAGCCTGCTGCACTACAAAAAATTGTCTCTGTGTTGGCTTCTTTCATTTCTAACAGTAAAAGGTGTTACTGAATTATGAAGTTTGTTTAGTTTCTATGGATATCTGCAGCAATGGGTGTAGCTCTAAGTGCACACATGAGGAACATCCCAGATTTGATCTCTCATCCGGCAGAGCTGGCTGATATGTTTTTTTATTAATTCTTGAGATGTGGGCATCGCTGGTTGGATCAACATTTATTGCCCATCCCTAATTGCCCTTGCTAGGCCATTTCAGAAGGCAGTTCAGAATCTGGAGTCACATGTAGACCAGACCAGGTAAGGATGGAAGATTTCCTTCCCTAAAGGACATTAGTGAGCCAAGTAGGTTTTTACAATAATTGACAATGGTTTCAGGGACTTTTATTTCCAGATTTTTATTGAATTCAAATTTCACCATCTGCAGTGGTGGGATTTGAACCCTGCCCCCAGAGAATTGCCCTGGGTTTCTGGATTACTAGTCTAGCGACAATACCACTACACCACCAAGGTCAACTGGTACATTGAAATTGACCCAACTGATATAGACCAGAGAAGGGAAAGAAGCAGTCCATGCACAAATGTTGTCCAGGTCTTGCTGCATATGGACTCGGACCGCTTCAATAGCAGAGGAGTTGAGAATGGTACTGAAGACTGGAATGTCAACCTAGAATATCTTTTCAAGTTTCTGCACTGAGATATGAACCCACAACCTTTTGACCAAGAGGAGTTGGCGCTGCCACTGAGCCAAGGCTGACATCCAAACAGTCACCTAACTAACTGGATGTATTGTAACATATTCCACATGGCTTCCAGGAAGGGAAGCCACCAAAGTAAAATAAGTGAACTTCCACCAGTCTTAAAGTTTAATTATTAACATGACAAGTAGGTTTACAATAACATTTCAATGAAGTTACTGTGAAAATCCCCTAATTGCCACACTCCAGCACCTGTTCGGGTACACAGAGAGAATTTAGCATAGCCAACACACCTAATCAGCACATCTTTGGACTGTGGGAGGAAACCGGAGCACCCGGAGGAAACCCACGCAGACACAGAACATGCAGACTCTGCGCAGAAAGTGACCCAAGCCTGGAATCGAACCCGGGTCCCTGGCACTGTGAGGCAGCAGTGCTAACCACTGTGCCACCGTGCCGCCCACATTACTCTGCCTGACTTGACCATTGTTTTTATTCTTACAAGTAATGCAATTTTCTGTTTTAACTTGCTTTGTAGCATTTTGTCAGTGGGTTCTATTGTTCCAGTGGCAAATATTGGTAGAATAATTGGCAGTAGATGCTGATAAAGTTTCAGTACAGTACATTTTATGCAATTGTGCGTGGTGATTTTTATGGTAGATTAACTTGTTTAGTGTGACCTAATTTTCTTTGAGTCTGTTTAAATACCAGACAATTGAACTGCTGAAGTGTTTAGTACAAGATGTTTCAGGTATGGCTAATCTGGAAGAGATTTAACATTGATGTAAGTGGAACAGTAATAAACTATATAGACTGCAGAAAAATATTATTCAATTAGTGAATTGTTGCTTAAAATAGCATGGGCTGAACATTTTCGTTATCCATCACAAATAAGAGATGAAAAATCTATAATACATATTTTAATAAATCCAAATAAGCTTAAACTTGGAACACTGAGGAAGGTTTATTTTGAACAAGACATGCTATGCAGGTGTTTTATGAATGCTGCCAAGTTCAGAGTTTATAATGAAGATACAACCTACATGTTAATTCGACTTCCATTTTCCAATTTTCTCTTCCACAGCTTTCTTTTTTTTAAATTCATTCCTGAGACATGGGCGTTGCTGGCTGGTCATCATTTATTGCCCATCCCTAGTTGTCCTTGGAGGGCAATTGAGAGTCAACCACATTGCTGTGGCTCTGGAGTCACATGTAGACCAGACCAGGTAAGGATGGCTGATTTCCATCCCTAAAGGATATTAGTGAACCAGATGGGTTTTTTCTGACAATAGTTTCACGTAGAAATCAGTAGACTCTTAATTCCAGGTATTTTGCATTGAATTCAAATTCCACCATCTGCCGTGGTGTGATTCGAACCCAGGTCCCCAGAACATCAGCTGAGTTTCTGGATTAATAATCTAGTGATATAACTAGGCCATCATCTCCCTCCGACTGTTTGATTTGAGTTATTATTGCCACATGTATTAACATACAGTGAAAAGTATTGTTTCTTGCGCGCTATACAGACAAAACATACTGTTCATAGAGAAGGAAACAAGAGAGTGCAAAATGTAGTGTTACAGTCATAGCTAGGGTGTAGAGAAAGATCAACTTAATGCAAGGTAAGTCCATTCAAAACTCTGACAGCAGCAGGGAAGAAGCTGTTCATGAGTCGGTTGGTACGTGACCTCAGACTTTTGTATCTTTTTCCCGAAGAAAGAAGGTGGAAGAGAGGGTCCTTGATTATGCTGGCTGTTTTGCCGAGGCAGCAAGAAGTGTAGACAGAGTCAATGGATGGGAGGCTGGTTTGCGCGATGGATTGGGCTACATTCACGAGCTTTTGTAGTTCCTTGCAATCTTGGGCAGAGCAGGAGCCATACCAAGCTGTGATACAACCAGAAATAATGCTTTCTATGGTGCATCTGTAAAGATTGATGAGAGTCGTAGCTGACATGCCAAATTTCCTTAGTCTTCCGAGAAAGTAGAGGTGTTGGGCTTTCTTAACTATAGTGTCGGCATGGGGGGACCAGGACAGGTTGTTGGTGATCTGGACACCTAAAAACTTTAGGCTCTCAACCCTTTCTACTTCATCCCATATTGATGTAGACAGGGGCAAGTTCTCCTTTATGCTTCCTGAAGTCGATGACAATCTCCTTCGTTTCGTTGACATTGAGGGAGAGATTGTTGTTGCCGCACCAGTTCACCAGATTCTCTATCTCATTCCTGTACTCTGTCTCGTCATTGTTTGAGATCCGACCCACTACGGTGATGTCGTCAGCAAACTTAAAAATCGAATTGGAGGGAAATTTGGCCACACAGTCATAGGTGTATAAGGAGTATAGTAGGGAGCTGAGAACACAGCCTTGTGGGGCACCGGAGTTGAGGATGATCGTGGAGGAGGTGTTGTTGTCTATCCTTACTGATTGTGGTCTGTGAGTTAGGAAGTTCAGGATCCAGTCGCAGAGGGAGGTGGCGAGGCCCAGGCCACAGAGTTTGAAGATGAGTTTCGTGGGAATAATAGTGTCGAAGGCTGAGCTGTAGTCAATAAATAGGAGTCCGACATAGGTGTCCTTGTTGTCGAAGTGTTCTACTGGTGTGTGCCTGACATCTACAAGGGGAGATGGTGGTGTAGTGGTAATAAAACCATAAGACGTAGGAGCAGAAGTAGGCCATTTGGCCCATCAAGTCTGCTTTACCATTCAGTGATTTCATGACTGATCTGAAATGATATCCTCAACTCCACTTTACTGTTTTATCCCCATGACCCTCGATTTCCTTACTGATTAAAAATCCGTCAATCTCAACCTTGAACATAGAAACCCTACAGTGCAGAAGGAGGCCATTCGGCCCATCGAGTCTGCACCGACCAGAATCCCACCCAGGCCCTACCCCCACATATTTTACCCGCTAATCCCTCTAACCTACACATCCCAGGACTCTCAGGGGCAATTTTTTAACCTGGCCAATCAACCTAACCCACACATCTTTGGACTGTGGGAGGAAACCGGAGCACCCGGAGGAAACCCACGCAGACACGAGGAGAATGTGCAAACTCCCCACAGACAGAGCCGGGAATCGAACCCGGGACCCTGGAGCTGTGAAGCAGCAGTGCTAACCACTGTGCTACTGTGCCGCCTAACCACTGTGCTACCGTGCTACCTAACATCCCAGCCTCTACAGCCCTCTGCGGTCAGGAATTCCACAGACGGTGGCACAGTGGTTAGCATTGCTGCCTCACAGTGCTAGGGACCTGAGTTTGATTCCCAGTTTGGGTCACTGTCTGCGTGGAGTCTGCATGTTCTCCCCGTGTCTGCGTGAGTTTCTTCCGGGTGCTCTGATTTCCTCCCACAATCCAAAAGACGTGCTGGTTAGGGGCATTGACCATGTTAAATTCTCCCTCAGTGTACCCGAACAGGCACAGGAGTGTGTCGACTAGGGGATTTTCACAGTAACTTCATTGCAGTGTTAATGTAAGCCTACTTGTGACACTAATGATAAATTTTTTAAAAACTCGGAGAAGAAATTCCTCCTTACCTCTGTCTCAAATGGGTGACCTCTTACTCTGAGATTATACCCTCGGGTCCTGGATCCTCCCACAAAGGGGAACAGTCTCTCAGCACCTATCCTGCAATGCCACTAGACTGGTAATCCAGAGGCCCAGGTTAATTCTCTGGGGACGAGTTCAAATCCCGCCATAACAGTTGTGGAATTTAAATTTACTTAATAAAGTGTCATTGTGAATATAGATTTCAACTCTGAAACTTGAATGTAAGTGGATTTAGAAGTTCCACATCAAATGGAAAGAAAGGAACTAACTTGCCTTATATAGCACCTTTGATGTAAGGACATGCCAAAGAACATTACATAGAAACAGAAGTAGGCCATTCAGCCCCTCCAGCCTGTTCCATTCTTAATTTAAATCATGGTTAATCTGAATAGAGAACAAAGAAAATTACAGCACAGGAACAGACCCTTCGGCCCTCCAAGCTTGCGCCGAACATGCAACCCGACTAAACTAAAACCCCCTACCCTTCAGGGGACCATATCACTTTGTTCCCATCCTATTCATGTATTTGTCAAGATGTCCCTTAAAAGTCACTATCATATCTGCTTCCACTATCTCCCCCGGCAGCGAGTTCCTGGCCTCTGTGTAAAAAAAAAATTGCCTCGTACATTTAACTTAATCTCAACTCTCTCTACCCACTCTGGTTGTGTAACCCTCAATACCATTGCGTAACAAAAATCTATTAATCTCAGTTTTGATATTTTGCAGTTATCCTTGCCTCAGCATTTTTTTGTCTATCCACAAGGGAATACAAACCTAGTTTATACAACCTATGTATGTAATCTATGCTCATAATTTAACCTTTACAGTCAACAGGTACTTTTGAAGTGCAGTCACTGTTGTAATGTAGGAGAAACAGTATCTAATTTGTATAAAGCAATGTCCCACAAACAACAATATCAGATTGACTGGAGAGTCTGTTTTAGTAACGTGGATTGAGGGGAAAATACTGACCTGGTCATTGGAGAGAACTCCCATGTTCTCCTTTTTTTTACATCCATCTCTGAGGGCTTTTGGGGGTCTGAGCTTAATGTCTCACCCGAAATGAATTTGCATTGTCTCAACTCAGATCTGAATGGGTGAGGAGCCTTCACGACAAATCGGATGCCATTTTGGAGCTTAAAGCGACTGGGAAATACACAAAGAAACAATTGATACACTGCTTCAAATGTGCAGGGGAGTATAATGTGAGCTTCTGAACTATAGAATCCCTACAGTGCAGAAAGAGGCCATTCAACACATCGACTCTGCACCGACACTCCGAAAGAGCATCCCATCTAGGCCCTCACCTCCGCCCTATCCCTATTTTCCTGCGCATTTCCCATGGCTAATCCATCTAATCTACGCATCTTTGGATGCTAAGGGCCTGATTTTACCAAAACTTCATGTCTGTTTTCGGGCGCGAAATCGCGGTAAAGTTGGGTGTCGGGCCTTTAGCGCGATCTGCACCCGAATCTGAGCAGATCGCGCCTTTACCAACACCCGATTCGGGCACGGGTCCGCGGTTGCATGCATTTAAATCGACTTAATGAACCGCGTGCCCAACTCTACCGCCAAATCCCACTTTACCGTCTTCTGGCCCAATCCGCGTCCGCGCTGTTACCGACCTGAAAAATAAAAGTCTGAAGTTGCTGCTACAGCCTCTGAAGAGCGGAGTCAGAGACTGCAACGGCTCTCTGACCCAGGTCATCCTCTGGTCGGGGCGGGAGGGGGGTGGGAGGAGGAGAGGGGGTGTGACGTCTCAGCCCCTGGGGGGAGTGGGAGGAGAGGGGGTGTGACATCTCATCCTCTTGTCGGGGGGGTGGTGGTCCGCTCCACAGTGGATCCGCATGAAAACCGGCAACAAGATCAGTACAAGTCCAAGAGGAGACACTGGAGAAGGTCCAAGCTGGGCCTGTAAAGGGATACACCATCACTGGTACACTACCAGCCACAGATTACTCTTCCCTGCAGGGGCAAGAGAGCGGGAGAGATGGCTGTGGCTGGTAGACCAGTGATGGTGTATCCCTTTACACTGTGGAATCGGCCACTGTGGAATCGGCCGGTTCTGCTTCATCTTCTTAGCGAGGAATCGCTTCATCCTGAAGGTTTTGTGGGATGGCATGGCCGCACGTCCACTCTGGCAGGAGGCATCGGCCGCAGACTGGCAGCCCCCCCCCCCCCCCCGACCAGAGGATGAGACGTCACACCCCCTTTCCTCCTCCCCCCGCTCTCCCCCCAACCCAGGGGATGATACGTCACATCCCCTCTCCTCCCCTCACACCACCCCCCACCCACCCCCCCCCCCCCCCCCCCCACCCCCCAGGGGATGATCGGTCACACCCCCTACCCTCTCCCTCCCCCGACCAGAGGATGAACGTCAGAGAGCTGCTTTCTGATTTTTTTTTCCCTTTTGGTGCACTCTGTCAAATTTTTTTTGAACTGCACATGCGCAGTTCAGGGCTCCAGTCGGTCCGCCAGCGCTAAGCCCCGCCCACTGCGCGGATCGGGCCGGAGCCGGCAAAACGCGTATGGGCGCGCTGGAAAGAGGATTCCAGGTGTGGATCTATTTGACGCCCAGATTTGGCACTTAGGCTCAAAATGGTAAAATTCCTCCCTAAGAGTCAACTTAGCATCACCAATCTACCTAACCTGTACATCTTTGCTGTTGGTAACCTGAGGGAACTGGATGCTGACAAGAGTACTGGAACTTGAGCTCTGACGAAGGGTCATCCAGACTCGAAACGTTGGCTCGATTCTTTCTCCACAGATGCTGTCAGACCTGCTGAGTTTCTCCAGCATTTTCTGTTTTTGTTTCAGATTCCAGCATCCGCAGTATTTTGCCTTTATAGAACTAGAGAAGTATTTGATTTCCTGGTCGTAACACCCCACCTCTTAATTAATAGAAATGTTCATTGTGAAAATATATATTGCAAAATGGGGTAGAAATTCTAAATCCTTTCTTAATATTTCATAAGATTTACATTCCTGTTGTTGTAAGGCCTCATTCCAATGGTGCAGATTTATTGAAGTAGCTAACCTAAATTAGAAAGGCCCACCCCACATGCCATCTGCCCCTTGCCTCTCCAGCCCCTCCAGCCAGTAAAACTTAATTGTTGGCTTCCCCTTTCTTTCCACTGTTTTCTTTTCACTGACCTCCTCCCCCCCACCCCCACCAACCACCCCCCACTGGCAGTTACACTTGGGATGTGGAGATGCCGGCGTTGGACTGGGATAAACACAGTAAGAAGTCTCACAACACCAGGTTAAAGTCCAACAGGTTTATTTGGTAGCGAAAGCCACTAGCGCTCCGAAAGCTTGTGGCTTTTGCTACCAAATAAACCTGTTGGACTTTAACCTGGTGTTGTGGGACTTCTTACTGTAGCTACACTTGTGTCATGTGATGCAATTCTCCGCATCCCCAGTGTGCCACTGCATGTCCACCAATGATAACAGTGCGGACAGACAACTACTGCCTGTTATGACTGTACATGAGTGGAAACGAGAGCAAGCCAAGTATAGAAAACTTCCAAAAATTGTGCCAAGAGCTAGAATAAACAACTCTGCAAATAGCGAATACTTTATGACCCTTTTAAATAATGATGAAAGGGTGTTCTGCATCTTTTTTGATGCTGTGTTTAGCATACATTCCCAAGCAATGTATCCACAGGGCATTGCTTGGGAGTAAGACCATAAGAAATAGAACAAGAGTCGACCATTCAGCCTCTCGAGCGTACTCCACCCATTCAATAGGATCATGGCTGATCCAGCATTCTTCACATCCACTTTCCTGCCCTTTCTCTGTAACCTTTGATTCCTAAATGCTCAAGATCTATCTATCTCAGCCTTAAATATACACAAGGACTCTGCCCCCACAGCTCTCTGTGGCAAGGAGTTCCAAAGACTCACAACTCTCTAAGAGAGGAAGTTTCCCCTCATCTCAGTCTTAAATAGGTGCCCTGTTGTTCTGAGACTATGCCCTCTGGTCCTAGACTCTCCCATGAGGAGAAACATCCTCTCAGCATTTACCCTGGGAGATTTGGCATGTCAGCTACAACTCTTACCAAGTTTTATAGATGCACCATAGAAAGCATTCTTTCTAGTTGTATCACAGCTTGATATGGCTCCTGCTCTGCCTAAGACCGCAAGAAACTACAAAATGTCATGAATGTAGCCCAATCCATCACGCAAACCAGCCTCCCATCTAGTGACTCTGTCTACATTTCCCACTGCTTTGCAAAAGCAGCCAGTATAATTAAGGACCCCACACACCCCAGACATACTCCCTTCCACCTTCTTCCATTGGGAAAAAGGTATAAAAGTCTGAGGTCACGTACCAACCCACTCAAGAACAGCTTCTTCCCTGCTGCCATCAGACTTTTGAATTGCCCTACCGCGCATTAAGTTGATCTTTCTCCACACCCTAGCTATGACTCTAACACTACATTCTGCACTCTCTCCTTTCCTTCTCTATGAACGTTATGCTTTGTCTGTATAGCATGCAAGAAACAATACTTTTCACTGCATACTAATACGTGACAATAATAAATCAAATCAAAAAGTTAATTAAAAGCCCCATAAGAATCCTATATGTTTCAATGAGATCACTTCTCACTATTCTAAATTCCAATGAGTCCTGTTTAACCTTTTCTCAAAGGACAATCCCTCCATACCGAGAATCATTTGAGTGAACCTTCGCTGAACTGCCTCCAATGAAATAATATCTTTCCTTTAAAAAAAGGGGACCAAAACTGCTCTCAGTTCTCCAGATGAGGTCTCACCAGTACTTGGTACAGTTGCAGCAAGACTTCCCTACTCTTATACTGTGGAGTGTGGAATTAGAAATTTGTATGCTGATTTCCATCATCATTGCTCTGCATGTTTTGCTAGCAGTCGGGAAGTCAAGACACGCAAACCCCTTCAGCACCACACTCTTGTTGGAAGTGTGTCTGTGAATCTTGGAGCTGCATTGTTGAGTCTTAGTCAGCTGTGTGACATCTAAACAGTAGGCCAAATTCAGCCTGCAGTTTATTGAATTCAATTGCACAGCTTTGCCATATAGTCGGATTTTTGAACTCTGGAATTCTGCATTGCCAATCTTGTGTCATAATCACAGCAGTGCTGTAATCATGGTGAGTGAGTGTAGCAGAAGTGAAGAAGAGGTTTTTTTTACACAGTCTTACCTTGACCTTATCTAGAGTGTGATGACAGACTGAGAGGTTTTCAATAAGACATAAATCGTGTCTGTGTTGGCTCTTTGCAGTTCACCTAGCGCCTTTTCCCCGCTGCCATACAAAGTTTATTTTTCAGATAATGATCCAATTTCCTTTTGAAAGGCACATTTGAAACTGCCACCACTTCACTGTCAGTCCGTATATTGCAGATCCGAACCATTCACTCTCTTGAGAGTTTTTCCTTGTGTCGCCATTGCTCCTTTTGCTGATCACCTTAATCAAGGCTTGAGCATGCCGTCAGAAAAGACATT
This sequence comes from Mustelus asterias, assembly GCF_964213995.1. Taxonomy (NCBI): domain Eukaryota; kingdom Metazoa; phylum Chordata; class Chondrichthyes; order Carcharhiniformes; family Triakidae; genus Mustelus; species Mustelus asterias. The sequence continues at coordinate 22,623,368 of NC_135817.1, read as the reverse complement.
TGGAGGAGTAGTTGAGTCTCTTCCATTATTTTGACTGTGGTTTTGACCATGACTTAAAAATAATAGGTGGACAAGAGCATTGAAGAGAATCCATGTCACATGGCTTGCATGAAACTAAGAGTACAACATTTGGAAAGATTGCCGGCTGATAATACAGAATGGTTTGTGAGCTTCCATGGACACCAGCTGAGAAGTTCCAAGCACCATAAAAGCATCTCTTTGCACTCTGACCAGAGTACAACAAGCCTCTGCACAATCTTTAATAACAACACACTTTTCAACTCAGGGTATACTGGTATGAGATACTATTTTGCTATGTTGGTTTATTTTAAATTGATATGCACATAATGTAGGATTAGAACCAGAAACTAAAAGACAGAAATATGATGATGATAAAAATTAATTTCAGAGTGGCACGGTGACACAGTGGTTAGCATTGCTACCTCACGGTGCCAGGGATCCGGGTTCAACTCATGTCTTGGGTCACTGTCTGCAGAGTCTGCATGTTGTCCCCGTGTCTGTGTGGATTTCCTCCGGGTGCTCTGGTTTTCTCCCACAGTCCAAAGACATGCTGGTTAGGTGCATTGGCCATGCTAAATTCTCTCTCCGTGTACCCAAACAGGTGCTGGAGTGCGACAACTAAGGTGTTTTCACAGTAACTTCATTGCAGGGTTAATGTTACTTGTGGCACTAATAAATAAACCTTATAGGGTGGCACGATGGCACGGTAGTTAGCACCACTCTCTCACAGTGCCAGGGACCCAGGTTCAATTCCGGCCTCGGGTCACTGTCTGTGTGGAGTTTGCACATTCTCCCCGTGTCTGCGTGGGTTTCCTCCGGGTGCTCCGGTTTCCTCCCACACTCCAAAGATGTGCAGGCTAGGTTGATTGGCCATGCTAAATTGACCCGAATGTCAGGGGGTTAGCAGGATAAATGTGTGAGGTTACGGGAATAGTGCTTGGCTTGAGATTGTGGTCGGTACAGACTCGACGGGCCGAATGACCTCCTTCTGTACTGTCAGAATTCTATGATTCATGATTCTAGAAATGAATTTACAACTGTCAATGTATATTCTCTACCCTAATAATGGTGGATTAGGTGACATTGAAGACCAGAATTTTCCATGGATGGCAATTCCTATTCTATGTGTGGAGGGTTGGATGGGCATCTAATGATGCCATTGGCACTGATCCTCTCGTGGCATCCAGGTTCAGTTTAGTTAGAATATTTCAACAAATTGAAAATATCTCTAATTTGGAGCCGCCTTATTGGCCCCACTAAAAACTGTGCAAAATAGGCCACATTTGTTTCTCATGTATTTAAAAATGACAGAAGAAGATTTCTTATCGTGTCACAATCTTCACTTCTGATGGCAAGGATAATTTGGGATGGGCAATGAATGAACAATCACCAGTTCTTCTCTGTTTTCTCCCTCCCTCCTCATAGTCTTCCAGTCTTTGGCCTGGATGGATGTGTGTGTTACAAGATTATCCGACTGGGGAAGGGAGTTTCGTTGCCCCCTCCCATCCTCTCCTCATTTTATAATCACCCGTACAAACATTTTTTGAACAGGAATCAACAGATAGTGAGGATGTAACCTGCGTCATCTTTCCAATTCATAGATCTTTGGGGTTGTTTGACTGACATCAGCTGACTTTGATCAGAGCAATGCCCAGACTGAGATCCTTCCTGACCACTCCCCTACCATTGTGGAGAAGCTTGGCTTTCCTCGCCCCTGTAAGTTATCGGCAGAGTCATGCCCTTTATTTGAAACTACTTTCCCTGATTCAGCTATTGATGGATGTTCAGTTTGTACAGAACTGAATAGATAACAGCTCTCTCAGGGAGCCTGCAAAGACACAATGGGTCAAATGGCCTACTGCTTTGGAAAATTGTATGAAGTTCTCAGAATACACAGACACACCAGCAAGATTTATTAATTCTAATCACATTTCAACCAAAACTTCTTTTCTAATATAAATTGATTTTACACATTATGAACAATGATTGTATATATTGTTTTCCCCCTTGTTGTTCCTGATATTTTAGAATCATAGAATCCCTACAGTGCAGAGGGAGGCCATGTGGCCCACTGAGTCAACACCAACTCTCCGACAGAGCATCTTACCCCAGGCCCTTTCCCTGCCTTATCTCCATAGTCCCATTCATTTCCCATGGCTAATCCGTCTAAGCTACACATCTTGGGACACTAAGGGGCAATTTAGTATGGCCAATCAAACTGACCTGCACATCTTTGGACTGTGGGAGAATTTCTCACACACATGGGGAGAATGTGCAAACTCCACACGGACAGTCACCCAAAACTGGAATCAAACCCGGGTCCCTGGCACTGTGGTTAGCTCTATTGTCCCACAGTGCCAGGGACCCAGGTTTGATTCCAGTTTTGGGTGACTGTAGACAGTGGCACTGTGGTTAGCACTGTTGTCCCACAGTGCCACTGTGCACCATTTCAATTAATCTACCAACATAGTCTTAAGCAACACACCCCAAATCCTGCATGTTGCTCGCATCTGTGAATGGATTACATTGAATAAAACCACTCCAGTCTCAAGCCAGATGGGAAACTTGTGGGGGCTCTGCTTTTGTTGTCTTGGCCTTTTCTCAGATTGATACTTTTTAAAAAAAAGTTTATTCATTAGTGTTAGAAATAGGCTTACATTAACACTGCAATGAAGTTACTGTGAAAATCCCCTAGTCACCACACTCCGGCGCCTGTTCTGGTACACGAAGGGAGAATTTAGCATAGCCAATGCACCTAACCAGCACATAGAATCATAGAAACCCTACAGTGCAGAAAGAGGCCATCTGGCCCATCGAGTCTGCACCGAGCACAATCCCACCCAGGCCCTACCCCCATATCCCTACACATTTACCCACTAATCCCTCTAACCTATGTATCTCAGGACACAAAGGGGCAATTTTAGCATAGCCACTCAACCTAACCTGCACATCTTTGGACTGTGGGAGGAAACCGGAGCACCCAGAGGAAACCCACTCAGACACGAGGAGAATGTGCAAACCCCACGCAGACAGTGACCCAAGCTGGGGATCGAACCCATGTCCCTGGCGCTGTGAAGCAGCAGTGCTAACCACTGTGCTACCATGTCACCCGGTCAGGAATATATCAGGAACATCTTTTGGACTGTGGGAGGAAACTGGAGCATCCAAAGGAAACCCACCCAGAGAAAACTCACACAGACAGTGACCCAAGTTGGGAATCGAACACGGGTCCCTGGCACTGCGAGACAACAGTGCTAACCACAGTGCCACCGTGCACAGTTACAATTAATCTATCAACAGTCATAAACAATGCACCCCAAATCCTGAGCGTTCCTTGCCTGTGTGAATGGATTACATTGAGTAAAACCACTTAGTCTCAAGCCAGATGGGAGACTGGGGGGGAGGAGCGAAGAGCTCTGCTTTTACTGTCCTAGTAAGAAGTTTAACAACACCAGGTTAAAGTCCAACAGGTTTATTTGGTAGCAAAAGCCACACAAGCTTTCGAAGCTCTAAGCCCCTTCTTCAGGTGAGTGGGAATTCTGTTCACAAACAGAGTTTATAAAGACACAGACTCAATTTACATGAATAATGGTTGGAATGCGAATACTTACAATTAATCAAGTCTTTAAGAAACAAAACAATGGGAGTGGAGAGAGCATCAAGACAGGCTAAAAAGATGTGTATTGTCTCCAGACAAGACAGCCAGTGAAACTCTGCAGGTCCACGCAACTGTGGGCGTTACAAATAGTGTGACATGAACCCAATATCCCGGTTGAGGCCGTCCTTGTGTGTGCGGAACTTGGCTATCAGTTTCTGCTCAGCGACTCTGCGCTGTCGTGTGTCGCGAAGGCCGCCTTGGAGAACGCTTACCCGAATATCAGAGGCCGAATGCCCGTGACCGCTGAAGTGCTCCCCAACAGGAAGAGAACAGTCTTGCCTGGTGATTGTCGAGCGGTGTTCATTCATCCGTTGTCGCAGCGTCTGCATAGTTTCCCCAATGTACCATGCCTCGGGACATCCTTTCTTGCAGCGTATCAGGTAGACAAGCTTCGAAAGCTTGTGTGGCTTTTGCTACCAAATAAACCTGTTGGACTTTAACCTGGTGTTGTTAAACTTCTTACTGTGTTTACCCCAGTCCAACGCCGGCATCTCCACATCTTTACTGTCCTAGCCTTTACTCAGATTGGCGCTGTTTTAATGCACCAATTGAATGTCTATGGAGAAGAACTAATTGGGTCTCAGCCCAGTTCAGAACAATGTTTCAAACTCCCTTCAAATAAGGAAGCGATTGGACCGCCAGTGATCGCGCACCCTTCCACCAATGGCCAATCAGAAAGCACTCATTTCTGCTTGTCCTTTAACTGGGAGGTGTACAGTAAAGAGGGATTGACGGCGTTAGCAGATTTATGTAAAATGTACTGAGAGGAGGAAGCTGGTCTGCACACACTGACTAGATTTCCCAGTCGCGATTTGGGGGCGGCGCTGGCTTAATTGCAGCCATAGAAATTATTTGAATACTTCAATCGCGGTTCAAGCAGGTAACTGCTTGAACCAGCTTTCGGCACCTAACCTATAATTTCACTAAACCTATAATAATTCCTATTAACAACAGTAATAACAGTGGTGTATCAGCTTAAAACAAAGGCAAGAAAAACAAGGAAAATAATAATGCAAGAAGTGAGGGGGAGGAGGAGGCAAACAGCAATTTGCATTTAGATAGCGCCTTGAAAGCAGTAAAGCAGCAGGGAGAACAATACCCACAGAAAGAGAAATGGCAAAAGGAAGGAGGAGAAATTTAAACAGCAAGGGGAGCCACCTGGATTTGAATCCAAAAGGACAGGGGAAACAAATTAAAGATACGATTAGAATCAGAGATTAATCTTAGACAAGGCAAACTGGCAGAAAGGGGGTGGGAAATGTAAATGTTTCATCTAACTTTCTGTCGGTGTCCACGCCTGTAATTAAGATGACACTGAAGTGCAGTGTGCTCTCAGTAACTTGGACTGAGAAAGCTGAGGTCTCACTGCCAGAGAGTGGGAAAGTCTGATCAGAGTTCTGCAAAGGATTTCTCTAACTGGTCACACAATCCAAGGCTCTCACAAATCACCATTTCTTTCAGCCTGCCTGTGGACCTTTACACGTCTTGTCGGTGGTGTCTGCTCCGAGCTGAGATGCAGCTAACACCGTCCCATTGCTTCAGTTGATAACCGCTCCATCCACAGGGTGCCAGTCACATCTTCAGATTTCTGACAGCTTTCCCCCCACACCTTGGCGACATAGAATCCTAGAATGCCACGGAAGGAGGCCGTTCGGCCTGTTGAGTCTGTACTAACATTATCCACCCCAACTGTTCCACTCCTTTGCACTTTGAAGTGGTTTAAAATAAACTTGCATTTATATAGCGCCTTTCACCTCTCAATAGAGACACCGACCTCCCAACCCATGAACAGCCAAAGAATCGATCGTTTTGTTAAAATCTGAACCCCCGCGTCCAAGAAACTTTAAAAAAGTCATATTTAGACATTAAACATTTTTTGACCTGCATTTAATTTCCGTTGTGTTTAGAATGATTTTAAAATGAGCTTATGCAAACCTTTCTTGATTTCTGTGAACAATTTTTTCCAATAAATAATACTATATATATATTGTTCTCTATAGCGATTCCAGTTGGAGAGAACTTTGATTTTTGGCATTACTTGTGAAATGAATTGAAAAGCACCAGCCCAATAATTTTTCAGATAAATGTCCAATTACCGGAGTCAGAATTAATCCCGTTTAAACAAAACGCATATAATGGCCCTGGACTCTGCAAATGTGTTTCACACTGTAACAATCTTCATTACTAACACTCATCGTGGTGTGTTTTTCCCCATTAGAGTGTGATGGAGCTCTGACTCCAAGAAGGATGCGAGCAATTTAAAGCAGAGTGCCGCACATAAATCACAGCATAATGTAAAAAAAACCAAAAATAATTGAAAAATATTTCTGAGGGAAAGACTGTCCTATCTACTCTATTTGGAAGAAGAGTATCATCCAGTGTTCTGACCAATATTTATCCCTCAATCATCTCTCTCTCTCACACACGCAGAGATGATCCGTCCATTATCACCTTGATATCTGTGGAATTTTGTTGTGCGCAAAATTGGTTGTCATCTTCTCCACATTGCGACAGCCAATTTAGGGTGGCACAGTGGTTAGCGCTGCTGCCCCACAACCCCAGGGACGCAGGTTCAATTCCCGGATTGATCACTGTCCGTGTGGAGTGCGCACATTCTCTTTGTGTCTGCGTGGGTTTCCGCCCACACTCCAAAGATGTGCAGGTTAGGTGGGTTGGCCATGGTAAATTACCCCTTAGTGTCACAAGGTGTAGATTAGGGAGATAAATAGAACATAGAACATAGAAAAGCTACAGCACAAACAGGCCCTTCGGCCCACAGGTTGCGCCAAACATGTCCCTATCTACTAGGCTTACCTATAACCCTCTATCTTACTAACTTCCATGAACTTATCCAAAAGTCTCTTAAAAGACCCTATCGAATCCGCCTCCACCACCACTACCGGCAGCCGATTCCACGCACCCACCACCCTCTGAGTGAAAAACGTACCCCTAACATCTCCTCTGTACCTACTCCCCAGCACCCTAAACCTGTGACCTCTTGTGGCAACCATTTCAGCCCTGGGTAAAAGCCTCTGAGAATCCACTCTATCAATACCCCTCAACATCTTATACACCTCTATCAGGTCACCTCTCATCCTTCGCCTCTCCAAGGAGAAAAGACCTAGCTCTCTCAACCTATCCTCATAAGGCATGCCACCTAATCCAGGCAACATCCTTGTAAATCTCCTCTGCACCCTTTCTATGGCTTCCACATCCTTTCTGTAATGAAGCAACCAGAACTGGGCACAGTACTCCAGGTGGGGTCTGACCAGGGTCCTATACAGCTGCAGCATTATCTCCTGATTTCTAAACTCAATTCCTCTATTGATGAAGGTCAGTATTCCATACGCCTTCTTAACCACAGCCTCTACCTGCGATGCTGCTTTGAGGGTCCTATGAACCCGGACCCCAAAATCCTTCTGATCTTCCACGCTGCCAAGCATCTTACCCTTCATATTATATTCTTTCATCCTATTTGACCTGCCAAAATGAACCACCACACACTTATCTGGGTTGAAGTCCATCTGCCACTTCTCCGCCCAGTCTTGCATCTTATCTATGTCTCATTGCAACTGCTGACATCCCTCTACACTATCCACAACACCACCAACCTTTGTGTCATCAGCAAACTTGCCAACCCATCCTTCCACTTCCTCATCCAGGTCATTTATAAAAATCACAAAGAGCAAGGGTCCCAGAACAGATCCCTGGGGCACTCCACTGGTGACCGACCTCCATGCTGAAAAAGACCCATCTACAACCACTCTTTGCCTTCTGTGGGCAAGCCAGTTCTGAATCCACAAAGCAATGTCCCCTTGTACCCCATGCCCCTTCACTTTCTCAATGAGCCTTGCATGGGGCATCTTATCAAACGCCTTGCTGAAATTCATATAAACTACATCTACCGCTCTTCCCTCGTCTACGTGTCTAGTTACATCTTCAAAAATATGTGAGGTTACAGGCTGGGGCCGAGGTAAAATGCTCTGAGAGTGAGTTGGTGCCAAATGTAGCACTGTGCGGATTCTATGATTACTCTGTGAAGAGCTCTGGGAGGTTTGACAGAAGTGAAAGGTCCAATATAAAGGCAAGTCTTTGTTTCATTTTCATCATCAACTCTAACTAGGGCCTGAAAGGAAGTGAAATGGCCCAAAAGCACTTCCCAGAAAGAACTCTCAAAACAAAAACTTGGCAGCAAGACACATCCGGAGGTGTTAGAGCCCACCACCACAGTCTTGACGGAGATGTTGAGGAGGAGCATTTTTGAAAGAGGAGAGAGAAAGGTAGAGAGGTTTTAGGAAGGAATTTCCAAGTGGAGGAAGACTTGGCCACTGCTAGCAGGGCCATGAAAACCAGAGGTGGGAAGGAGGCCAGAATTGGAGATCTCAGAAGACTGCAAGGCTGGAGATGTACAGAGAAAGAGAGAGACTTGAACTCCAGGGTGAGGTTTTGCCTTATGACACACAAAGCTGAAAACAATGTAAGACTTGCTGACAATGTCTTAGGTGTCACCAAACTGAGAGCCAATGTACCTCAGCAAGCACAGGGCTGATGGGTGAATGGGACTTGGTGTGAGTTAGGACAGAGGCAGCTGGGTTTGGGATGAATTCACATTTACAAAGGTTTCAAGATGGGAGGCTGGTCAGAAAGGCATCAAGTGAAAGCAAAGTTTTGTATGGGTTTCAACAGTGGATGAGTTGAAGCAAAGACAGAGACGGATGATGTTATAAAGGTGAAAGTGGGCCTAAAGGTCTTGTTGATGGAGAACACATGCATTACCACACAGGGCCGTTTGCATTTCTTCAAGCAGTATTATCCACTTTGAACTACTCTAGAGTCCATCCATTGACCTGCAGAATATCTAATTGAATTCCCAAAATGCTAGATACTGTGTTCTGGTTGTAGCTGCTCCTTATAGTTAACTTTCCAAAGAAAGTCAGTTATCAAAAGGTCTTCCAGGAATGTTAGCCTCTTTTTAAGTTATCTAACCTGTTGGTCTTTCCCTTTCTGATTAGGATATTGCTTGAATCCATTAGGTCCTTGAGGATAAGCATTGGCTTTACAATAAGAGTAATTATCCTTTTGGAATGGAGCAAGCAAACTCTCACTATGGTTCAATTAATAAGTGCAGACTATGAAGTTGCCAGGTTTATTCACTGCTTTTAGGATTTTAGCTGGGCATTGGTGAGTTACAAATAGCCTCAGTGTCTTTGGGCAAGGGAACAACATGTCTGAACCCCCTGCTCTGATTTGATATTGGAAGTTGAAATATTGGATGAGGCAGGAATCGACTCCCCTATAACCTTAATATAGCAAAGATTGTTGTTTCTCTTCCCACACCTAGCAGACTTTGTCTGTTTCCATAGCTAGATTTTCCCAGAACAGGTAACTAGTCTGTTGCCAGAGATTTTTGGCTTGAGGGACATCACTCCACATCAAGCATGGCTGACCAGGAGTCTCTCCCACTCTTACCACCTGCCAGTGGTGTGTGTTGGAAGGCTTTTGCAGGTTGACACTCAACATGTTTGACCATGTTATGAAAATGCTTTCCTTGGCCATTGAGTCCTGGCTTGGGATTTGAACCTGGAGCTTCTGGCTTAGAGGCAGGGACACTACCCACTGTGCCACACGAGTTCCAAGTCCTTGAGTGGTTTCCTTAATTAACAATTTTTCAGGTTCCAGTAGATAGTCATGGCCATTGGGCAAAGTAGTGAATGATGTGTGTTACCCCCACAATAATACAGTACTCTCCACTTGAGTCAGCTGACTCAGTAAAGGAATGGAGATGTCAGAGAAAATCAGAACTGATTGATCCGGTTGTTCAAAGACTTGTTCAGGGAGGAACTTCATTTGAATTTTATCAAACCGGTTGAATTACTTTTCACAGATCACGGAAAAGAAGGGTTGTCAATAAGGAAGTTGGTGTCTGCAAAGCAATTCAAAAACTTTAAAACTGCAACAACTTAAAATGTACATAGTAATTTTAGTTTAGTGAAACATTCCTTTGCGCTTCATTACTGAGTGTCTGACTCAAGCGGGAGGAAGGATAGGAGAGGCGATTGAAAATGCAGTTGAAGCAGTAGGTTCAGAAAATTTGAAGGTAGGAAGAAATAATAAAGGGGGTAAATCTGTAATATAAAGGTAAAGTCGCTATAGTCCCAAATGACCATAAGCTGCTCTTCCCTTTGAGGGGGAGAGCTGACTGGTGGTGATTTAACCTAAGGATCACCATATCTCAAGCGAGGGATAAGTTTGAGAAGGCAGCGCCTTCATGAATAACCTCAGCCGGTATGGGAATCAAACCCGTGCTGTTGGCGTCACTCCCCATCATGAACCAGTCATGCAGTCAACTGAGCTAGGGGCAAGGTGACTGGTGGTCCTGTCATTAATAATGAGTAGGGGAATAGAAGCCGTACTCAAAAGTTGGAAGACCAACTAACTGAAGAAAGCTACTGAGGTGCAATAGGGTGAGGCCACTAAATTAGCTGACAAGGATGAGGATCTTTGCATGATTCTCTGAAGTGGTGGAAGAGAGAGAGAGTGGTTATCTGTAAGGATGGACATGATAGGCAAGTGTAGTTTTATGTGGGACAGCATGCAAGTTGTGGAATTCTGATCATTTGTACAGGTAGAGTTCAGAAGTCCAATGAGAAGGCAACTTTGAGTTTGGAAATGAGGTGAGCAGCAGTGGGAGTAAGGTGGGGAAAGAGAGAAAATGTTTGGAAAGTGTTGTTCCATCAGGTTGAACTTAAATGGGGCTTGGGAATGAAGCTCAAATTCAGTTTTTGATAAAGGCCGGTGGTTAATGTTGGACAATAAGAACAATAATTGAAGGAGCGACAGTCGGGGAGTGATAAGTCTGGGTATCTGTTATATATATCTGAAAACTAAGCTTATGTTTGTGGGTACCTAACTGACAGGCAAAATAGAGAAAATGTGACAAAAATGGAAGGTCTTAATAAGGTAGATCCAAAGATGTGGATTTCCAGAAGACATTCAATAAAGTTCCCAATAAAAGTTATAAGCAAAAGTTAGAAAATAAAGAATTGGAGGTGGCCTTGTATTTTGATTGGAAATTGGAAGGTAAGAGAATGTATGGACAACACGGTAACACAGTGTTAGCACTGCTGCCTCATAACTCCATGGACCTGGGTTTGATTCCTGGCTTGAGTCACTGTCTGTGCGGAGTTTGCACATTCTCCCTGTGTCTGCGTGGGTTTCCTCCGGGTGCTCCAGTTTCTTCCCACAGTCCAAAGATGTGTAAGTTAAGTTGATTTAGCTATGCTAAATTGCCCCTTAGTGTCCCTTTGAAGGATTAGCAGGGTAAATATGTGGGGTTTCGGGACTAGGGCCTGGGTGGGATTGTTGTCAGTGCAGACTCGATGGGCTGAATGACCTCCTTCTGCACTGTAGGGATTGTATGAGAGTGGGTTTAAAGTGTAGGCATTCTGATTGACAGGATATGGCAATTAGTATTCTCCAGGATTTCCACTTTTTGCGATTTAATGGGAATAGGGAGTTGGTTGATACTGAGTTGGAAGGGACAGTACATAGTGCAGATAGGTGCAGGAAGTGAATGGGCAAAGCTATGGCGAATGGAGTTCAATGAGGGCAGCTGCATAAGAACATAAGAACTAGGAGCAGGAGTAGGCCATCTGGCTTCTCGAGCCTGCTCCGTCAGTCAATAAGATCATGGCTGATCTTTTTGTGGACTCAGCTCCACTTACCTGCCCACTCATCATAGCCCTTAATTCCTTTACTGTTCAAAAATTTATTTATCCTTGCCTTAAAAGCATTCAATGAGGTAGCCTCAACTGCTTCACTGGGCAGGGAATTCCACAGATTCATAACCCTTTGTGTGAAGAAGTTCCTCCTCAACTCAGTCCTAAATCTGCTCCCCCTTATTTTGAGGCCATGCCCCCTAGTTCTAGTTTCACCTGCCAGTGGAAACAACTTCCCTGCTTCTATCTTATCTATTCCCTTCATAATCTTAAACAGACTCCATATCATCAGCACTGATTCCACGCCCTTCCCTGCTCATTGATTGACGCTAAACCCCACCTTTCATAATCTGTCTTTTTTTAAATTCATTGGTGTGGAATATGGGCGTTGCTGGCTGGCCAGCATTTATTGCCCATCCCTAGTTGCCCTTGGAAGGCAGTTGAGAGTTACCCACACTGCTATGGCTCTGGAGTCACTTATCGGCTAAGGATGACAGATTTCCTTCCCTAAAGGACATTAGTGAACCAGTTTATCCATGTGTGACACATTTGAAAGTTAGATGATGATGCTTCGTTTGTATAGAGCCTTGTCCAGAGCTGGGTAAATGGGTAATGGCTCAACCATTATCCAATCAGATGGTGCTATACAAAGAGGATTGAAGGGCCCAATCCTCTTCCTCCTGTGATTATAGCAGGTTGGAACATCTCGGAGCTGACTTCTGATATTTGATTTGATCTGATTTATTCTTGTCTGATCTATTAGGATACAATGAAAAGTATTGTTTCTTGTGTGCTATACAGACAAAAACATACCTTTCATAGAGTTGGGGAGAAGGAAAGGAGGGGGTGCAGAATATAGTGTTGCAGTTAAAGATAGGGTGATAAGAGGAGGAGAAACCATTGCAAATGACATATTCACATGCTTTACCCTTACATTAAGCAAGACTTGTATTTAGATAGGACACCACGAATGGCGCTTACGCTCTTTACAGCCAATGAAGCACTTTTGAGGTTGGAAGAACAGTCAGCATAATCAAGGACCCCACGTACCCCGGACATGCCCACTTCTTCCGTCGGGAAAAAGATACAAAAGTCTGAAATCACGCACCAACTGACTCAAGAACAGCTTCTTCCCTGCTGCCATCAGACTTTTGAATGGACCTACCTTATATTAAGTTGATCTTTCTCTGCACCCTAGCTACATTCTGTACTCTTGTTTCCTTCTCTATGAATGGTATGCTTTGTCTTATAGCGTGCAAGAAACAATACTTTTCACTGTATACTAATACATGTGACAATAATAAATCAAATCAAATGACTGTAACACTACATTCTGCACCCTCTCCTTTCCTTCTCTCTTATGTACTCTATGAACTGTATGTTGTGTGCAAGAAACAATACTTTTCACTCTATCCCATTACATGCGACAATAATAAATCAAATTCAAAGACATATTCAATGCTTTATCCTTACATTAAGCAAAGACTTGCATTTAGATAGCACCGTTCGTGGCGTCCTAACACTCTTTACAGCCAATGAAGTACTTTGAGGTTGTAATGTAGGCGTGGCGACAGCCAATTTGAGGACAGCAAGCTCCCACAGTGCGATGTGACCAGTTTGCCAACTGAGCCAGCGCTGACACATTGCATGTTTCCCTGTGTTCAGCTGTGTCTATGGATGTCTCTGAGGATAGACCAGAAGGTGGTGTTGTAGCAGGGGAGAAACAGAGCTGGAATCACCCGACTCCAGATCCAGATGATCCGCTCCACGTGTTCCTCGCAACATTTAAAACCTCTTCTTAAAAAAAAGGCACCAAAAGGCAACTGATGAGCGCAAAGACGGAGAGAGCTTGGGCTGCTCTCACTGAGGGTCAGAGCCGAGTGGGGGCAATGGATCTTATCACTGAATTCCCGGCGTTGCTGTGAAAAGTGCTGTTGCTGCTGGGGGGGAGAGAGAGGGGGAGGATCGAAGGGAAACTTTCAGCCGAGGCTTTGATTGATTCCCATTGAACTTGCTGCTTTATTTGAAGAGGAATGCCTTTTCCCAAGCGCATCTGTGAGCCGCTGATCCTCTCTCGCTACGGCTCGACTGAGCGGGGCACGGGCTTTGAGGAGCTGCCCGCTGTCAGTAACTACACGCTGGCCCAGACCCTCCGGCAGCTCGCCCACCTGGCCAAGCATGCCTGCGGGCTCTTCCAGGACATAGAGGATGAAGTGCTGGGCGTGCACCGCCGCCTGTGTGGCATCCAGAGGAAGATCAGCGACATCGGTGCCGCCGTGAACGCCCTGGATCCCAGGCAGGAAACAGTGCGTAAGTGGAGGCTTCTCAACAATCTTCCTAAATACCCAGATGTGTGCAGGGGTGGGATGGGGAGTGAGTGAGTGCAATGCTGCTGCACAGCCCCCTGTGTGTATCTAACCAGTCTGCAGGGTGTAAGCAGCATGTCCTTGCTGATCTCCGGGATGTGTGATCCGGAATGTGAATTTGACTTGGCGCCCCCTTCTCATGACCCTTTCCCCTGTTTCAACCTCATTCCTGACGCCAGTTGGTACTCTTTGCTTGTCTGCACTCGCAGTGCTGAGCTGTGTGAGCTAACAGATGGCTCTTGCCCTGAGCACTGGGCTCCTCGAGTGGGCTTTGGTTTGGGGGAAAGTTTTGGGGCAAGGCTGCTTTGAGATGTGGAGCTGAGTGATCCGGGTTGTTCCATCGCTTCGGGAATGTTTTCTGTTTTGCTTTGGGATTGCGATCACGTGCTCTTGAAAAAAAATCATGTTATGTTCTATTTTGGATATCCACTAACCCTCATCCCGCAGCCACAAGGATGAGTAACAGTTTAAGTGTTTTCTCTCTCGCCCCCCCCCCCCCAATTAACAGGAGCATTAACACAACTACCTGAACCTGTTCTCTGTGTTGAGTATCATTCCAGTCTAACCTCAGTATCTAACATTTAGATCCGAGTTGACTGAATGTTGAATTAGTCTATCCAAGGATGGATTACCCAGGAATTTGTGCGTGTGAGGGTACATGTGGGTGACTGTGTGAATGTGTGCTAATATATGTGTTTGTGTGTGGGGTGTATGTCTGGGGGATATGAGTGTGAGAGTGATGAGGATATGAAGGTGTGTGTGCGTGTGTATGAAAGTGATAGAGAGGGGGCATGAATGTGTGAGTGTGTGTGTGAGAATATGTGTGAGAGAATGAGGTTATGAATTGTGTGTGTGAGCGAGTGTATGTGTGTGTGTGACAAAGAGAGAGAGAGAATGTGTGTGTGTTTCCAGGCTTCCCTCCCGGTCTCAGTCCGTTCTGTTATTCAGAGTTCGCGCTGCTTTCCCAGCTCCCGCCGTTCGGCCTTTTCACAGACTGTTTTGTGGCCATTGGCCACTCCCCTCTCCCTCTTTCCTTCCTTCCTTCCTTCCCCACCTCCCTGTGTTTGCAGGGGCGCTGAGGGTTTAGGAGTTGGGCTGGGGACTTGGACCGTGTCCCGGGGTGAGATTTGAAAACACAGCATTTGGAGAGAGCGGACTGTGTCCGAAAACAGCTTGAAGCAAACAACAAGGCAGAACCAAGAGGGAAACATGTGGAAAATGGTGCTAAACCTATTGTGAAATGACAATAACATTTTCCAACAGAATTGTTTTGTTAAACTGTGCGGTTAAAGAGCCGCTTGTGCTAAAGCCGGATGTGAGATGTTCTTTTCCTTGTTTGAAGTGAAGTTTTATCCATCTTCCAGTTCCACCTTTTAAAACGTTGATGCCATTTGGCTGGGAAATACCGCGGAGTAAAACATGTCATTGATAGAGTTGGCCAAGTAGAAATGAGGGGGTGGGATTTGCAGTTTTTACCCCCGTTTGTCTCTGTTCTTCTGAATAGAGAAGTTTGAGAAAGCCAATCTGGTCTCAGTGTAAACTCTGGTTTGGTGAGGTTCACTCAGTCTCTCTGTCTGGACTGGGAATGATTTGAGAGTCGGTGTGAGTGGCTGTGTGCATGCAGAGCTTCTGCAAGGCAGGGTTTTGTGGTGACTCTATTTGTGATGGCAGGATCAGACACGCAAGCCGAGAGGGGCCGCCGGATCAGGAGATCAGCTTTGGTTACAGTGTGTGAAAGATCATGCTTCAAAATGTGCTAGCGCTAGGGAGTATAGCAGACAATCAATGTGTAATCTCCCCATTCACGACAAGTCCCACCACACTCCCTCACAGCTAGAAAAACTGTAACTCCGGGTATGGAGAGGAGTCAACAGTTTAAATAGCAGCAACTTTTCATAATCCTCCCTGACTGGTCACCGAATCCCATCTCCCAGCAGTGCTCTTGACAGACTGGAACGGACCCGGGGTTAAAGAGACATTTTCCTCATTGGTCACCGATACAGAACTGTAATTCCAAACTGTTTAAATCCGAGATGAACTTTCAAACCGACCTCACACACAGCCTTCAGTTTTAATACAGCCCACGATGATTTTTTGCATAGGAATCGTTAAAGACTGGCCTCAAATCCCTTTACCACACATTTAGTAAATCCAAGGTGTGTGTGTGTGTCCACTCAGCCTAGGCATTTGATATGGCCAGACTGGGATCCTGGCACTGATACATTCTCAAAGCTGATAATGATCCTTCTTCACGTTGGGTTCCTGTGCGTTCTGACTCAAACTGTGCTCCAGACCCTCCCTCTCTCTCTCAAGCGTACGAGAAAATGGGCCTTTCAGGATGATACAGATGAGCTCGTCAGATGGGCAGAATGGTGGCAAATGGAATTTAACCCTGAAAAGTATGAGGTGTTGCATTTTGGGAAGACTAACAAAGCTAGGAAATACACAATGAATCAAGAACAGAAAATGCTGAAAAATCTCTGCAGGTCTGACTGCATCTGTGGAGAGAGAGTACCAAATAAACCTGTTGGACTTTAACCTGGTGTTGTGAGACTTCTTACTGTGTCTACCCCAGTCCAACGCCGGCAACTCCACATCCGAGATAATAGAGCCAGCGTTTTGAGTCTGGATGACCCTTTGTCACAATGAGTGGTAGGATGCTAGGAAGTACAGAGGACCAAAGGGACCTTGAGGTCGGTGCATGTCAAAAGATTCCTGAAGGCCAGGGACAGGTAAATGAGGTGGTTAAGAAGGCACATGGGATGCTTGCCTTTATTAGTCAAGGCATAGAATATAAGAGCAGAGAGGTTATGATGGAACTGTATAAAACGCTTGTTAGACCACAGCTAGAGTATTGTGTGCAGTTCTGGTTGCCACACTGTAGGAAGGATGTGGTTGCACTAGAAAGGGTGCAAAGGAGATTCACCAGGATACCGCCTGGGCGTTTCAGCTATGTAGAGAGGCTGGTTAGTCTGGGGTTGTTTTCCTTAGAGCAGAGAAAGCTGAGGAGGGACCTGATTGAGGTGTACAAAATTATGAGGGACATAGATAGGGTAGAAAGGAAGGAACTTTTCCCCTTAACCGGGAGATACGGATTTAAGGTAAGGGGCAGGAGATTTGGAGGAGATCTGAGGAAAAAGTTTCACTCAGAGGGTAGTGGAAATCTGGAACTCACTGCCTGACAGGGTGGTAGTGGCTGGAACCCTTACAACATTTAAGAAGCATTTAGATGAGAACTTGAAATGCCATAGCATACAAGGCTACAGGCCAACTGCTGGAAAATGGGATTAGAATAGAGAGGTACTTCATGGTCAGTGCAGACACGATGGGCCAAAGTGCTGTAAAACTCTACGAATAAATACCGGGAAAACTAAGATCCTCTTTCAACCAGCTCCCACAGCGGAACACATCACCCCATCAACTATGATCAGCACTTTTCCAATTTACCAGCCAATCTCAGAACCCATCGAATTGGAGTGGAAACAAATCATCCTCGATTCTGAGGGTCCTGCCTAGGGAGGAATAAGACAAAGAACAATACAGCACAGGAACAGGCCCTTTGGCCCTCCAAGCCCGTGCCGCTCCCTGGTCCAAACTAGACCATTCTTTTGTATCCCTCCATTCCCACTCCATTCATGTGGCTATCTCGATAAGTCTTAAACTTAGGGAGACTGATGATGGCTAGGCTCAATATTTCAAACAGAAACATTCAGGGGAATGTGGAGCTTGCAATAAGCTGTACACTAGTGCTGCCGTCATATTAGCAAAACACCGAAAGTTATCACTTCAGACCCAATTGAAATGAGTGGAAAACTGAGATGCTTCACATGAACATGGACATTTGTGCACCGATCAACTTGCTTCAATAAATCTATCTGGCAAGGAATACAATCCTTGCTAACTAGCTGTATGCACCAAGGGACACACCATGGTGGCCTGTGGCTGAAGGGATCCCAGACAAGTCAAAATTAATACTGTTTAGATTTAGCAGTAAATATTGACACAATTTCAATCAGTCTTTGAGAGGGATAGGAGCTTGCATTGAGCAATAATGCTGCTGAGCTGACGATACCTTTCTGAATGCCCAGAAGTAAGTCCGATGAATGACAGAGACATGCTCCTGTTTGTTAAGCAATTGTGTTTCATATGAACCCTAAGTTTAAAATTGATGGCTGTAATTTTGTCTTGCAAGAAAAATTCATAATGCCTGGTTGCGTGCACCTTGAATTCATCAATACATTCAACTTGTTTGAGTTTGTCTTAACCCTTGGCCCATACAGACCTAATATAATGTGGTGATGATCCTGGAATGAGGTGTTGCAAAATGATGCCAGCCCCCTGCCCCCTAAACTATCACTATAATAACAATGAAGTCATGAGGTTACTTCTGTGACTTATTGCACAATTACCTTGAAAGAATAAGGAGTATAATATTATGAATGTTACTTTTACAACACACAAAGTGAGTGATTTTTTTTTAGATTACATTTAGGATTATGGTAGACTGCTCCTTTTAGAATAAAAAAGAATGCACTATAGCTAGGGTGAAGCCACAGGCACAGCTGTAAACCACACAATCCAGAAAATCTGAGTGCAACCCACAGTCTGTGCTGAATGACCTGATCTCAGCCTAGGGACTGATAGGGCACCACAATCCAAAAACCCTGTGTTAGGAGGGAAATAATGTCTAATATTGGGATTCCTGGGTGCTATCCAACAAGCTGCTGTTGGAAGTATGTGAGTCTGGATTATGGTTGGAGAGGGAATTAGGCTTGGCAATGATACCTCTCGCCCCTTTTTTCCCCCAGATATAGACTAGTCGGTAGATTGCCTCAGGTCACCCAGTAATAATAATTATCTAAGAGGCCAAAAGCTGTGGAAGTGCAGCACAGCACATCCCAAAATTCTTCACACAGGAGGAGAGGAATATGAATCCCTAAAGAATATGAACTCTGCCATTTCTTGCTTTGCATGAAGTGAATCGGATGAGTTGAAACATGCTGGTGGTCACACGCTTCAAGCATGTTCCAGAAGCATTAATTATTGCTGCCTGGATGACATCACTTAAATACTAGGTCCAAGATTGAGGGTTGCCTCTGCTCTGTTACCTGAGGCCTGAATCTGAAAACTCTTGTGACCACATCTCAGACGCCCGGAATGTGCAGATGTAACACAGGCTGAAGGAATGAGGTGCACACTTTGCATTCAGGAAATTGCTGCTGAACTCTGCAGAATCCGACTCCTGAGTTCAAAAGGAGCCTAAACAGCTGGAGCAAGGAAGAAAAGTACAGACTTGAGTTCAAGTGGTTTTGAATGGCTTTAATGGCCATTCATGGCCTCATAAAACAGGCCTTGTCGAAAGGCTGAGGTCAACAGTTCTAAATGTGGGCTCGGTCAGCCGCTGTGTGGATCGGTAATACTTTCTTTGGTTCTCAAAAGAAGTTTAGAAGCTCCAGTGGCTCAAAAGATTGATTTCCAAGTTGCAGTTTACAGTTAATAATTGAACATAAAAAATTTAGTTGCGGTATATTTTAACTGGGCTGAGAAATATTGGCAAGCGACTAAATCTTTCACTGCGATGTTAACATCTGGAGATTTATATTTTGTAATTATAGCATCAGTTATTTTTAATGGCTACGTTTGCCTGCAAGGGGCAGTCAGAAGTCGACTGTTGAGAAATGATTAGCTACATTTAGAATGCCATTGTTTTCATTGGAAACCAGAGTGTGGGTGTTTCATGGGATTAGTAAGTGACTCTTGATGGCTTTTTTTAATGAAGAGTTGTGATTCCAAGGATTGCAAAGACCACGCAGAATAAACAGAAGGAGGAAGGGGAACTTTCCTAATGATGATACTTTGTGAATGGATTTAAGAATGTGATCTTTGAGATGTATTGTATTCTAATTCAAGGACCTAATGTGAAGCTGTGCCTGCTTCCCTACACATCACTGTGTATAATCACTAATTCTATTGTAATATGTTAGTGTGAACTCTATGTAGCATTGCAACAGGGGAACAGGATGTACAATTAGAATTTTATTATCTTTTTACAAATGTTGCCCCCGCTCCTCTTGCGTGAACTTGTGCCCAGCTTTTGGAGAGAGGTGGGGGGTCTGAAGCCAAGGTCTCCGGAAAATGTTGAATTTTAGCTCGGTACCTTTTTGGCAAATGGCACATTCAGATTAATCTTTAAACATTGGTTTACTTCACGTTGAACAGGTTTTTTTAAAATTGGAAAAATAAATGACACCAGATTGATTCACATTCAACGGACTAACCTGAATGTTTCCCACCGGTTCACAGGATTTTGTTTAACTTCCTTCCCCCATGTTGATGGAGGCACTTATCTTCCCTGGCATACTTTTCAATGTTCCAGTCACACCTTGCCTTGGTCCAGGAGTAGACTCTTGGTTCCAACACTTTGGGTGTGTGCTACTATTCTGACACTAGCTATTGTATGTGATCAGGAATTCCCAGCCACTGCATGTTCAACAGGGTCTGCCATTCATTCTGTTTTAAAGATGTAACTGGGTGAATATGTTGTTGTCAAGCATGGAAAATTAGTCATATGTAGGACCTGCAGTCCAGATTAGCAGCTATTTAGGGCACTGAACAACTGGCCTGCTGTTCCAGGATTAATAAAATCTTACAATGACCTACTGTGCGTGCACCTGCCTGCAAGGGTGCACTGCAAAACCTACAGCAGTGTACACTAATAGCATTGAATAATCATTGTATATTGTACCATCATCCTGCTAATTAAAATCAATATGTTGATTTTCATGTCTTTTGAAGTGTGGTGCGGTCCCTCTAAGCTGTGTCTAGGGGAAGGTTGGGGGGTTTGAGATTTCCCTTGTATATTGGAGATCAAAAATATTCTAAAGTTTTAATAAACCACTTTACTCTTGACCGTGTTGACCTGCTAGGGGGTACAGCCAGCAGAAGGCAAGGAGAATTGTGCGGGGCATCCCACATCATAGAGCAGAGAATACAAAATGCATACTCCCTCCTCAGATGGGATACTAGAACTTGCACTGTAAGGGTGCTGGATAGTCTTCATGAGCAGGAACTACGATCAACCTTCCCTTTCTCTACCCAGTGATGCCATGACCAAATGTGACACATAGGTCAACTCACTTTAATGTAAACTGATAAGAGTGAATTCAAGACTTCCTTTTTCCATGGAGCTTCGAGATAGATGCGTTACACTGAGCTACCAGGATGGCTTGGGGCAAGAATTAAGTTTGTATTTTGATGGACATGATTCATTTGGTAGATGTGTGCAAAACAGTTTCAGAATTCAACGCACACCAGTCAAATAATTACTTCTTGTTCGGGACTGATCCAGTATGTCTGTTCTTTCGTGCCACTTTTCATTTTAAAGTATTTCATTATAAAACATTAGCTTAACCATCATATAAAAGGTGCCTGCATAAATCAACATCACAGAACATACAAATATGGCCTTAAAATGCCACAACAGTGGGCCTCTACATATGATAACATGAAACATAGATATGTTCCTTTATGGCACATGATTAAATAAGAAGTAAGGATCTTGACTGAAGTCACTTCCAGAAAACAAGCATCAGGACCAGCGGCGGTCTCGGGATACAGAGACATTGTTACATAGCAATGAGCAATGTGAACCAAGACAAATCTCTCTGGATTGATAGGAGTTAATAGATCTTGTATGCTAGCATTAACACACACCATAGACATGTATTTTAAAAAAACCAGATTAGCTGGCATTGTAATCCAAAGTGTTCACTGAATTTATTTCTGACACCTTGTTGCAGAAAACTACCTCTTAAAACCACTGTGAACAGGGTCATAAACCCAAGTCCCCAGCAATTAGCAACGATGCAGAGATGTGGTTTCTGATCTAAGCAAATTACATTCAAAGTACAAGCAACTCCATTTTCACATGTATAGTAACAGTACTGGTGTTTTGGATTCAGCATTGTTTGCAATACAGCAACAACGTTTTCATTTATTGATCATTTACGGATGAATAACAGCAAATTGAAGCAAGGTGCAAAAGTGGGAGGTTCATGTATCCATGCTTACTATGAATCTGTAATCAGTTGTTGATAATCTCCTCCTCCCACTTCCAGTGCAAAGGAAAATCTCAATGCTTGCATTAGCTGGGTGAGTTAATAACAACCAGCACATTATTAAGCATTGACATGGGACAGTTAGGTTCCATTTGGATCATTCTGAGTTGAAGACAGATGATCTGTAATGGGCTGTGGCATAAATATCGCTTAACTGACAGTGAGGCCTGCTGCATATGAGCCTTTGATTAAGTTGGACGTTGACCCCTGATACCCAACGGAATCTGTCTTGAGTGAATGTGCTCCTTTATGTATATATTGCATAGAGCTCATTTATCAGACTTTGCACAGTGGTCCAATGAGCTCATCTGGTGAGTAGCTGACCCCTAGAAACCAGGGAAGTACCAGATTTGATCCCTGGTCCGAACTGAGTTATGTGGATGATAAAGGCATTAAGTTTGTACTTTGGGGAAGGCAAAACCGAGCAGGTACCCTACTCAACATTCAGCAAAAGCCAGAAAGGAGGATGTCAACATCGGAAAGACGGAATCAGATTCCGCTGCAGTGCCCCCATGGTTGGATAGTTTGGCAGTGTGGAGATCTGCATATGAATTTACTTGGAAGAGATAGACAGATTGTTCCTCTACCTCCAGGAACCAAACCTGCAAGTGGCTAATTTGAATGACACAATTGCACACAAGGGGACCTGTTGACTGTTCTTCGAAGTTTTATATTTACATTGTATCAAGTCATGCAAAACATTTGGCTAAATACGGCCTCTGAAGTTCCTTTCCAGCAGCATTTAAAACCTTAAATTGGCCTTAACAAGAGGATTACCTGTGTTTTAATGCAGTGTAGGGACTGCAGGGAGTGGTGGATATTGGTCAATGATCAGAGAGGATGTGTGATTAGCACACACTTTAACAACTGACATCTGCATTTTGTTCCTTTCACTCCCTCTTTTACATGTGGTAATTTGGTTAGAAAAAAGGGCTACGAGGTACAGTGATGTTGGTGCTATTGTGCATTTTGGAGTTTTGAATCCAGTTCAACATGGTCATAATAGCCTTTGGCTGTTGAAAGAACTAAAGTTGACCGAACAAGTAATTTCAACCAGTATCGGTTACTAGATTTTATGTTTAACCACTTCTGCCTGTTCCAGGATATAAATAGCTGAACAAATCCCACAAGCTAGAGAAATGTGAGCAAAAATGAACTGGACTCTTCACTGTTCTGACACACAACATCGTATTGTCAAATTAGAATCAGAATCCCTACAGGGCAGAAGGAGGCCATTTGGCCCAGGGTCAGCACCGACCCTCCAACAGAGCATCCCACCCAGACCCTAACCCTGAAACACCTGTATTTACCCAGATGATCCCCCTAACCCGGGACACTTTATTAAACTGCATGGAGGTCAGTGACCAGTGGAGTGCCCCAGGGATCTGTTCTGGGACCCTTGCTGTTTGTCATTTTCATAAATGACCTGGATGAGGAAGTGGAGGGATGGGTTGGTAAGTTTGCTGACGACACCAAGGTAGGTGGTGTTGTGGATAGTTTGGAGGGATGTCAGAAGTTGCAGCGAGACATAGATAGAATGCAAGACTGGGCGGAGAAGTGGCAGATGGACTTCAACCCGGATAAGTGTGTGGTGATCCATTTTGGCAGATCCAATGGGATGAAGCAGCAGTATAATATGAAGGGTACCATTCTTAGCAGTGTAGAGGATCAGAAGGACCTTGGGGTCCGGGTCCATAGGACTCTTAAATCGGCCTCGCAGGTGGAGGATGCGGTCAAGAAGGCGTACGGCGTACTAGCCTTCATTAATCGAGGGATTGAGTTTAGGAGTCGGGAGATAATGCTGCAGCTTTATAGGACCCTGGTTAGACCCCACTTGGAGTACTGCGCGCAGTTCTGGTCACCTCATTACAGGAAAGATGTTGAAGCCATTGAAAGGGTGCAGAGGAGATTTACAAGGATGTTGCCTGGATTGGGGGGCATGCCTTATGAGGATAGGTTGAGGGAGCTTGGTCTCTTCTCCCTGGAGAGACGAAGGATGAGAGGTGACCTGATAGAGGTTTACAAGATGTTGAGAGGTCTGGATAGGGTAGACTCTCAGAGGCTATTTCCAAGGGCTGAAATGGTTGCTACGAGAGGACACAGGTTTAAGGTGCTGGGGGGTAGGTACAGAGGAGATGTCAGGGGTAAGTTTTTCACTCAGAGGGTGGTGGGTGAGTGGAATCGGCTGACGTCGGTGGTGGTGGAGGCAAACTCGTTGGGGTCTTTTAAGAGACTTCTGGATGAGTACATGGGATTTAATGGGATTGAGGGCTATAGATAGGCCTAGAGGTGGGGATATGATCAGCGCAACTTGTGGGCCGAAGGGCCTATTTGTGCTGTGGCTTTCTATGTTCTATGTTCTAAACATTTATTTATTTGTCACAAGTAGGCTTACATTAACACTGGATTTAAGTTACTGTGAAAATCTCTAGTCGCCACACTCCGGCACCTGTTCGGATACAATGAGGGAGAATTTAACATGGACAATTCACCTAACCAGACATCTTTCAGACTGTGGGAGGAAACCGGAGCACCTGGAGGAAACCCACAAAGACACGGGAAGAATGTGCAGACTCCGCACACAGTGACCCAAACCAGGAATTGAACCCGGGACCCTGGCACTGTGAAACAGCAGTGCTTGCCACTGTGCCACCATGCTGCCCGGCACTAACCAGCAAATTAGCATAGCCAATCCACCTACCAGCACATGTTTGGAATGTGGGAGGAAACTGGAGCACCCAGAAGAATCTCACCCAAGGCTGGAATTGAACCTGGGTCCCTGGCACTGTGAGGCAGCAATGCTAACCATTGTGCCACCGTGCGCCCATTGTTCAGGTCTGCCGATTTGAGAAATGGTCAAAAATGTATTTTTTTTCTGCCATATTTAGCTCACTGCCTCCTGGTCCACTGAGGTTGGTGGACACTTCCATATGTTAGCAGCCCCCATCTCAAACAGTTGGCTACATTGTATGTTTGAACTTGGGCAGTAAACCAAGTCATTCACCACAATCCCTGTCTCGCTTGGCACTTTCCAGCAGGACTCACTGGACAATAAGCAACAATGGGAGAGCCAGACTGAATATTTATCCCCTAATTGGTTTTACTGTATTCAATGGTATTGTTAAAGTGATTGTACAACACATTTAACTGTATTCAATAATAATTTAAGTGTGAATGACCTTTTACACTCAGTATAAATCTATTGGCCACAAACACCTGCAGAGGTCAAAAGTGGGGCGGCACGGTGGTTAGCACTGCTATCTCACAGCGCCAGGGACCTGGGTTCAATTCCCGGCTTGGGTCACTATCTGTGTGGAGTTTGCACGTTCTTCCCGTGTCTGCGTGGGTTTCCTCCCACAGTCTGAAAGACGTGCTGGTTAGATGCATTGACCTGAACAAGCGCCGGAGTGTGGCGATTAGGGGAATTTCACAGTAACTTAATTGCAGTGTTAATGTAAGCCTTACTTGTGACTAATAAATAAACTTTAACTTTAAGTTATTAGTGCTCAGTAACAAGGGGCTCGGCAACAGGAGCACAGCGTATAACAATTCACTTAAGTGTTAACACTCCAGGAATTGTTAATTTATTCAAACCTCATGTGACTTTAACAGTTCACAGATCATAGAATAGAATCATAAAATCCCTACAGTGCAGAATGAGGCCATTTGGCCCATCAAGTTTGCACCAACAGCAAACTCACCTAGGCCCTATCCCCATAACCCCACATTCTTGCCCTGCTAGTCCCATGCTAGTCAATTTAGCATGGCCAATCCACCTAACCCACACATCTTTGGAGTTTGGGAGTAAACCGGAGCATCCGGAGGAAACCTATGCAGATGTGGGGAGAATGTGCTAACTCCACACAGACAGTCACCCGAGGCCGGAATTGAACCTGGGTCCCTGGTGCTGTAAGGCAGCAGTGCTAACCACTGTGCCACCATGCTGCCCTGGTTTTTTGATGTTTTTTACTGAGGCTCACAAGTAGAATAGCTTGGTTAACAGATTTGGTCACAATCATTTTTTTTTAGAACTATTTATTTACAATGTATAGCAAAAGTAAGTAATCACATTAATGGTATTTGTAAGACCAATCAAAGAATTTAACAATGCAAGTAGTCTCGGGATAGGGGGTGGGTGGGGAGGATGTAAAAATGAAGCTGAACACAGGTCCGCACTAACGTAAATCTGCCGCTGCTTGGCATTCAATTCTACAGGTTTACTGCCGCTATCTCAGTCCTCTATAAAGTTAAAGGCAAGTTGCTCAGTTCCAAGAAACCAAAAGACAACGGATCCAAAAAACTGAAAGGGAAAGAGTTAATGGAAATGATTGTAATGGCTGTAGCCTAAGGTTGTTACTGGGAAAATGATAACTTGTTTTAACAATGTAACTGGAGGCCTAATAATCATTCCTAACCATTTAGTGACAGAACAGACCAAGCACTTATTAGTTCAAAGAACATTTGATGGTGTAGTCAGTACAGTGTGTAATACCAGATAACCACATTTAGTGCTCCCCAAGTTCACTTTGTGTATGAGTTGCAGAGAGGGATCCTGAAAGATACTTCGGGCATAAACGTTAAATAGAAGTCTTTAAAAAATGCTATCAATTAAATATTTCTGTTGCATATGTTTTTTTTGCTCCTTGCCCAAGGTACAGTCTTCAGTTGAGTATAGAAGATTACGGGTGATCTAGTTAAAATGAAGGATTTGATAGGGTAAATAGAGAAGAACTAATTCCTCTCATCTGGGGGGAGACTAGAACAAGAAATTAGAGCTCGGCTGTTCGGTGGGGGTTGGGGGGAGGGGGGGGGGTGCTGCGGGAGAGAGAGAGAAGAGAAGAATCTCATCACACAAAGGGCAGCAGAATTCTGAAACTGTCTCCTCCAAAATCCTGTTGAGTCAGTTGAGATGGATAAATTGTGTTGGTGAGTATATGAAGGCAGCTAGAATTGATTGGAAAAATTCAATGCACAATAAATAGAGTGTGCGACTAGGGCATTTTCACAGTAACTTCATTGCAGTAAACCTATTTGTGACACAAATAAATAAACTTAAAACTTAAAAATCAAAATCCTTAAAAAGAAATCTTCTGTCCTTTCAGATGATTTTTGTGCGAGTGCGCACGATCAGTCCCAGTAAGCTCATCCCTTTCTGTGATACAGATACAGATCTAACTGATGAGCAGAACAGGCTTGAGTGGTTGAATAGCCCAGTCCTGTTCCTCTGTCCCAATGAACACTGGCAGCCCTCCAGTTTCTTGTCCAAATGACAAAGCTTCTGGTGTGTGCGTTGCTGTCCATACACACCCATTACAGCTCGGCAGCTGTTAGCGGTGGAAATCTGTAGAATTTCGATGCACATCAGCCTGAGCATGCTGAGGCCAAAAGTAATGAGCCTGCTGTGATTGCGTCCAGGAGCAATGCAAACAGAAAGAGTGGCACAGTTCCGATCTGGATGGTTTTGCTCTGTACTAGGCAGTGCCTTTGCCCATTGTCTTCGAATGCAGACTATACTGGTGGTTTTCTAATAACATTATCATGATCGGGTGCAAGCTACATCTTAGTTGGAAGTGACTTTGCCTCTGAGTCAGAATGTTGTGGGTTCAAGTCCCATTCCAGAAAATTAGGACGGGATTTTCTGGGCCACTTCCCACTGGCGGGATCTTCTGGTCCCACTGAAGGCGACCTCTGCGCGGATTCGCCGGCAGCAGGATGGGCAAGCCATGCAAAATGTCATAGACATTGGTAGGACTGGAAGATTCCACTGGCAGCCAGTGGTGTGCTGCCTCTGTTGCCAGAAAACATCTTGTGAGGAGTTGGGGGGGGGGGGGGGGTGGAAAGTTCTGCCCTTAGGGTGCAAAATCTGGGCTGATTCGGGTAATGGAGTGCTGTACAGATGGTGTGATGGAGGTGAAGTACAGACAGAGTGGTTTGGTGTTAGAGTTCGGTATCATTCACCACTCCTCAGATACTGAAGCAGTCCATGTCCAAATGCAGCAAGACCTGGACAATATCCAAGCTTGGGCCGGCAAATGGCTCACAAGTGCCAGTCAATGACCATCTCCAAGAAGATAGGATCTAACCATTGCCCCTTAACATTCACTGGCATTACCATCACTGAATCCCCCACTATCATCATCCTAGGGGTTACCATTGACCAGAAACTGAACTGGACTAGCCAGATAAATATTGTGGCTACAAAAGCTATCAGAGGCTAGAAATCCTGCAATGAGTAACTCACCTCCTGACTCCCCAAAACCTGCCCACCCTCTAAAAGGCTCATGTTAGGGTTTGATGAAATATTCTCCACTTGCCTTGATGAGTGCAGCTCCAATAACACTCCAGAAGCTCAACACCATCCAGGACAAAGCAGCTGGCTTGGTTGCTACCCCTTCACAAACATTCCAAAGCAATATTTTGAAGAAGGGCAGAGGAGTTCTCTCTCGTGTCCTGGACAACATTTATCCCACAACAAACATCTCTAAAACAGATTAGGTAAAGTGAGCTATTTTGTTGCTGTTTGTGGGACTTTATTGTTGGGGCAAATCTGCCCCATTTCCTACGTTACAATAGTGACTACTCCTCAATGATTGTAAAGCACTTTAGGGTGTCCTGTTATTGTTGAAGGGTCTAGGTAAATCCAAAGCTGGGATTTTCCTATCCTGCTGAAGGGTGAGGCTTCACTGTGGGGTTCCTGGTGGCACAGTCAGTGAGCAACGCCAATGGCCATTGACTTCGTCAGGACCGGAAGATCCAACCAGTGGCCAGTGGTGATCTGCCTCTGCTGCCAGACCCACCACTGGGGTGAGGGGTTGGACAGGGGAATTGTGGCCCAAGGACGCAATCTTACTGGCTGTTCACGTCCCGCTGCCGCAAGGACAGAGAATTTGGCACCCAGCCAAATCTCCATTCACTGCAACAGGACCAGAAAATCCCACTGGTGTGAACGGACATAAGATTCCGCCCCAAGTCTTTCTTCGTTTATCACCGGAATGATGGTTTTCAAAGAGAAATTGCTGCAGCTCCCTCGCAATTTAAAAACCCTGTCCAAGGTGGAAAGGGAGGTTGCTCTTCAGTGGGTCAGTGGCTCTGAAAGACGTTTGCTCTCAGAGCCAAAATATGGAGGGAGTGTCACCATTAAAGGCTCTTTTTAAAAAAAAATCCAAATCAGTATAATCTCATCAGTGTTTTCTTTTGTCTGTTATTCATAAAACGGTTGAGTTTGAGCTCACTGCACATTCCAGCCATCAAGATCAAAGACCTGATCTCCCGTGAGTAATTTGTTTTGTGAGGTACTCTCAGGACAGGGATCCTTCTTCTCTGATCTGATAAAGGAACAGAGGGTTTAATATTACATCAGACTGGGGAGAGGGAATGAATGGGAGCACAAAACGCAAATAGAAATCAGACTCCTGAAAAAGGAAATCTCGAGCTGGAAGGTCTCACCCTTCTGCCCTGTCAAGTGATCTTTGCGAGGACTGGTTTCATTAGCACAGTCATGATCAGTTCCAATAAACTCATTCATCTCTACCACAATATACTATGAAAATAATATAGTATATGCAGGGATTAAAACGTCTGAGTGACTTCTAATTAAGGAAGGCTTCAAAGAACCACCTCTTCAGGTGCTTTCCTGTATTTAATTGAACTCTCACATTCCTTTAATCTTGAAAGAGCCATATTAAAAAAAATAATTCACGGGATGTGGGTGTTACTGGCTAGACCATTATTTGCTGCCCATCGATAATTGCCCTGGAGAAGGTGGCGGGGGGGACACTTTGAACTGCTGCAGTCCATGTGGTGCACCCCACAGTGCTGTTAGTTCTAGGACTTCTCTCCAGAGACAGTGAAGGAACAGTGATATAGTTCCAAGTGCCTTGGGTAGGAACTTGCTTGGATGGTGGTATTCCCATCTGCTGTCCATGTCATTTTAGGTCATGGATTTGGGAAGTGCTGTTGAAGTCTCGACTATTCTCTGTGAGGCACAACAAACACACTTTGCTAGTGGTGGAGGGACTGATTGTTTTAAGGTGCTGGGTAGGGTGCCAATCAAACTTTGTCCTAAATGGTGTCTTGAGTCTTGTTGGAGCTGCAGTCATTCAGGCAAGTGGAGAATATTCCATCACACTTTAGACTAGTGCTTTGTAGATGGTGGACAGGCTTTGGGGAGTCAGGAGGTGAGTTACGTGCTGCAGAATACCCAGCCTGCTCTTGTAGCTACTATTTATATAGCAGGTCCAGTTAAGTTTCTGGTCAATGATAGCTTGCCCCCTACCACCACCCTGATAGTGGGGGATTTGTAATGCCATTGAATGTCAAGGCAAGGTAGTTCGACCTTCCCTTGTTGGAGATGGTTATTGCCTCGTACTTTTATGGTGTAAATGTCAGCACAAGTCAGAATGTTGTCCTGTGGACATGGACTCTGTCAGTATCAGAGGAGGTACAAATGGGGCTGAACATTTTGCAATCGTCAGCAAACGTCCCCATTTCTGACCTCATGATGGAGAGAAGGCCATTGATGAGGCAGCTGAAGATCGTTGGGCCTGGGACGCTACCCTGAGGAACCCCTGCAGCAATGTCCTGGGACTGTGATGATTGGCCCCCAATAACCACAACCATCTTCATTCATATTAGGTATGACTCAACCAGTGGAGAGAATTTCCCTCTGGCTCCCACTAACTTAAGTTTTACTAAAGATCCTTGATATCACCGAGTCAAATGCTACCTTTGTGTTAAGGGAAGTCCTCACAAATTCTGCTGTTTCGTCCATGTTTAACCCAAGGCTGTAATGAGGTCTGGAGCTAAGCCTAAGTCCCACTTGACAGCATTGTTGAGGACACTTAATATGACTTGCTGTTGCCTGACAGGTCATGCCAGGAGTTTGGTAAATACAGTGACATCATGAAACACTGCTCTCAACAGTTTTCATCCTTCATTTCACAAACGAGCTTATTGAAGTGAGGGGCCATGTGTAAGCATCCTTATTATCATTCTAACTGACTCCAAAGTAAAAGGAATTGTCACTGGACATTGTAGCTCCAATGGGTGCAGTAAACACAAAGGAACTTCACTGGGGAAATATTGAGGCCATTACTTCAACAATATGAAAATACAAAGTCACATTATAGCACTGGAATGAATATTGTGAGAGGGAGGCAGTGAGTTAATGGTATTGTCACTGGACTAGTAATCCAGAGACCCAGGGTAATGCTCTGGGGACCTGGGTTCAAATCCCACATGGCAGATGGTGAAATTTGAATTCAATAAAAATCTGGAATTAAAAGTCCATGCATGACCATGAAACATTGTCATAAAAACCTATCTGGCCTTTAGGGAAGGAAATCTGCCATCCCTACCATGTCTGGCCTACATGTGACTCCAGACCCACAGCAATGTCGGGCGGCACGGTAGCACAGTGGTTAGCACTGCCGCTTCACAGCTCCAGGGACCTGGGTTCAATTCCCGGCTTGGGTCACTGTCTGTGTGGAGTTTGCACATTCTCCTCGTGTCTGTGTGGGTTTCCTCCGGGTGCTCCGGTTTCCTCCCACAGTCCAAAGATGTGTGGGTTAGGTTGATTGGCCATGCTAAAATTGCCCCTTAGTGTCCTGCGATGCGTAGGTTGGAGGGATCAGCGGGTAAATGTGTAGGGATTTGGGGGTGGGGCCTGGATGGGATTGTGGTCGGTGCAGACTCGATGGGCCAGATGGCCTCTTTCTGCACTGTAGGGTTTCTATGATTCTAATGTGGTTGACTCTCAAGTGCTCTCTGAAATGGAGGGCAGTTAGGGATGGACAATACATATTGGCCCAGCCAGCGACGCCCACATCTGGTGAACGAAGAAAAGATTGTGAGGGGAAATGTTCTGGACAAGTCAAAAAAAAGGAAGGGATTGTCTTCTCCAGCTACTATCCTGGCAGATTTTGCCCGGTAAGACCTCATGATCTACTTTAATAAACTGAGCATATCCTCCTGTAAACTTGACCATTTTAACGCTGAAGCCGGCTTCTTGCAGAAGCTCCTTGAATGCAGCAGTTTGTAAAAACTTGTAAACTCCGTGCAAATCTTACAGGAGAAGAGAGGAGGACATTCCACAAGTGGAGAGGGTTAATTATGTTCCATTTACAACAAGGAATTCTGGCAGGTTTTACAAAGCAAAGCTTTATGGGCAACAAGCATTCCTCTTCTTAAGTATATGGCAGGTAAGTGCTGCACTGTTTTTAGATGTTACACAATTATAATGTGAAGTCAAAGGAATTCTGAGATGTTTCATAAAAGCCATCTGAAATAGGCAAGGTATGTCAAAGGGCAAATGAAACCATGTATATCCTTGAATGTTTCTCTATTGAGATGAAGTAATCCAAGTACAATTACTAAAGCATCCAGTATGCCGTAAGGTAACCCCCAAAATCCATTTAGACAGTTTTTACACTCTGTGACAATGTTTGAGAGAAGAGAACATTGGAATTGTTTGTATAACTCACCTTTGTTTTATAAAATAAATAAGAGAGAACAAGGTAATAGGCAAAGAAAGACTGAGATTTAAGTAACACCTAATCACGCCTTTCAGAAACATTGCAAAGTGCTTCCCACATAACAAGCTACTTTGGCATGCAGTGTCTATTATTCAAACATAGCTAGCAGATGTTTTGTACACCACAAACAGCAATGGAATGGTTGGCCAGTTAATGCATTTTTTGTGGTGTCGATTCAGAAAGGGATATTGGCTGGGATACTGGAAGAACACCCCACCCTCCTTTTGACTAGCACCATGGATCTTTTCACTAATGTCAGAATGGGCAGGTGGATCCTTGGTTTAACACCTCACCTCAGGAATAGTATCTGTCTATTTAGCAGATTCTTGCTACTACACTGGATGAGTCAAACTGCTAGCACGGGACTTGAATCCAAGACTTCCAAGAGTGGTGCCATCCAGCACTCAAAAGGCACAACTATCCTAACATGGAATCCATAGAATCTCTACTTTACAAAATGAGGCCACTTGGCCCATTGGTTCTGTACTGACTCTCCGAAAGAGCAGCCAGCCCCCCCCTCCCCCCCCATCCGCCCTATCACATTTACCATGGCTACTCCCCCTAACCTGCACATCTTTGGACACTAAGATACAATTTAGTATGACCACTCTACCTAACCTGCATATCTTTGGGGTGTGGAGGAAACAGCAGCTCCCGGAGGAAACCCACGCAGACACTGTAGAACGTGCAAATTTCACACAGTCACCCAAGGCCAGAAAGGAACTCGGGTCCCTGACGCTGTGAGGCAGCATTGCTTGCCACTGTGCCGCCTTTGAGAGATGGTTGATAACTTTTAAGTACTGGAATATGACACAGTGAGTTCTTCTGAGAAAATGTCAAATTGAATTGAGAAAAGAACTTTTTCAAGCCAAGTTTCTTCTCTTGCAATTGACATACCAGCAATTTGAAAAGGAAATATGACTGGATTGGCTGCAGTTGTAATGAAATGTCTCTAAAGTGAAGTTGGTTCACCCTTAACTTCCCACAACAAGAGGGGGTTCTGACTAAACCTGTAGTCTCCCAGTCGTTTCTTGCTACCTGTGGTTTCTAAACAATAAAATTCAGTCAGCGTGCATGACCTCTGCATTTAATATCCAGGATGCGCAGAGAGCAACAAATGGGCCTTAATTAAAAAGACCAAGTTCTCTTTTCTGACTGGTCTTAGCTGACATTTTTAATATGGTGAGTTCCAATTGAAGCAGCCATTTCTAGCGTAGTAGAATCATCGAATCCCTATAGTGAAGAAGGAGGCCATTCGGCCCATCGAGTCTGCACTGACCACAATCGTACCCAGGCTCTAACCCCGTAACCCCCGCATCCACCCCGCTAATCCCCTGACGCTAAGAGGAAATTTAGCATGGCCAATCCACCTAATCCGCACATCTTTGGACTGTGGGAGGAAACTGGAGCACCCGGAGGAAACACACGGGGAGAACGTGCAGACTCCGCACAGACTGACCTGAGGCCGGAATTGAACCCGGGTCCCTGGCGCTGTGAGGCAGCAGTGCTAACCACTGTGCCGCCCAAATTTTACTTGGGCAATTCGTTGAGTTTTTCATTTTCTGAAAACGGATTTTCAAAAGTGATTTTTTTTCTTGCCCCTCCATATTTAAAACTTATTGAATTGGCTGTTATTCATGTGAGAATGAGCAGATTAGTACCCTGGAAGATATCATAGCAACCTCATCAAACATCCTCCTGTTTGCACTCCCAGCTGATTAAGCTTGAGGGTTAGGTTACAGGGTATGGGAATGGCTTTTTGGAACTTTTTATTTGATATTAAAGCAAAGAATTTGCACTTCCTAATGAACTAGTCTAGCAACACCTTAAAGACTCTCAACTCAATTCTCGGCTTGTGGGAATAAAACAAAATTAAAAGAAAACTTTGAAGGAGAGATGTTTAGGTCATGACTTTCCACTTGGCTGCACTGGTCTTTCTCTGATGTAATTCACCTGAAATTGGTGAAGCCAGCAGAAAAGCTGAGAGAACTTTTAAGTATAAATTACATTCAATGCAAATCACACCTCCGGAACCTTTTGTGCTGGTTTAAAAATATCTTGCTAAAAGCAGGTTCCACCTACAAGAGATACATGCCCCCAGACGGATTACTCAACAATTCAAGTTTCTGCCAAATGTACCTGTTTGTGGACCTAATAATGTGTCTCTAAATATTAAGCTATTTTTGGGCACTAATAGGCACATTTTTAAAACTTTTGAACTTTTAAGAAACTGACCACTGTACACCAATTAAGTTAGTAAATTGTTCTGTACAGCTTTCTTAAATTTATTTTCAGTAGGAGGCTAGACATTTTTTTTTGGTGATGATAACCCATTTTCCGCTGAATTAAATGAATTGTACCAAGTTAGAATCATAAAATCCCTACAGTGCAGAATGAGGCCATTTGGCCCATCAAGTCTGCACCTCTCCCACAGAGCATCCCACCCAGGCCCTATCTCTGTAACCCCACATAATTACCCCGCTAATCCCCCTAGCCAACACATCTTGGACACTAAGGGGCAACTTAGCATGGCCAATCCACCTAACCTGCACATCTTCAGACTGTGGGAGGAAACCGGAGCACCCGGAGAAACCTCACGCAGACACTGGAAGTACATGCAAACTCCACACAGACCATCAACTAAGGCCAGAATTGAACTGGGCCCCTGATGCTGTGAGACAGCAGTGCTAACCGCTGTGCCACTGTGCCACTGTAAGTTATCAAACTTAAATATCCCATGAAATACTTACAAAAGGAAAGTTTTTTTAAAAATGGTAAAATGCTGCCCAATTATGCTGCTCATGACAGATTTTGAAATAGATGTGCAAATATACATGAGTGGAAACACAAGAAGGACAAATCTCTTCTTCCAACCAGCTTAATTTGTGCCTATAGCGCAAATTCTACACAACTGTTTTAATGTATCAGAGCGTATTGTTTTTTTTAAAGTATAAAATAACAGTTGCTCGCTTTTTGATGAAAGAGATCATTACCATTTAACACTATTGATCATTCATCACTTGACATATTGATCTTTCCTGTTTAGGCAGACCTGATTGTTCCCTCCAGTCATTGCTTGTTTAACACCAATGATTATTATCTATTTAGGCACCACAACTTGAGGTAAATAAAGTGACATAAGTCAATTGATTATCCCTTCAGCTTGTGGAGTATATAGTTACCGTTATCATTTAATGCAATGCAGTAACATATTGTGCAAAGTAAGGTTCCACAAACAACAATGAGATAAATGTGATATCATTTGCTTTAGTGATGTTGGTTGAAAGATCAATATTAGCTCAGATTTTCTAAACTCAAGGAAACTAACCAAGCGTATTTGAGCTGCCCTGCTTATGAAACCTTTAAGCCATGGTTTAATTTCTTATTCTATCTCAGCATGTGCATGTCATTGGCAAGGCCTACAATTATTGTCCATCCCTTGGTGGTGGTCCATGTGATGAAGGTTCTTTCACAAAGTTGTCAGCTACGATTTTCAAGATCTTTACCCAGCATTCATGAAAGAATGGTGATGTTATGTTGCGACAGTGGAGAAATGGGAAGTGATGTGATCCCATTCACTGCGTGCCGTTGTTCTTGATGATGGGGATGGTCACTGTGTTGGTGCTGCCAAAGAAGTCTTGGTGAGTTGCCGCAGTTCATTCTGTTGATAGCATACAATGCCAGCGGATTGCTCTGTTTTGGATGGTGTCAAACCACTAGTTATTGCAGCTGAACTCCTCTAGAGAATAATAAGACCATAAGTTATAGAAGCAGAATTAGGCCATTCGGCCCTTCGAGTCTGCTCCGCCATTCAATCATGGTTGATATGATTCACATCCCCATTCTCCTACCTTCTCCCCGCAACCCTTGATCCCCTTATTGATCAAGAACCTATTTATCTCTGTCTTAAAGACACTCGATGACCTGGCCTCCACAGCCCTCTTTGGCAATGAGTTCCACAGATTCACTATCCTCTGGCCGAAGAAATTCCTCCTCATCTCAGTTTTAAATGTTCCATTGACCCTTGACTTGTCCCTTGTTGCTGGCAGAAGGACTTTTGAGCATTGACAGTTGAGGCATTCCAGAATACCCAGACTCCGACCAAGTCTAGTTGCCACAGCATTTATCTTCAATGGTGACACTCAGGATGTTGATGATGGGGGATTCAGTAATTGTAAAGCCATTGAATGCTAAGGCGAGATGAGTTTGCTCTCTGTTTAGAGATGGTCAGTGCCTACACTAACGTGAGTGTTTTTTAAAATGCTTTCATTTGTGGGCTTTGCTGGCTAGGTCAGTAGTTTTATTGTCCGCCCCTACTTATCTTTGAGAAGATGATGGTGAGCTACCTTTCTGAATCGCTGCAATCCTGTAGTGTAGGTACACCCATAGTGCATTTAGGGAGGGAGGTCCAGGATTTTGACCCAGCAACAGTGAAGGGTCAACGTTAAGGGCAGGATTTTCCAGCCCTTCCCAATGGCGAGTTGTCTCAGCTACCGGAAAACATGCTTTGGGGGGTGGGAGGGAGTGGTGGGATCCCGCCCTGTACATCCTGGTTATTATTATTGTTGTAATGTAGATTTCTTCTTTATTTTGAAAATTGTAAGGGAAAGTTTGTGCACAGGCGATTAAGGATTGCAATTAATTGGTCGCACTTGATAATGAAATTGTAAGTCAATGTTTTTATCTGTTGGTATTTATCATTTAAAGTTCCCTTTTGATATATTCTCCTTCTGAGTTGCCTGTCAGTCGAATTTTGGTGAGGTTGCCATAATACACAAGAGATGAAACATTAAGAGGATGATTGAAGCCTATTTATTTAAAACAAAAAAGATCGAATTTAGTAATTGTGCCTTGAATGAACATTGCCTGCGAAAATTAGTGGACAGCTTTTACAGCTCTTACTAACTTCTTGGGCTCCACTGGTAAGACATTTTGTGTGTGAGGCCCAGGGTCTTGAACCAGTCAAGTATTGCATCTGTGTAATCATTGCATCTGTATGGTCTATGATAGTTGATAAGCTTCTCTAAAATACATAGTAATTGTTACCATTTAAATAATGAGGATCCATGACATTAGGGATTGTGCTTCAGGTGGACTACACTGTGGCCTTGGATAATAGGAATGCTATGGATAATGTACAAATCTTTTGTTCCTTCTGATCTTTACAGTCTGCACTCATTTTGCCTCATCTCTCGACTACAAAGAGCCACAGTTGTGAGTCAGCTTTTAGACAATGACTGGTCCAATTGCCCAAGGAGCAACGTAAGCTCTTGGGGCTCTGTCAGTTTTAACTTGTTTCCCTATTCTCAGCTCTTTGTTCAGCCAGGGATATTTCACTTGTCTCCACTGAATGCTTATATGAAACTACAAATGATTGTTCCGCGACCTAGTGACACAGAGCATCACGCACAGTGGCATGAGAGGACGTGAGCTTGTTTTTGTGATTCCTGCTCCAAAATGAGTTTGTGATTCCGTGCACCCTGACAATAACTGTTCCTGGTGTCGAACCGTTCCCGCTAAGCAGAAACTGATAGCCAAGTTCCGCACACATGAGGACGGCCTAAACCGGGATCTTGGGTTTATGTCACACTATCAGTAACCCCCACAGCTTGCCTCCTGGACTTGCAGAATCTCACTGGCTGTCCTGTCTGGAGACAATACACATCTCTTTAACCTGTGCCTAATGCTCCCTCCACTCACATTGTCTGTATCTTTAAGACCTGGTTGGCTGTAGAGATTCGCATTCTAATCAGTATTCTGTAACTTGATTTTGTGTCTCTGTATGCCCTGTTTGAGAGCAGATATCCACTCCATCTGACGAATGAGCATCGCTCCGAAAGCTAATGGCATTTGCTATCAAATAAACCTGTTGGACTTTAACCTGGTGTTGTTAAAACTCTGACTGTAATAACTGTTCCCTACAGAGAAAGAACAGGAGGAAGCCAAATCACTGTGAGTTGTTCTTGTATTTCACAAGGCAATAAGTTACAGGTGAAGGTTCCTGGCACTGGGTCACATAGCCCCTGGTGAAGGTGGATGTCATGCAATTACAGAGCAGCAATGGAAGCTGTCTCGGGACAGATGGCCTGCCTGCTCACTCGGTCAGGGAACAATGTATGAACCAGGGGAAGCTAAAGGAGGTGGAGAAACCAATAGAGAGGAAACAAAATTACATCTAAAATGTTAAATGAGAATATTAATCATCATTTATAAATAAATCAGGAGTTCTGGGAATATTTACCTGATCGAGCATTTCTCAATTTGGGCTAACTCCGAATTTAAGAACAATAACTTGTTGACAAATCCAGCATGTCTGCTTTGCTGCCGCTGCTTGGCAAGATCCATTAGTTGATATTGTTCAAGTTTAACTCCGTTTAATTACTTGGCTTCCATGAGCAGAAAAACTGATCTTCATCCTAATCTCCTTTGTAAGTAATATTGTTTGGAATGGACAGAAGGAAAGTTGCCAACTGGGTTGACGTGTTCCCCAGTTCCAGTGTCTTGAATTCACATTTTCAGAGAGCCTCTGAAAATAAACTGAAGTTTCCTCTGATTGGATTTCTTTTTTGTAAAACATAGAAACCCACACATTTGACAAGGTGCCGCGAGAAGTTACTATGCACACTAAGCTCATGGTGTAGTGGGTAACATATTAACATGGAAAGAGGATTGGTTAGCTGACATGAAATAAAGAGTAGGCATAAATGGGTCATTATTGGCTTAGCAAGGAGTGATTGAGTGGAGTGTCACAGGGGTCAGTGTTGGGGCCTCGAATATTTACAATTTATATCAATGTCTTGAATGAAGGGATCGAATGTATGGTTGCTAAATTTGCTGAAGGCACAAAGAGAGGTAGGAAAGTTATAAATTGGATATAAGAGGCTTGCAAAGGAATATAGGTTAAATGAGTGGACAAGAATTTGGCAGATAGAGTATAATGTGGGAAGATATGACTTGTTCGCTTTGGCAGGAAAAGTACAAAAGGAGTATCTTATATAAATGGAAGAGGTTGCAGAACTCTGATGTAGAGAGGGAACTGGTATCCTGGTAAATGAATTGTAAAAAGTTAGTGTGCAGGTACAGCAAGTGTATAGGAAGGCAAATGGAATGATTTATTGCAAAGAGAATGGATTATAAAATTGAGAAGTTTTGCGACATTTGTACACCTGGAGTACTTATGCATGGAAGCAGGCCCTTTGGCCCAACCTTTTTAATCCCTAAGCTACTTTCAATTGCCTGCGTTTGGCCCATATCCCTCTATACCCATCTTACCCATGTAACTTTCTAAACGCTTTTTAAAAGACAAAATTGTACCCGCCTCGACTATTACCTCTGGCAGCTTGTTCCAGACACTCACCACCCTCTGTGTGAAAAAGTTGCCCCTCTGGACACTTTTGTATCTCTCCTCTCTCATCTTAAACCTATGCCCTCTAGTTTTAGACTCCGCTACCTTTGGGAAAAGATATTGACTACCTAGCTGATCTATGCCTCTCATTATTTTATAGACCTCTACAAGATCACCCCTAAGCCTCCTTCATTCCAGAGAAAAAAGTCGCAGTCTATTCAGTCTCTCCTTATAACTCAATCCATCAAGTCCCGGTAGCATCCTAGTAAATCTTTTCTGCACTCTTTCTAGTTTAATAATATCCTTTCTATATTAGGGTAACCAGAACTGTACATAGTATTCCAAGTGTGGCCGTACCAATGTCTTGTACAACTTCAACAAGACATCCCAACTCCTGTATTCAATGTTCTGACCAATGAAACCAAGCATGCCGAATGCCTTCTTCAACACTGTCCACCTGTGACTCCACTTTCAAGGAGCTATGAACATGTACCCCTAGATCTCTTTGTTCTGTAACTCTCCCCAACGCCCTACCATTAACTGAGTAAGTCCTGCCCTGGTTCAATCTACCAAAATGCATCACTTTGCATTTATCTAAATTAAACTCCATCTGCCATTCGTCAGCCCACTGGCCCAATTGATCAAGATCCAGTTGCAATCCCAGATAACCTTCTTCGCTGTCCATTATACGACCAATTTTGGTGTCATCTGCAAACTTACTAACTATGCCTCCTAAATTCTCACCCAAATCATTAAAATAAATGACAAACAACAGTGGACCCAGCACCGATCCATGAGGCACACCACTGGTCACAGGCCTCCAGTTTGAAAAACAACCCTCCATAACCATCCACTGGCTTCTGTCATCAAGCCAGTTTTGTATCCATTTGGTTAACTTACCTTGGATCCCGTGAGATTTAACCTTATGCAACAACCTACCATGCGGTACCTTGTCAAAGGGCTTGCTAAAGTTCATGTAGACAACATCAACTGCACTGCCCTCATCTACCTTCTTGGTTACCCCTTCAAAAAACTCAATCAAATTTGTGAGACATGATTTTCCACTCACAAAGCCATGCTGACTGTCCCTAATCAGTCCTTGCATCTCTAAGTGTCTGTAGATCCTGTCTCTCAAAATACCTTCTAACAACTTGCCCACTACAGACATGAGGCTCACTGGCCTGTAGTTCCCGGGCTTTTCCCTGCATCCCTTCTTAAACAAAGGCACAACATTTGCCACCCTCCAATCTTCAAGCACCTCACTTGTGACTATCGATGATTCAAATATCTCTTTTAGGGGACCTGCAATTTCCTCCCTAACCTCCTTCAATGTCCTGGGATACATTTCATCAGGTCCCGAGGATTTATCTTCTTTGATGCACTTTAAGACTTCCAGCACCTCCTTCTCTGTTATATGTACACTCCTCAAGACATCACTACTTATTTCCTCGTGTTCCCTAACATCCATGCTTTTTTCAACAGTGAATACTGATGAGAAATTTCATTTAGGATCTCGCCCATCTCTTGTGAATCCGTACGTAGATGACCTTTTTGATCCTTAAGAGGCCCTACTCTTTCGCTGGTTACTCTTTTGCCCTTTCTGTATTTGTAGACCCTCTTTGGATTCTCCTTTGCCTTATCTGCCAAAACAATCTCATGTTCCCTATTTGCCTTCCTGATTTCTCTCTTAACTCTACTCCTACACCCTTATACTCTTCAAGGGATCTGCTTGATCCCAGCTGCCTATGTATGTCATATGCCTCCTTCTTCTTCTTGACCAGGGCCTGTACTGTGTACAGTTTTGGTCCCCTTACTCAAGAAAATATATAAATATGCTTGAAGCAGTTTAGAGAAGGTTGGGATGTGTGTTTGTCTTATGAGGAAAGGTTGGACTGATTGGGCTTGAATCAATTGGAGTTTAGAGGTGATCTTATTGAAACATGTCAGATCCTGAGGGGGGCTTGACAGAGTATTTGCTGAAAGGATGTTTCCCCTTGTGGGAGAAGCTAGAACGAGAGAATATGGTTTATAATAAGGGGTCTTCCATTTAAGGTGGAGATGAGGAGAATTCTTTTCTATGAATCTTTGGAATTCTCTTCCCCAGAAAGCGGTGGAAGCAAGGTTATTGGATATTTTTAAGGTAAGAGGCAAATAGATTGCTGACTAACAAGGGAGTCAAAGGTTGCCGGGGGTAGACAGGAATGTGGAATTGAAGCCTCAATCAGATTAGCCATGCTCTTATTGAATGGCAGAGCAGGTCCAAGGGGCTGAGTGGCCTACTCCTGCTCTTATGTTCGTATCTATGTACAGGACATCAGTTATAATCTTCTTACAAAAATCATCTCCATTATCCAGTCTTTGTTGTAACACTGAAATATGGGTTAGAAGAATATTAGAAACTCAAGTTATTTTAAGAAGCTTGTTATTTGACCTTTTAGACATGGTTCTTTGACATGTCTGAACAGCAGCAGCCCAGAGGAAGACCTGTCTGGAGCTTGCTAAGCTCTCAATTTACATTATGCTTGGTTACAAGTAGATTATGTTCAACAAAGGACTAATTTGTGTTTAGTTGAGACCCGACTGCATCAACTGAACTGTAAAGATGTGCTTTCCGGCTCTGCCCTGCAGCCACTTAGCCTTTTAAAAACTTGCTCTGATTATTCTGGGGAAAGGTTAATGTAGGGTGTCATAATGTTGTCAAGTGTACTCTAGTAATGCAAATAGAGTCATTGCATTTGGTGGTGAGTTACTGACTTGGCCAATATATTGAAGGAAGAAAGAAAAGTCTGGAATAAAGATACAGCCATTTGAGCTATTAAATCCATCCGATGTAGAACCGGTGTATACTTATTGACTGCTGCACATTCTGTCCACCACTATTCCTATCAGTTGATCTCCCACTTTAAGTAATAGTAAAATCATTCCTCTACATTCCCTGAAAAATAAATTGAAAAACGCTATCAATGTCTCCATAATCTTCCCTGTTAATTACATTCCAGGATTGGAAGCATTTTCTCCATAGAATGACATCTATAGATGGACACACTGCAACCCACAGAACACCAGACCGCCCAAGGTTAACTCTGTTTCTCTTCCTGAAAATAGCAGCACAGGACGTTTTATGTCCACTTGAGAGGGCCAAGTGGGTCTCAGTTTAACTTTCATCCCAAGGGCAGAGCCTCCAATAGTACAGCACTCCCTCAGTGTCAGTCCGGATTTTGTGTTCAAGACTGTCTAAGAATGGAACTTGAACTCACAACCTTGTCAGCCAGTGGCAAGAATGGTACCACTGAGGCAAAGCAGACATCACAGACTATGATCTTTAGATCTGTATCCAAATCACCAACATGCTTTCTTTTTAGATAGGACTTTCACCTCTTCCTCTAATTCCCTGCTTATCCACCTGGTTTGTATCTGAGGAGAGCTACGGAAATCTAACTTGTTGCCGATAGTTCAGTTTTACATCAATT
The DNA here is from genome assembly GCF_964213995.1 of Mustelus asterias. Taxonomy (NCBI): domain Eukaryota; kingdom Metazoa; phylum Chordata; class Chondrichthyes; order Carcharhiniformes; family Triakidae; genus Mustelus; species Mustelus asterias. The sequence goes on along the minus strand of NC_135817.1, from coordinate 22,580,141 downwards.
TCAAAGACTCGGTTTAAATTGCCCTTTATATATATATATATATTTTACAAAACACGTTTCATACACTATGTGGGCAAGAAGACGCTTATTTTTCTTCTGAAACATACAATTCTGGATCAGGAGTTCCATCAAAGTGAGTACAGTTGCAATGCTGCATTTATTGCCACCAACATGAAAAACATTATTGGAGGCAGTGAAATATGATCCAGTAACTGGAAAGGCCAGAATCCACTTCAGGTGAGGGATTCGCAAAGTACCCCCTGATGATGCCAGCAAAGCTTTGAAACTGTTTCAATCAACGGTACTTCACTTTGTGTCCACCATCTTGCCACGAGCCATACAGGGAGGCATTTATAAATCATCAACCTGTGCAATCTTAACCTCAACACCAGGAAAGGTCTGGTCAGAATGTTAGTAACTTTGAATGACAGTTCCCCCCGACTGATGTGGATTTCCCTAGAATTGTTTAAGTCAGTCTACACAGGAACCAGCAACAGTCAAAAGTGGCTGCTATGTATCACAAGGTAGTTTTCCAAAGAGGCGCATGATGAGCAAACGTCACTGCCATCCACACTGGATGATTCATGGAACCATTCGTTCTGGCTGCCGTTGGGTTGCAGACACTTTGGTGTCAACTTGAGGTTTTACAATGCTGGCCTCTGCACACTCTTGCTGCCACTGGAGAGTATCCATGTGTCCAATGGTTGGAAGGCACAGTCCAGTCTAAACTGTTTCGGCAGCAATTGGTTCAAGCCACTGCAGGTGCATCGTATGATGCAATGTAATTCATTACAGCCAAAGCTGTGTGTATTGTAAACAATTTTTTTAATTCATTCATGGGATATGGGCATTGCTGGCTAGCTTTTATCCCTAGTTACCCGAAAGCAGTTGAGAGTCAACCACATTGCTGTGGCTCTGGAGCCACATGTAGGCCAGACCAGATAAGGATGGCAGATTTCCTTCCCTAAAGGACGTTGGAGAGCCAGATGGATTTTTCTGACAATCGACAATGATTTCATGGTCATCAGTAGATTCTGAATTCCAGATCATTTTTATTGAATTCAAATTCCACCATCTGCTGCGATGGGATTCGAACCCGAGTCCCCAGAACATTAGTCAGATTAATAGTCAAGCGATGATACCACGAGGCCGTCGCCTCCCCGATCTCAATCTAAGTATACTATGAACTCGTTTCAGTGAAAGTACCAGGAGAGAGAAAACACGGACCAAAATCCCGATCCTAATTGTTACCAAATGGAAAGTCCTTTAGCCGCTTTGGTTAAATAGCGGTTGACCTTTTCCACCGAGTCAGCTCCACTATGAAATCTGATGAACTTCACACATCTTTAAAATAAATATAATACAAAAATGTTACCTTTTTTGCACACAGAATTGTGGAGGATGTAGATGTTTTGAACCCCTGAATGGTCCTGAGGTGTTTTTGTGTGTTCATATAGGCAGCCTTGATCAAGTGCTAGGCATCACAAATCAAACAGAATGGAGACATTGTGCATTTAAGTGTTTGACTGAAGTTAATTAAAGACCAATTAATAAACAGTGACTCAGTGAGTGTGGAATATGTCAATTATACAGTGTCCTATATTACGTTAAACCTGCAAAGAGATGTTCAGTGTTTCTTTTCTTAGCCATTCAATTCTTTGATTCTCTGTCAAAGGGTGGGTCTGACCCACAGCACAACAACCCCCATCATGGAGTAGGGCAAGGAGGCAGGTCCCAAATCAACTACAGCCCAGGGATTGAACCCCATGCTGTTGGGCAATCCGATCCAAGCAACCGCCCAGCTAATTGAGCTAACTATTCCCCCCCACTCCAAAGAGGCGAGTTTCTATGGCAACATATACCTTTATAGGCATGTTGTAGCCAAGTGCTTATGGATAGTAATGGTCGAGGCTCCAATTTCTTTTCATCGGATGGCTGACCAGGAATCTCTCGCCTTCTCTCGTTTTAGAAGGATTTACAAGTTGATACTCGGTCTGTTTGGCCACACTGTGAACGCGCCATCTCATTCTCGAGTAGGACTTCAACCCAGAGCTTCAGGCTTAGAGGCAGGGATGCTACCCACTGTGCCAGAAGACTTCCAATTTGTCACTATTCCTGTCCTCAAATGGAAAGAAAGACTTCCATTTTAAAAAACACTTTTTGCAACCTTGGTTCCCAAGCACTTTTCAGCACTGGTGTATTGTCCTGCTTTGACTGACACACAATTCAGTTGGTTGTACTCTTTCTTCCCTTTGGCCTCCCAGGAAAAACAGGATGCAAATCAAAGAGGAAATGTTGGCACTTTTAGGAATGATAGAAATGAAAGTTGACAACACAAAAGGGACAAAATTGAGAGCCCCCCCCCCCCTACACCAGTGAAACTAATTAGCCCTCGAGTGTATATGAATAATCACTTTGATTATATAATAAATATTATATATGTGCATGCACCTTTGGGTTTATTTTCTCCAATTTGTAAATAATTGATAAGAAATTACACTAAGTGGGCTGTGTGTGGCCTGTGTCGATATGATTGAGGAAATTCCAGTTTGGCTCCCTGGTCCCCAGCTGAAGTAACTCGTACTCTGTTCAGTTTGTATCTGTGAAGCCATGGAGTGTCACACCCTGAACCCACTTGCTATCCCAGTTAGTTACATTCTGCTAGATTTCCTGACTATTTTCTGACTCAATGGTAACTCCACTTTTTGTGAGTGAAACACTGGATATTCATGTAATGCCATTCTGAGAAACTTCCCCGACTGAGCTAGAATCTTTCACACGGACCGTGTCACCTCAATCCCAGGCCCCCCACGGCATTCCAAATTCTGATCCAGGGAGACCTGTCCAGAGATTTCCTGTCACATACTGTTACTGCCATCCAAGCATGCATTTGAATGATGCTTGTCTCCGTCTCTGGGTCATTGAGTCAGGCATGGACTTTTTGTTTGAGCGATTCATTGTAGAGAGGTTGGCTGCCAACAGGGGCAAGACTCAGCCTGTTTGGGATAGAGGAGAATCCAAGAAATGGTTGGAAGCTTTTCCCAGTTGCTGGACTTGAAAGATCATGGATTCATAGTGGGGGCAATTTTAACATAACATGTTGGTGGGGAACTTAAATTGGATTTATTACCAGTTATACAGTCCACCTAACACTAGTCAAATGAAAATAATACTAGTGGCCCGTAATAATAGCATTGGTCCCAATCCCAATGGGCGGGTTTGGTTAAAATTGCTCCCTGGTGTTGTCAGAACTATTGCAGTGGACCCCAACTTTAAGGACATGCTGAACAACCGCATTGTGTATTGCACAGGGAAAACTCAGTGAAAAATTACAACTTTTGTCAATTCCTCCTGATATTTTAGGTTTGATCAATACTGTGTAATGTTATTCACTTTGCTGCACTAATTGCCAAATTCACTGCAGTGTTTAGTACTGAGCTAAAAAGACCAAAAGGACCACTGTTTGATTCCCAGTGGCTGTGCTGTGCTACTTGATCCTTGGATAGGTTGACAGTTTGACGGTACAATTGGCCTCCGTATCACTGATTAGGGATTTTAAAAAAGACCCAAGTTATCCTTGTTGCTATCCAGTGGCCAGTGCTGAAAACAAGTTTATGTGAGTGCATTGGATCTCGGGGATGATAGGTTTGAGTTCCATCATGTTTATTGCCTAAGGCCATACATGAGAAATGAGCACTGGGCATGTGTAATGGCGAGTTATCAGTACCTTTTGAAGCTGTACCCTAACCGCACCCAGAACTATTACTGAAGGAGAGAAAATTGACATTTTTTAAAATTGTCTTGTTATTTTTCTTTGCCACGTTTGTCTCCTCCATTCTGAAGACCACCTCTTTCATCTAACCCTGGTTGCCATTAATTCACATTGGAGTGAGGGAGGCAACACAGATCACACTTTCACATCCAGTGTAATGCTCCATATGAGCCTCCTTTCACTCTCTCTTCATCTCGCTCCACCAAAATATCCTTTTTCCTTCAGATGTTTATCCAGCTTCCCCTAAATGCATCTATTATTCACCTCAGCTACTTCCTGCGGTAGTGAGCTCCATATTCTTATCATTCTCTGGGTAAAATAGTTCTTCCTGAATTTTTTATTGCATTTATTAGTAACTATCTTACATTTATGATCCCTAATTTTGATCTCCACAGAAATGGAAACATCTTCATAGAATCAAAGAATCCCTACAGTGCAGAAGGAGGCCATTCGGCCCATCGAGTCTGCACCAACCATAAACCCACCCAGGCCCTATTCCCGTAACTCCACATATTTACTCTGTTAATTCCCCTGACACTCGGGTCAATTTAGCATGGCCAATCAACCTAACTCGCACATCTTTGGACTGTGGGAGGAAACCGGAGCACTCGGAGAAAACCCATGCAGACATGGGGAGAACGTGTAAACTCCACACAGATAGTGACCCAAGGCCGGAATTGAATCTGGGTTCCTGGCGCTGTGAGGCAGCAGTGCTAACCACTGTGCCTACCCTGTCAAACCCTCCCATAATCTTCAAGTCTTCTCTCAGGTCACCCCTTCAGTCTTCTCCTTTTCCATTGAGTTCAGAGCCAGTCTGGTAAGTTATACCTAGCAGGAAAGACTGATCAGTTCTGGTATCTTCTTGGAAATCTTGTTTTGTAGCTTTGCTGTTGGGTATGGTGGTGTTATGCAGTCTGGACTAGTAATTGAATATGAGTTCAAATCCCTCCTTGACATTTTTAAAAATTTAAATTCAGTTAATTACATAAATCTGGATCATTCCAGTAATGGTGACCATAAAATTACCAGATTGTTGGAAAAACCCAACTGGTTCGCTAGCACCTTGCAGGGAAGGAAACCAGCTGCCATTATTTTGTCAGCCTTTTAGCTAAGATCGAGCACGAGATCAGGTGTAATGCCTGCTCTTGTCAGCTTGGATCTTGAAGGTCCCTTTTGTGGGATCATGAAATGGATTCAATTTGAATTTGTTTTTGGAGCAAGCAAGACGATAGATTAAAAGCAAAATACTGCAGATGCTGGAATCTGAAACAAAAACAGAAAATGCTGGAAAATCTCAGCAGATCTGACACCATCTGTGGAGGGAGGATAGAGCTAACTCGAAACATTAGCTCTATTCTCTCTCCACAGATGCTGTCAGATCTACTGAGATTTTCCAGCCATTTCTGTTTTTGTTGTCAGGAGATGGATTAGGGGCTTACCTTGTCCACTCTGTGCATTGGCTTTACAATTCGGAAAAAGGAATAAGAAAATAGATGTGATTGCAGACTCAAAATTGTTAATTCCTAATTGGCCTCGTGAATGATCTAACAAGCCACTCAATTGTCACCACCACTGGTATTAGCCCATTGGTGGGTTAATATCAATGGCAGCAGGATGAGGTCCTTAAGTGAGTATTATCCCACCTAATTAAATGCTTCCCCACAACAAATGTGCTACAGAGGGGATCATTAAATATTGTCCTGTATTGCATAAAGGACATTGAGACACTTTTTAAAAATTAATTTATGGGATGTGGGTGTCACTGCAATTCCAGCATTCATTATCATTTCCAATGAGCCTTGGAGAAGGTGGAGCACACCATGCGGGGAGAACAATGAGCAAACACGGGCCAGTTACTTTTGGGCTACGGAGGGTAGGGGTGATGCTCTCTTGTTCAAAGAAGGCATTCAGTGTCTGATTGAGGGACCCAGCATTCGGAATCAGGAATAGGGTCAGGGTGGCTGGTGCCCAGGGATCCAACTAATCCTAGGTCTGGGGTCGGTGCAGTACCAGCCGCAGACAACCCCCTTCCCCACAGGCACTGCCGTTCAGCAGACCTGCCAGCCTCTGGCAAGCAGCTCCTGGTGGATAGGCCTACTGCTCCTGGAGTCCATGACCCCTGCTGCTGTCTGGTAAAAGTGCCCGAGAAATATTTCATAGAATACCTACAGTGCAGAAGGAAGCCTTTCGGCTTATCGAATCTGTAGCAACCACAATCTCACCCAGGCCCTCTTCCCGCAACCCCATTTATTTACCCTGCTAATCCCCCTGACACTGGGGTCAATTTAGCATGGCCTAACCCACACACCTTTGAACTGTGGGAGAAAACTGGAGCACCAGAGGAAACCCATGTAGACACAGGGAAAACATGCAAATTCCACAGACAGTGAGCGGAGGCCTGAATCGAACCCATCTCCCTGGCGCTGTGAGGCAGCAGTGCTAACCACTGTGCCACTATGCCGCCCCAGTGGACCTCCCTCAAAGGGACAACATGGAGCTGTAGCCTGCCCTCCAGTCCAGTGGGCCAGACCCTCATTGCCTCCATGAAATATCGCCCACAGAGGCCAGATCAGTGCACAGTGGTCTAACCGAAGCCCTATACAAGATTAACATAACTTCTCCACTTCTCAATCCTCAGCCTGAAAATAAATCCCAGTGCTTTATTTCATTTGTGGTTTTATTAATCTGAATCACGACTGATTTGTGTATCTATCCCCTAGCCTTGAGACAAATTGTAGCCCTCTGACTGAGATCAGCTAACTCACTTTAGACCAGGATACAATCAAGACGCTCTCCAATCCATTCCATACTTCTCCACTGCTCCCTGAATAAACTGGCTTGAGTGGGAAAGGGATAGCGAGGATGGGAGTGGATTTCTGCAGCTTCCTCGATGATTGGGGCTGAGCAGTTCGGAATTGAAATACCCGACCATATACTTTTGACTGTTTATAATTGGAGCACTCAGCCTCATTAATTGACACCAGTGTCAGTTTAATTTGGTGGAATAAAAATGATTGCTTACCAGGGCTTCTGTTTTTGTGAAGAATATATTTGTCCTTGGATTTCACGATTATTTTAATGTCTTTTAACTCCCCTTTATTCATCGTCATTGACTTTACACTTTTTCTCTCTTCAGCTTGGATTGTCAGGTAATTAACATGTAGGAAAAATAGAAAAGCAATTTTAACCTCAAAATTGTCACATTTTCAGTCTGGATACACTAAGACTGAGGCCGTGAGAGGAGCTGAGATGCATGTAACTTCAGAAGCATAGATAATGGTGTGGGATGGAGTTGTTTCAATCCCAGGTACAAAGCCTGTCAGTTGAGCTTCTCCCTTAATGTTGACAGCACTTGACACATTTCTTACAAAGCTTTGTGATAGCAGCCAGCCTTTGATGTCAGTAGAAGTAGGAGACTGTGAGAAACGATTCTGTTGGAAGCGGCTAGAAGTTAGTTTTACATGAATTACACCAACTATGTCGAGGTGATGATAATGAGAGGCTTGTTACTGTCCTTTGGGGAAGTGGCATGGAGGAAGAGATATGATGAGCATTTTATTGCTTTAAAGTCATACCTGCACGTACTAGCAAAAAAAGAAGCACTCAGCACTTGCCCTTTCTATGTATATCTGATGTGTCTGGGAGGAGGGAACGTCTAATCTTCTGTCTGGCAGCTCAATGTTTTTTGCTCAAAAGCAGCCAGTGTCCTACTTTCAGTAGATCTACTTTTAGATTTTGACAGGACTTTAATGTTTAATTCCTTTTGATTTGCGACACACACACACACAGCAGACCTAAGACTTCTTAACTGTTGAAGCACCACAAAGCATTGTTACAAAGACACGATTGCACATTCCTCTTTCTTTCATTGTTTTCTCCCTTCTCAATCTTTTTGTCTCCCTAGTAGATTTTCACATGGCCTATGCTGGAGGCTCCAATGGGAGTCATAAGAACATAAGAAATAGGAGCAGGAGTAGGCCATCTAGCCCCTCGAGCCTGCCCCGCCATTCAATAAGATCATGGCTGATCTGAAGTGGATCAGTTCCACTTACTCGCCTGATCCCTGTAACCCCTAATTCCCTTACCGAGTCAGGCTTAGAGTGATGATGAACATACTTTGCCGTCCTACCCACCTCACTGAATAAACATTGATGGCTTTTCTGTCATGAAAGGTTGAGGACTGGTATCTCGGGGACAAGGACTACCCACCCTGGTTGAGTAACCCAGAATTTGGGAACTAGCCTCAATCAATAGATAGCACTGTAACTATCAAGGAGTGTCCAGTGAGAATGAACTAAGGTTTGCCGTGGCCATTCATTAAACGGAGTTTTCTGAGGAAGAGAGCAAGGAATATTCAATGTTGTAAACTCTGATTCTGCCAGGGATATTGTTGGTGTTTTGAAAAAGGCGATAGTGGAGGTGAATCTAATGAAAATTTTAAGCCGTAGAGTCATAGAAATATACTGCGCAGAAACACTGCACAAAAGATAACCATTCGGCCTATCTATCATTCCTGTAATGGCTGCTTGAAAATCAGATAAAATTAGCCCAACTCCCCTGCTCTTTCCACTTGGTCCTGCAAACCGTTTCAAATCAAATCAAAATCCAATCAAATCAAAGGTATCTTTCCAATTCCCTTTAGAAACTGCTTTCACCACCCTTTCAGGCAGTGCTCTCCAGACCATAATGATTGTCAGTGCAAAAGAATTTCTCCTCATCTCGCCTCACCTTTTGCCAACTACCTTAAATTCAATAATTATCTTGGCACACATGCATGTGGCTATAAGAGGGGGTCAGAGGTTGGGAATCCTGTGGTGAGTAACTCACTTCCTGACTCCCCAAAGCCTGTCCACCATCTACAAGGCACAAGTCAGGAGTGTGATGGAATATTCTCCACTAGTCTGGATGGGTGCAGCTCCAACAACACTCATAAAGCTCGACACTATCCAGGACAAAGCAGCTCACTTAATTGGCACCCCATCAACCTCCTTTAATATCCACTCCATCCATCACTGAGATACAGTGACAGCAGTGTGTACCATCCACAAGATGCACCACAGTAACTCACCAAGGTCCCTTCACCAACACCTTCAAATCCCGTGACCACGACCATCTAGAAAGACAAGGGCAGCATATACATGGGAGCACCACCATCTGCAAGCCCCCCCCCCCCCCCCTCCACCACACCCCCTCCGGCCCCCAAAGCCATGCACCATCCTGACTTGGAAATATATTGCTATTTCTTCACAGTGACTGAGTTAAAATCCTATAACTCCTTCCCTAACAGCACTGTGGGTGTACCCACACCACGTGGACTGCAGTGGTTCAAGAATGTGGCTCATCACCAATTCCTCAGGGGCAATTAGGCTTGAGCAATAAATACTTGTCTAACCAGCTAAGCCCACATCCCATGAAAGAATTTTATTTTAAAAGCAAGTATGCATCTGCTACAACAAAGACAGTGAAAAGACAATGAGAATCAGTCACATATCTTGGGAACCGTCTGATCTAAGTTTAAAGTTTATCTATTAGTGTCACAAGTAGGCCTATACTAACACTGCAATGAAGTTACTAGAGGATTTTCACCTAGTTGCCACACTCCGACGTCTATCCGCATAAACTGAGGGAGAATTTAACACGGCCAATGCACCTAACCAGCACGTCTTTCGGACTGTGTGAGGAAACCGGAGCACCCGGAAAAAACTCATGCAGACACGGGGAGAACGTGCAGACTCCGCACAGACAGTGACCAAGCGGGAATCGAATCCGGGTCCCTAGCACTGTGAAGCAGCAGTGCTAACCCCTGTACCACCGTGATCTCCAGTTATTCATCTAGATGGGAGGTTAACAATCTGTCACGCCATTTTCTCCGACTATGACCACTGGAGATTCATGGGAAGATTGATATTTTCAGTACAGTCTGTTGTAATATATGCTCATGTCTGGAGCAATGCCATTTGGCAAATTTCCCTGTCATTTGCTGATTCCAAGAATTAGATGGCTATGTCCATTCCAGTTTTCGTAGTGTCCTAACATCTCACATAATTAGTTCAAGTAGCTTAACCTTGTGGCGGTGCTTGAATTTCGGATCTGGACAGCGTACAGAAAGGTCTGGCGCACTGCGAGTAGATATTTGATACTTCGGGCTGAAAAGGCCCTGAGGTGAAGGCCTTGACAGAGTGTAGTCATAACCCGGCCTCAGTTTGTGGACTGTCAGAGCAACTTTGCCACTAACCGGTTACAATCAGTTGGCATTGGGAAAATATTTCACTTTAACTTGCCTCCCACCCCCCCACCCACCCCACCCCGCCCAACGTAAATAATCTGTTAACAAGGCAAAAAGCACTGCTGTTTATAATGAGCACAAAAAAATCAAGCCCCTGGTTTTACCAGGGTCAATGAATTTGAAGGAAGTTAGTGACCATTGCACCAAGATTCATATCATTCACAGAAAAGTTTGGAGAGACGGAAAGCAGCCTGGAGTCGAGCCTTTCGAAAGCAGGTGGTTTGTGTGTTGAACCACATGAGGGGAAAGTAATAAAACAGAATGATATACCATGAAAGAAAAACAACGCCGGGCAAACTCCAGATTCGGAGACATCTGGAGACAATTTTAGTTTTTTTTCTCTCCCTTCTCCCTGCAAATGAAAAGAGCAGTGAAAAGTCAGCATGGAGCAGATTCCTTGAAATAAAATCTACTGTAGAAAGCATTTTAAAATAAAAGTGCTTTATGAGTCTCTCTGGAAAAGCCCACGTGTTTACAAAGGTCTTCTGAAGTACCCCATACGGTCATTTGAATTTATTACACAACTTTATAGGAGAATGAATGCTGTTTTTCTGGTGAGATACAGACTTCTAGCATTCTCAAAGTTTCCAAGATAAAGAGAGGGAGAGAGAGGAGGGGCGGGGGTCTGGAGGAATAGAGAAAAATGATATGTTACACCTTTTGATGTGTTGGTGGTCCCTCTAGTTGATCTAGGAAACAGGCCAGCTGCTGTTGCCTCATAGCCAGCAGATGTTCATTGGCTCTTCAAACTCTTCTTTGAGCACCCTCAACATTACACGTTAGAATAAGTTGTTTTCCTCTACTTTTTGACATTTCTTAAATCTTCCTCTGAATGAGCCTAGGTCAGCAGTGGTGTGAACCAGCTGGGGATGTGGCATTTTATTGGAGAGAGTGTTTTCCACTTGTAAACTCTGGGGCTCACTGCTGTTCTTTTACTAGCCTTGCACTGCGTGTACACTCCTGACTGCACTGCGTGTACACTCCTGACTGCACTGCGTGCACACTCCTGACTGCACTGTGTGAATTGCTGAGTTGTCTGTGTTGTCGGATGTTTCACACTGTTTGCGCACATGAAAGGATACATTGACATGACTTACGATATTATAAAGTTTTCTCTCTCGTTTTCTTTCCCTGGCCCCCGCCCTGAATTTGAAAGATGGTGGTTTAGAAATGTGGATGCAGAGACTAATTCCAGCAACCGAATGGTGAGGCTTGAAGTGCACCCGAGACTGGGCCCCAGGCCTCAATAGCATAAGTGGATGCCTGGTGAAGACTGAGCCACTGCAAAGCCAACAGCAACCCTCCGGGAAATGAAGAAGGGAGGCAACGAGGAAGGAAAGGACAAGCAGTGATTAAACCTGGAGGCAGCGGGCACCGTGCAGCCAAATCTCTCGACCCTTAAGTTGTCCTGGGGTTCATTCAATAATTACCAGTTTGCCACAGAAGCCTCAAGCGAAGGTTAAAGCATACAAACATATGAATTAGGAGGATGGGTAGGCCACTCGGCCTCTCGAGCCTGTTCTATCATCCAATACGATTGTGGCTAATCTGATTATGGCCTCCACGGCCGGGATTTTACTGTTCTGTCCGCCACGGGAATTGGAGCAGGTGAGGGGCGTACTAAGGAAAGGTCTGTTGAACTCGGGTGGGATCTTGTGGTGTCGGGACGAACGTGGCCGTAAAATCCCACCCACATATTCCCACTTACACAGACAACCTTTGTCTTCCTTGTTTGTCAAGAATCTATTTCCCTCTGTCTTAGAAACACTCCTTAATCCTACCTCTCCTGGGGATGAAAGAGAGATCCTCAGTGTCCAGGTGCTAACTTCACCTGTGGTGCTGCTGAGCAAAAGAGTTGCCAACTCTCAGTAGGTGGGACCTTCACCGCCCCTCCCCCCTCCCTCCGATGAATTACTAGAATGGGGAAGGTAGGAAAGTGGTGTTAATAGAACCCCTACAGTGCACTCGGGGGCTATTCGGCCCATCGAGTCCAAACTGACAACAATTCCACCCAGACCCACCCACCGAGTAACCCCACATAATCCCCCTGAACTAGGGGGCAATCCCACCCAGACTGTTCCCCGTAACCCCAAGTATTTACCCCGCGAATCCCCCTAACCTACACATCTTGGGACACGAGAGGGCAATTTAGCATGGCCAATCCACCGAACCCGCACATCTTTGGACTGTGGGAGGAAACCGGCGCACCCAGAGGAAACTCACGCAGACACGGGGAGAATGTGCAATCTCCACACTGACAGTGACCCGAGGCCAGAATTGAACCTGGGTCCCTGGCGCTGTGAGGCAGCAGTGCTAACCACTGTGCCGCCTCAATCAGTTCAACCATGATTTTATTGAATGGTGGGACAGGCTCAAGAGGCTGAATGGCCTACTCCTGCTCCCAAGTTGTTTGTTCATATGTTTGAATGGCCTGCCGCTGGCCTCTCCACTGCCCGATTGGCTTGTGGTTCACTGGGTCTTACTCCAAAGGAGGCTGTCTGGTCTCTTGCCAACTCTTCAACCAGTAGGTGAGACCTCTGTCAGCTCCACAAGGTCCCTTCCTATGTCCCTGGTCCATACTTAACTAACCAAGCCATGGAAAGGGCTCACTAAAAAAAGAATTGTAAATTGTCAGGGCATACAGTGAATATTGATGTGAATCTGAGCTAATATCTCACTCTAAATCCTTGCCAAAGGCATTTCAGGATGAGTTCTACTGATCTCTAATCTTGCAAATGGCCGTGGATGCTGACTGAATTTCAATTGTCAAGAGCAAGTTTTCTGGATTTTCATTGTGTGAAGGGTGTTGAGGGCTGTGAAAGACAAGCAAATAAGTGGAGTGGTCAGCCAGGACCTGATAGGACAGGCACAAGAGACCGAATGGCCTCCTTCTGCTCCTCTGTGTGCGCCCCTGCAAGATAGTATTAGACTAAATTAAAGAAACTTATCTTTGAGGAGATTCATTTTTCAAATATCAAAAAAAAGGAGTCAGAATGCTGGAAATAAATTTGTTTTCATTTTTGCTGTCAAGAGAGAACCTTGCAATTGTTTCTGTTCCTGCTCTCCCACCATTGCCACTGGGGTCCCCCAAGGATCGATCCTTGGCTTCTTCCTATTGCCCAGCTCCATGCTGCCCTGCAGCGACATGGTCTGAAAGCACAGTGTTAGCGTTCACATGTACGCTGATGACAGCCGCCTCTACTCATCACCACCTCTCTCAACTCCTCCATTATTGCTAAACTATCAAGCTGCCTAACCAACACCCAGGAGTGGATGAGCTGAAATTTCCTCCAGTTAAATATTGGCAAGTCTGAAGCAATTGTTTCAGTTGCTGCTGTGAGCCTCAATGCCTCACCACGAACTCCATCCCTCTCTCTGGCATTAAACAGTCTGAGATTAAACCAGCCTGTTCACAACCTTGGTGTCATATTCAACCCCAAGATAAGCTGCTGACTACATATTCACACCATCACTAATGACAACTTCTATAACGTCCCCTGACTTCACCCCTGTCGCAACCCAACAGCTGCTGACCCCTCAGTCATGTCTTTGTTATTTGTAGAATTGACTATCCCAATGCTCTCCTGGCTGGCCTCCCACATTCTACACCCCCAGAACTCTGCTACCCATGGTTTAACTCATACCAAGTCCTTCCGCCTGTCACCCCCCTTCCCCCTCTCAGGATATTTGCGCTCACCTAATTCGGGCCTCTTGAACATCACCAATTTTTAATCGCTCTGCCATTGGTGGCTGCGCCTTCAGTTGCCAAAGCCTTTCTGTCTCACTGCCTCACTTTTCCTCCTTTTAAGACACTGCTTAAAACGTAACGATTTGACCAAGCACATCTCGTTGGTGTATTTGAAGGTAGGGGGAACATAAAATCAAGCTTTGCGCTGTATATTTGCCTTCCCCCGACCTGTTTGAAATTTCATGGGAGATAGGGAAGCACAGGCCCTTTCGATGGCCAGTTGTCCACTGAAGGCCCTCATCCTGCCACTGGTGGGATTTTACCATGGCGGATGTTGGTATACACCATGCAGGAAGGCCGGCACATTTAGCTCCTTGGACTGGTGTCAGGCAGTGGAGGAGGTGAATTCCTTTGTTACCCATCGGAGGCATCCCCCCTCCCCTTTAACTCTCTGTCTTGGCCGCTTTAACCTGGCTTCCCCCATCTCCTTGCCAGGGCCAGGTTGGCAGGCTCCGGGGAGATCCCATTGACTCAGGACTTCCCTGCACTCCTCAACATGGGGACTAATTGTAGTCATTGCAGCGACCACAAAAGGGACTGCAGAGCTGCTGGTCATCAGATTGGCTGGCGTTGAGGCAATGCATAAGGGCGATTAATTGATATTGCTAAGGAATATGGCAAGATAATTTCATTTGTAAGTTTGGTTTGAAATGTTTATTTTGTGGTTGCTTTTATTTCTGCGCTGGGACCAAGCTGACACTGTGCGGTAACAGAGGAAAGGGAAGATTTGGCATTGTTGGTGGAGGGAGAATTGGGGTTGAGGTTACTCATCCATTTGAATTAGTTCTTCATGGACAGCCGAAGCAGAAAGGGGCTGTCTGACACAAAAACAGAAAATGCTGTAAAATCCCAGCAGGTCTGATGGCATCTGTGGAGAGAGAATAGTTACAGGAAGCCAATGTTCTGAGTCAGGATGGCCCTTCGTCAGAGCCCTGCAGAATCATCAAATGGTTATAGCACAGAAGGAGGCCATTTGACCCATTGTGTTCATGCTGGCACCCTGCAAGAACAAATTGGCCAGTCCCACTGCCCCACCCTTTACCCGTAGCGCTGCACTAATCTCTATTCTAGTGTTCATCCAATTCTCCTTGAAGTCTTGGCTCACCCACCCAGTTTCCGAGAGGAATGGGAGCAACTGGTTTGTGCAGAAACCTCAAAATTGGGAAAATGTCCTTCACTCCCTGTAGAGTTTTGCAACTTGAAAGAACTATGGAAAGCACCAAATACTCACACACTTATAGAAACAGCCAGGATAAATCAAACAGCAACTAACCTATAGAACAAAGAAAATTACAGCACAGGAACAGGCCCTTCGGCACTCCAAGTCTGCACCAACCATGCTGCCCGACTGAACTAAAACCCCCCCACCCTTCCGGGGACCATATCCCTCTATTCCCATCCTATTGTATCTGTCCAGACACCACTTAAAACTCACTCGTATCTGCTTCCACTACTATAAGAAGCAATGATCCCTTTAAATAGCACTCATATAGGGGTCCGGGGTCTTTCCTCCTGCATAATGTGTATTCAGCTGTGTGAGATTAATACAGGGTGTTGGCCAGTTAAGATCCAAAATAGCATCAGATCAGCACACTTCCTGGACTATTGCATGCAAGTTAATGCTCTCAGTAAGATGACATCTGGTGCCAGTCATGGCAGAGATTTGTGTGTGGGCATTGAATGCCACTTTGCTCCCTGAATTACACCCACAGTGCCCAAATACTGGGCATAACTAAGCCGAAGAATCATGAAATAGGCCATGGTTGACTAAGAGATGTCCTTGACTGAATAACTTTTTTATTGTCATCTTTCCTGCTTTGTTTTGTGAACTTAATCTGTCATGAAATGGAGATGCCGACGTTGGACTGGGATGGGCACAGTAAGAATTCTCACAACACCAGGTTAAAATCCAACAGATCTATTTGGAATCGCGAGCTTTCGGAGCGCTGTTCCTTCATTGGGTGAGTCTGGGCACAGCTGATGAAGGAACAGCGCTCTAAAAGCTCGTGATTCCAAATAAACCTGTTGGACTTTAACCTGGTGTTGTGAGACTTCTTACTGTGCCATGAATTAGAAAGGGGTTGTAGATGATGGAATTATCAGTGATTGTAGAATAGTCCAGCTTTGTATCTATTTTAACGACCATTACACTCTCGATATCTGCGCCTTCCTCAGTGATTATCTCTCATGTTTTCGATTGTCACCAGACTGATGCCCCTGATTTGTCTCTGTGTCCTTCTCTGTCCTTGGGGATAGGTACCTGGCCTTTGCCCAGTTTTTCCCTTGATGACAGTAAGTAGGAAATCAAATAAAGCCCCGGCCTTTTCATTTGCTTCCGTGCTTACAAAACGGCTCCTTGAATTGGAGACATAATTAGGCAACTGCCCCACTCCCACGTAGCCGGGATCAGCACAGCTTGTTGGAACAAGTAACAAAACTGAGAAGCCCCCCCACTGCTATTTGACACAAGTTCTGAAAGTGGAACTAGATGCCACAACCTGGTGCCAGCAACACAGTTAAAAGCATTGGATAAAAGTAAATTATTGCGGATGCTGGAATCTGAAACCAAAAGAGAAAATGCTGGAAAATCTCAGCAGGTCTGGCAGCATCTGTAAGGAGAGAAAAGAGCTGACGTTTCGAGCCCATCTCTTTGTCAAAGCTAAAAGGCATAGAAAGTGGGACTCATCTTTCATTTCCTCACCCTACAGTATAAATATCTCCCACTTTCTATGCCTTTTTCGCTTTGACGAAGGGTCAAGTCAGCTCTTTTCTCTCTTCACAGACGCTGCCAGACCTGCAGATATTTTCCGGCATTTTCTTTTTTGGTTTCAGATACCAGCATTGTTATTTTGATCTACCTGCCTCAGTGCTTCCTTGGAAGATTGACTCCTGACTGCTGCTCATTGCCAATCACTTTATATAAGGCCAGAGAAGCACACCCCATCATCTGAGAAACACTGAAAAATTGCAAGACCTGTTTTAGTGCAGAAGGGGTCATTTCATCCAGGTTCTTGTAATTTTAAAGAAATAAATAGGATGCTGGTGGGTGGGTGGGAGGGGGCGGGAGGGGGGGTGGGTGTTGGTGGCAGTTCGCAGTATATATCTCCATGCAGAATAAAGGTCTGCTGATCTCTGTTTGAGAAAGCATTAGTCAGTCCCACCTCAAGAAGGTATTAAGCACTAAATGGTGCATAGCTCCTGAATTACAATGGTTGGTGATCATACACTAACTTAGTTTGTTTGCCTCTACTGGTACATCGTATTGGGGCACATAAAAGGGGAGCAGATCGAGAGAAGCATCATCAGCATAGTATCATGTGCAAGGGATCTGATACAGGAGCTATTTCAACTTGCGGAGTCTGGTTGCAATATATACAGTATAGGCTCAATGATATGAAGTGCTTTCAGTATGGAACCTCGCTTGTTCGCAGTTCATAGTCAGGAAATTGCTGGTGCACTTTTTATAATCGTCCCAAAATGAAAGAAAGGCTTAAATTTATCTTGTACCTTTCTGGATCTCCCAAAGCATCTTAGAACCAGTGATGTACTTATGGAAATATATAGTCACTGGTAGCGAATGTGGCAGTCACTTTACAAACAGCGAGCTTTCTACAAACAGCGATGTGATTATTTGATTTAGAGATTTTGCTTTCTACCCAGTTCAAAGGCTGATAGCAAATGCTTTGCTGCCTGTAAAAATCTGTTAAGGAATGGGAGTGAATTCAAGGCAGCACATATAGACCAGTGGCAGTGAAATCTCAAGTGCTTACTTTTCATTGCTTGAATTCTTGGAAGCATTCATTCTGATCTGGTTCACTCCGCAGACCTCCCAACTCTCAACACTCTAGGGGGAGGTCTGCGGAGTGAACCAGATCAGAAATGAATGCTTCCAAGAATTTCCAGAAATGGAAGCGTGGTCACTTCTGGGACCCATCCTCCATTTTTACAAGTCTGCAGAATCTTGCTGGCCCAGCATGTTGGAATTGAACATTACTTAGGTAATTTAAAAATCAAATGGAATATTGACCCTTATCTCAAGGGGTCGGAATGCAAAGCCAGTGGAAGAATGACATTGGCACATCCATGTCCCAAAGTTAAAGTCACAGTGCCACTTTTGTCATAGAATCATAAAAACCCTACAGTGCAGAAGGAGGCCATTTGGCCCATCGAGTCCGCACTTAGGCCTTATCCCCGTAACCCCACAATTTTACCCTGCTAATCCCTCTAACCTACACATCCCGAGCCACTAAGGGGCAATTTAGCATGGCCTTTGCACCTAACCCGCACATCTTTGTCATGACTCTGTGTCTGCTATCAGGAGGGAGATGATTTTCTCCACAATGTAAATGGCTCTCTCTTGTGACCCAAACTACACAAGCATCAACTGTAAAGGCTCTTCAAATTTGTGTGGTTCAAGAAACCTATTGAGCCATCAGGAGTACCAACCTGGAGTCCCCTATTTGGATCTCAATTCTGTTCTGGCCCAGGCAAGTATTTAACATGCTCCTACACCAGCCCTCTCTCATTGTGGTACAGTAGATCACTGGTATTGGTCCCAGTTAATCCCCAATGCAAAAAGTAAGTGAGTGTAACAGGAGGAAGTACAATGGAAAATAAAAACAAGCCTTGTTTTCTATTCATCTGGCTTTTTCTAATGTTGAAACTTCAGGAATTTATCAGAAATTTCCTGTCAAGGTCTTAATCATTGGCAATCCCTGAACTTGCCTCAGCAATGACATTCACTGTTTGACATTCAGTTTTTTTCTTGTTGCCAAGAAAGCGAAGAAGCTTAACGTTCAGGCTGGTGCACAGTGTTCTCTGCATTCAGGTTTTAATTAGGGTTCAATGCTGGCCAGTTACCACCGTGGGCTAATTAGGAGGGGCTAGCCATAACAACCATCCAGGTGCTGGATTTAACCACACAGAAGATAAGTCATTGATGGCAGCTGCGAGCTTCCCCTTTTGTAATGGAACATTTCATTAGTGCATATTTTGTTAACCGATTGGAGGGGCCTTCCTCCAAAGACAGGCCTTTACAGGTCCAATGAACACATCAAACAGTTCAGCAGTGGCTGCTGCTGTAAGAACGAAAGCCTGTGGCAAAATGCGAAGACGCAACATTTTCAGGAAATTGTAAACTACAATGTAATGACAGAGAAAACGATTCTGTGGAATTCTGTTTAAACTGTGATTTATGTCACCTACGCACTGTAAATTCTGGCAACTTCACAATACTCAATAGCAGAGATGATATGATCAGAAGCATTGAATCAGCAGGAGCCTGATTATTATATTATTATTATCTCTGTAAGACTATAATTTGTCTTTTCCTTGCCAGCTTTTCTCCCCGGTTCTGTTCAAGTTATTGGCTCTAAAGGTCCCATAGGCACCTCACTCAATGAGTCATTGTTCCTGAGAACCCCTAATGGTGAGTGTTGGCAGGCTGTTTGACCACCAGGGCAGCACAGTGGTTGGCACTGCTGCTTCATAGCGCCAGGCACCTGAGTTCAATTCTGGCCTCGGGTGACTGGAGTTTGCACCTTCTCCATGTGTCTGCGTGGGTGCTCCAGTTTCTTCCCACAGTCCAAAAATGTGTGCGGATTAGCTTGATTGGCCATAGTAAATTGACGCTTAGTGTCAGGGGGACTAGCGGAGTAAATAAGTGAGGTTACGGGAATAGGATCCGGGTGGGATTGTTGTTGGCGCAGACTCGATGGGCTGAATGGCCTCCTTCTGCACTGTAGGGAATCTATGATTCTATGACCCTGTAGAACACCGCAACCAAAGCCGAGTTTGTTCCTGCATATGATTCAGAATAGTGGTCATGCCTCAGTAAGCCCACCAGGGTTTACTCCGCATGTTTTCGGGAAGGTCATCAGGCCTGATCTGCATACTTAAGGAAGGAGTCAGCCATCCAGCCCAGCTTTGATTGTGTGGGCAGGCTTAATGTTGACCCTAAAGAACCATTGTTGAATCTGTACCCAGACTTCATCTGGAATTTTTTTTCTCATTTGAATCATTTTCTGTCAAATTTTGCCTTAATTTGCTATATCTTGTAAAGTGGTTTGTAGCAAATACAGTAAGAAGTTTAACAACACCAGGTTAAAGTCCAACAGGTTTATTTGGTAGCAAATAATTTTTATTCGGCATCTCCACATCATTGTAGCAAATAC
The DNA here is from genome assembly GCF_964213995.1 of Mustelus asterias. Classification (NCBI taxonomy): domain Eukaryota; kingdom Metazoa; phylum Chordata; class Chondrichthyes; order Carcharhiniformes; family Triakidae; genus Mustelus; species Mustelus asterias. Next base: position 22,560,162 of record NC_135817.1, on the reverse strand, counting down.
ACAGGTTTCAGTGCAGTTTATCAAATAATTCCACCTAAGAAACCTCCAAGTGGTAAATGCATATTGGCCGGAATTCTCTGGCCGTTCACGCTGGCTGGATTCTCTGATCCACCCCCCCCCCCCCCCCCCCCCCCCCCACCCCCACCCCCCCTCCTCAATCTTCTGTGGGTTTCCCGTTGCTGTGGGGTGGCTTCAATGAGAATTCCCATTGATAGCAGCACGACCCAAAGATCCTGCCCCCAGTGAAAAGCATGTTGTCTCCCGCAGCTGAGAAAAACGCTGAGGAGAGGCCAGAGAATCTCGCACATAGTGACTGACTATTCTGTGCAAATTGATCTGGTGTTGAATTATTGCACAGTTACTTACTTTTCCCATATTACTTCAGAAAAAGTAAGCATTTTAAAGTAAAAGTTTGCAAGAAAACACGGTTAAACGTTTTTCACTTCAGGACAAGAATTCAAATTCTGTTGGGATGAAAGTCTGCTTTGCCAGTAGACGGTGAAGATCTAATGTGAAATAAGACGGACAGGTATAGCAGGTGCAATTGCAACTGCTCCCCCCCCCCCCCCCCCCCCCCCCCCCGGCAACCGACTCCCTGCTGTGGTGTTCCAGAGACCAGGCTCAAGGGCAACCTCCATCCTGAACTCCGGAGGCAGCCCCAGGCATTGTTCAGTTGAATCCCAACATCTGCATGCCAAGTCATTCCAAATGTGTGTTTCACGCCAGCGTGTTTTCAACCGGCAACGTGGAGAATCTGGTGTATGGGAGTGGAGGGGGGGGGGGCAGGCCTGGATTTGCATCCCATTACTGATTCACACCGGCCTCTGGCGGGCCTTTTGGAACCACCATGGTGGGCACCAGCAGAAGATGCCGATGTAAATTCCCACCGTTGTGAAACCGATTTCTGGGCCTCCCGCCATATGCTCTCCACCACACCCGCCATTGAGCATGGCGATGGACTCGGGAGAATTCCACCTTCCAGATATCTCCGAGTTGAGATTTTAATGTGAATGCTGTGAGATTTTAAGGGTCGGATACTCAGTTGGCTGAGCATCTCTTTCTGAATTCCAGTCCAACTAATGTACTGTCATAGTGGCAGGATCACCTTTGTTGTCTCTGCTGATACTTACAGATTTGTTGACTGTTTTCCAGCACTTAGTGTTTGTGTCTCAGACCTCCAGCAATGGCAGCTTTTTGCTCTCTGTACCTGCTCTGTTCTTTCTAAGTTGGGAGTGCTCGTTGCTGACAAGAGGCATGGAAATGGAAAATGCGTTGGTCTTTTCTTCATTCTTTCATGGGATGTGGGTGTCACTGGCAAGGTCAGCAGTTGTTGCCCATCCCTAATTGCTCTTGAGCCAGGTGGCTTGCTAGACCATTTTGGAAGACAATTAAGAGTCAGCGGCATTGCTTGGGGTCTGGGGTCACATAGAGGCCAGGCCAGGCCAGGCGAGGATGGCAGATTTCTTTCCCTAAAGGGGTATTAGTGAACCAGATGGGTTTTTACAACAATTGATGATAGTTGTCATGGTTACCATTACTGAGACTTGCTTGATATTGTAGATTTTTATTTATTGAAATTAAATTCCACCAATCACCATGGTGGGATTCAAACCTATATCTCCCCTGGCCCCCCCCCCAAGGGCACTAACTTGGGCCCTTGGATGATGAACACAGTGACCTTACCGCTGTGTCACCATCTCCCCCTTTGTACGACAAGAATTCTGCAGCTCTGCCTTTGTAAAGCGAGCATTCAGATCAGACTGGATTCCGTGCAAGGGCGGAAACAAATGTTGCAGCGGATATCAACACCTGTCTGTACACTGTTAATTATATACAGGCAGAAATATGTGAGAAGATCAATCAATGGTGATCATATTTCAGGTTGTGCATGCTGCAACCTTCCTCAGTAGCTATCCTGAAAGCTGAATAGAACAGAAGTTTTGTTACAACACAATATGAAGGTGATACTATTTGGGAGCAGCAGATGGGATGCTTCACTATCCTGCTCCTGTTCAAAACCAACTGTGGAAAGAACAAGAGGAAAAGAAATTGCCGGTTTCTGAGGGAAGATGTCAGCTTTAGACATGATGGGCAGTGCCATGGGGGAAGAAACAGCTTATAGAGTCATAGAGGTTTACAGCATGGAAACAGGCCCTTCAGCCCAACTTGTCCATGCCGCCTTTTTAAAAAAATTCCTAAGCTAATCCCAATTGAAGAGATACAGATATCTTTCTGTATCTCTTCTGGCCATGGGTTGGCATCATATATTTGCTGATGCCACAAAGCATTGAAATATCTACCTTGTGGCACAGTGGTTAGCCCTGCTGCCTCACAGTGCCAGGGACCCAAGTTCAATTCCCGGTTGGGTCACTATCTGCGGAGTCTGCAAGTTCTTCCCGTGTCTGTGTGAGTTTCCTCTGGTTTCCTCCCACAGTCCAAAAGATGTGCTGGTTAGGTGCATTGGCCATGCTAAATTCTCCCTCCGAGTACCCGAACAGGCACACCGGTGTGTGGCGACTAGGGGATTTTCACAGCAACTTCATTGCAGTGTTAATGTAAGCCTACTTGTGACACAAATAAAAATAAATAAACTTCGAACATTACTCAAGAGAAATCTGAGATTCCCATCACAATTATAAATCACCTAAAATGTGCCACCTGGCACAAGTGAGAATTCATGTATTATCTTCCCTGATGGTTTAAGTGGGGAAAATATATCACTTGATGTTGTATTGAACCAGGTTGAGGTCTTGGGCTTGATCCCTGATATATGCTGAGTTGGCTAATCTCATCTGAGGCATCAGCTGGCATTGCACAGTTAGTCTCATTGCCCCTGGGGAGGGGGAGGGTCAGGTAGAGTGGGGACATGTCTGCTCCTGATTGCTGATGTTTGATGGTGTGTGTATTGACATGAAGTGGCAGCATTATGATGCAATTTCATAAAATCCCTACAGTGCAGAAGAGGCCATTCACCCATTGAGTCTGCACCGACTCTCTGACAGAGTATATGCCGAGGCTCTTGCCTGGCACTATCCCTGTAACCCCACACGTCTACCATGGTTAATCCATCTAACCTACACACCTTGGGACACTAAGGGGCAATTTAGCATGGCCAATCCACCTAATCTGCACATCTTTGGATTGCGGGAGGAAACCGAAGGAAACCCACGCAGACACGGGGAGAATGTGTAAACTCCATGCAGTCACTGAAGGCTGGAATTAAATTCAGGTCTCTGGAGCTGTGAGGCAGCAATGCTTTCCATCATACCAATTTGATATTAAATACGTTCCAGAATTGCGCGCGAGACAGGTCCTGAGGTGAGATCCTTCAGATATTGGGTGGTCTCATAATGCAGCATGAGAAAACGTAATCAAGAGGGGGAATTAATGTAATGGAAAACAAAAATGCACATAATAGGAAGGTGCGACTCTGCAATATGAGCCAGTTTCAGTAGGAAGGGGTTAAAGAAGCAGCATAATCTCCTTATTAAGACAAACTGTACGAAATGTTCCAACTTCTGATTGGCTCTCATTCTCTCCTTCCATACCCTGTTATTCTATACACAGTAGACCACAATTGGTTCAGCCTAAACTAATTAAGTAGGGTAATATTTATTGATAAATTGCACTGTCGTGTTGCTAATTACTGTTATTTAATCCTTTGATCCACTCAGCAGCAGCTTATTATATAATCCAGTGTTAAGAGCAAATTGTATAGAAAAAGCTTCCTTGTCTCTTCAGCAACAATTTCTATGCAAACTGAAGGATGGGCAAGGTTTGATTCCATAGCAACATCAGATAACAAAAGTGCACAGTTCATCTCGTTCACCTTATACCATTATGGTAATGGTGTGATACCTACTCAGAACATCTTGTCCTTTCAGAATCTTAAAAGCTGTAATTGTATCGTGCCTCATCCTTCTCTTTTCAGGTAAGGATCTGTCCTAGAAAGCATTGGCTTCCTAATTTAAACGGGAGCAGCGGTTCAGTTGGTGTCGGCATTTCTGAGATGGTGAGGGAAAAGATCAATCACTAGTTCCACCAAGTGAATTTTTGATTTGACTTATTATTGTCACGTGTATTGGAATACAGTGAAAAGTATTGTTTCTTGTGCGCTTTGCAGACAAAGCATACTGTTCATAGAGTGCATAGGGGAGAAGGAAAGGATAGAATGCAGAATGTAGTGTTACGGGCATAGCTAGGTTGTAGAGAAAGATCAACTTAGGTAGGTCCATTCAAAAGTCTGATGGCAGCTGTTCTTGAGTTGATTGGTACGTGACCTCCGACTTTAGTATCTTCTTCCCAGCAGAAGAAGGTAAAAGAGAGTATGGATCTTGAGTGAGAGACATGATACCTTGTCTCATTGTCTTGCTGAGGGTGATATTAACCATGAGGCAACATGGTTTTGTGAAGGAGAGGTCGTGTCACATGAACTTGATCGAGTTTTTCGAGGAAGTGACGAAGGTGATTGATGAGGTAGGGTAGTGGATGTTGTCTACATGGACTTCAGTAAGGCCTTTGACAAGGTCCTTCATGGCAGACTGGTGCAGAAGGTGAAGTCGCATGGGATCAGAGGTGCGCTGACAAGGTGGATACAAAACTGGCTCGGCCAAAGAAGACAGAGGGTAGCAGTGGAAGGGTGCGTTTCTGGAGGGCTGTGACAAGTGGTGTTCCTCAGGGATCAGTGCTGGGACCTTTGCTGGTTGTAATATATATATATATAAATGATTTGGAGGAAAATGTAATTGGTTTGATTAGTAAGTTTGCGGACGACACAAAGGTTGGTGGATTTGGGGATAGCGATGAGGACCATCAGAGGATACAGCAGGATATAGATCAGTTGGAGACTTGGGCGGAGAGATGGCAGATGGAGTTTAATCCGGACAAATGTGAGGTAATGCATTTTGGAAGGTCTAATACAGATAGGAAATATACAGTAAATGGCAGAACCCTTAAGACCCTTGATAGGCAAAGGGATCTGGGTGTACAGGTACACAGGTCACTGAAAGTGGCAATGCAGGTGGAGAAGGTAGTCAAGAAGGCATACGGCATGCTTGCCTTCATCGGCTGGGATATTCAGTTTAAAAATTGGCAAGTCATGTTGCAGCTTTATAGAACCTTAGTTAGGCTGCACTTGGAATATAGTGTTCAATTCTGGTCGCCACATTACCAGAAGGATGTAGAAGCTTTGGAGAGGTTACAGAAAAGATTTACCAGGATGTTGCCTGATATGGAGGGCATTAGCTATGAGGAGAGGTTGGAGAAACGTGGTTTGTTCTCACTGGAGCGACGGAGGTTGAGGGGAGACCTGATAGAAGTCTACAAGATTATGAGAGGCATGGACAGAGTGGATAGTCAGAAGCATTTTCCCAGGGTGGAAGAGTCAATTACTAGGGGGTATAGGTTTAAGGTGCGAGGTGCAAGGTTTAAAGGAGATGTACGAGGCAGATTTTTTTTTTACACAGAGAGTAGTGGGTGCCTGGAACTCGTTGCCGGGGGAGGTAGTGGAAGTGGGATACAGTAGTGACTTTTAAGGGGCGTCTTGACAAATACATGAATAGGATGGGAATAGAGGGATATGGTCCCTGGAAGTCGGGCAGCATGGTCGGTGCAGGCTTGGAGGGCTGAAGGGCCTATTCCTGTGCTGTAATTTTCTTTGTTCTTTGTCCTTTGCTGCGTGATGTAAACCAACCTTGGGGGCTGCTCAAGCACCTCAATTTACATACGTGCTGCTGTGCTGTCAGGATCCTGTCGGATGCAATTTTAACCTAAGCACGGATACCACCTACCTGATGTGGATAGATGACCTCCAGGCCAGTTTCCACTACTCCTCGCTGAATTCCTCATCCAGAATAGGCAGGAAACGGTGCAGCCCATTTGACCAGGGCCTGTATTAAAATAGCTCAGGCATGACTTTGTGGCTCACTTGCTATCCACATGCCTGAATCCAGCCTGGAGCTAAAGCAGGGCCATCATCTACACTGCCATATAAGAACATAAGAACTAGGAGTAGGCCATCTGGCCCATTGAGCCTGCTCTGCCATTCAATAAGATCATGGCTAATCTTTTTGTGAACTCAGCTCCACTCACCATAACCCTTAATTCCTTTACTGTTCAAAAATTTATCTATCCTTGCCTTAAAAACATTCAGTGAGGTAGCCTCAATTGCTTCACTGGGCAGGGAATTCCACAGATTCACAACCCTTTGTGTAAAGAAGTTCCTCCTCAACTCGGTCCCAAATCTGCTTCTCCTTATTTTGAGGCTACGTCCCCTAGTTCTAGTTTCACCCACCAGTGGAAACAACTTCCCTGCTTCTATCTTATCTATTCCCTTCATAGTCTTACATGTTTCTATAAGATCTCCCCTCATTCTTCTGAATTCCAATGAGTATAGCCTTTGGTTAGGTGATGAGCTATGTACATCTTTCAAACCAGGTTCATTTGGAATTAAGGACTTGTCAGAGAGGCAAAAATTAACAGTGAATTCTTTTTAACAAAATATTAACATATATTCATAGTAGTGACCCCTTAAACAATGACTCCACTGGGGTCATGTCATTACTTTTCACTTTAGAATCAGGATGGAGTATGCTTTGAAGAGACACTTTCCCTTGAAGGTCCCACATTTTTCAGAATGTTATCTTTTTCAGTCAAGCTCAATCATTGCCTGGAATTTTGCCAGCACGCGGGGCAGGTGAGGCTTGCAGAATGGCATTCTCCATTGGCCTCGGGCGGGATCTTACAAGCCTCGGGCGGGCGAGGCAGTAAAATCCGGCAATTGTGTTGGTTCTTGTGATGTAGGGAGGCACAAGCCATCCATGTGGTGAAGGTACTCCCACAGTAGGGGATTCCAGAATTTTTGACCCAGCAATGGTGGTATATGCTATGGACAAGACGAGCTTTGAGCCTGCTTGCTAGGAGCATGGTTGAGATTGGTGCTACTGGGTTGCAACGAAAGGTTGAGACCTTATGAACCCTACTTGACCCCCAATAACCCGAGTCCAAATTGTGTTCCAAGTATTATTCTATGCCCGGACTCAACGAAAGAGTGGCAACTCCAAACCAACTTGTACATTTTTTCATCTTCAATTTTCCCTCTGACAACTTTTGCCCTGAGCATAGTAACTCCCCCTGCAATGTGGTCCAATCCATGGATGACAGCGGCAGGGTAAATCTACCACTGTTACTATGTTTTATGTAAGAGCCATAGGCAGTGCTTGTCAGCAGGCCATTGTTATTATGATGAACTCAATAAAGTGACCACATGCTAACGATTTATTTGCTTGTCCACACAGAGTTGTGAAAAAGAATTTGAAAAGGTTTAGTTGGTTTTCTTTGAAGTAACCGTGCTATTCCTTGAATGAGGCATCAAGTTAAATATTAATAACTGAAGAAGCACTAAAACCCAATTTAACTGTAATGATGCATACTCTGTACGTATCCCCTATTGAGCTGCATTTATAGATGAATATGTGGAAATCCTTTAAAAAGATCAAGGCGATTTAAAAACTGCTTCTGCTTTAGGCTGGTTTTAGGGACCAAGTTTTGTCTTTGTCCCTTTTACTGGGCTCTCTCCCCAAATCCTTTTGGTCTGGATACTTCTCAGGTCTCTCCAAAACCCATCTTTATGGCCAAGTTTTTCTGTCATACTTTCTAAATTCACCATCTGTGGCCAAGCATCTGCTTTCCTGACTAAAGTATTTCCACTTCTGAAGGGCCTGGGACCTTCCTTCATGTGAAAGGCACTATATTCATTCAATGAATACTCCTTTGTCAGCACAGTGCGGACTCTTCTATGGGCAGCACGGTGGTACAGTGGTTAGCACTGGTGTCTCACAGCACCAGGGACCCGGGTTCAATTCCCAGCTTGAGTCACTGCCTGTGTGAAGTCTGCACGTACTCCCTGTGTCTGCGTGGGTTTCCTCCGGCTGCTCCAGTTTCCTCCCACAGTCCAAAAGACGTGCAGGTTAGGTGCATTGGCCATGTTAAATGCTCCCTCAGTGTACCCGAACAGGTGCCGGAGTGTGGCGACTAGGGGATTTTCACAGTAACTTCGTTGCAATGTTAATGTAAGTCTAATTGTGACACTAATAATTAAACTTTTTTAAAAAGCACAAAATGCTTTGCATTCTATCAAATGTTCAGGCTCTCTACCAGTTTTTAAAATGACGCTAATAAATAAACTTTAAAATTTGAAACTATATAAAAATACTGTATAATTGTCATTGCCGCAGATTTTGGTAGCAAACTTGTCTCTTGATCATCTCTATTTAGAAATGTCTCCAGAACCTTCCCACTGGCAACCAAGAGCAAGATAATCTCCAAACATTTGATGATTCAGAAATCAATTTGGCTTTTGAGTGTCCCTTTTTAAATGGAGCATGGGATATTGGAACGTAAGTTCTCCTATTCAATTTGCGTTCCTGATTGTCCATTTACAGATCAGTGATTCCTAATGGCAGGAACCAGTCACATTTTTAGCCTAGAAGCTAAAACTGCCTCCCCGCATTGTCCCATGACTTTGCTGCATTTAGTAAAACTACCTCCCTCGCACAGAATACTTTTTTCTTTTTAACCAGTTCTGATCCACTCCTGCATGTCCACTGGGCTGGCATTCTTTACCGGGTGCTATAGAAGCATGGCAATAAAAAGTCCAAAGTAATTGTAAAGGAACAGACTCTCTTGGTGATTTAGTGTTCGGCTTCCACTGCAATTTTAAATGCAATTAGCATTTTATGACTTTTTAAAAAGTGTTAGCTAAGCTTTCTGTTCGATGCAGAGTGCAGCCCCTCTATGAATGCTTTTCGAGATAAGCTTCGCCATCGGAAATCCTGCAGATAAATAGTACTAGAAAGCACTGTTAACTTGAAAATTTCTTTCAGTTGTTCCCCCTCTCACCACCCCAATATCCCCTCCCTACTCCTCTCCTGGGAACGGTGCCTGTTGTGGTCCAGTTACACAAGCAGCAGCAGCAAACTGGTGCCTTGCCTGCACGAGCCAAGAAAGTAACTGTCTGGTTGCCATGAGAATAACACAACTAAACCTGACCTGAGCCAGGAGTTGCCTCTATCCATATAGGTAACTTTCTATGAGTGGATCATTGAATAGCAGTCAGGGACTGGGAACACCCAGTTCATTTTCCCCTCTTCACCCAGGAAGGTTGAGGCCAGTTCCTGGCTAAGGCCCCAGTTGAGGCTGAGGTCAGCTACTCAGAAGGGAAATTAGACTGGGGTGAGGGTGCTTGCGGGACAGCCTAGCTTGCTGCTAAAGAGGCCTGATCGCTACCTTCAGGGAAGTTCTTATTTTTCTATTTCGATCAACTTTTGCAAACAGAAGATTTTAATATCAAAATGGGTGTTGACCAAGCATCAGGAAACTTGCATGCAGCTATGGGACCTAATGTAAGGAAAATTGATCAATAGTTCTAATTCAGATGACAAAATTAATGATAAACGCTGCGTAAATGAAGGTATTTCTGTGGATCTTAATCACAATGATCGGATATGGGCATGTGCTATTTCATTGACCAGGACGACATTCTCCTTCTGTCTCTCCCTCTCCCCATCATTTCTGTTTTTTTGTTCCCATTTTAGTTTCTTTTTCCATTTGCTCGGCCACAAATTATTTTCAAAATATGATGTACGTTTTCCTGGTCTGAATGATGGATCACTTTTCCTCAGCGTTGAAACTAAAGTGACAGCCTCAAGCCTTGGTCATTGGCCACTTGAAATGGGGACCAGCCAAGCCTATAGAATGTGAGAGTAATCTGGAGCTAAAAGGGCTTCCTTAAACTGAGCAGTTCTCCCTATCGGGTGGGGAAAAATCATAGAAATCATAGGAACCCTACAGTGCAGAAGGAGGCCATTCGGCCCATCGAGTCTGCACCGACCACAATCCCACCCAGGCCCTACCCCCACATCCCCACATATTTATCCGCTAATCCCTCGAACCTACGCACCTCAGGACTCTAAGGGGCAATTTTTAGCATGGCCAATCAACCTAACCCGCACATCTTTGGACTGTGGGAGGAAACCGGAGCACCCAGAGGAAACCCACGCAGACACGAGGAGAATGTGCAAACTCCACACAGACAGTGACCCAAGCCGGGAATCGAACCCAGGTCCCTGGAACTGTGAAGCAGCAGTGCTAACTACTGTGCTACGAAGGCATGTTTCAGTTTCAGTGTTTAGTAATTTGCCATTCGAGTGGCACAGTGGTACGATGGTTGCCCCTGCTGCCTCACAGCTCCAGGGACCAGTGTTCAATTCCAGCCTTAGGTCACTGTCTGTGTGGAGTTTGCAAGTTCTCCCCGTGCCTGTGTGGGTTTTCTCCGGGTGCTCCGGATTCCTTCCACAGTCGGAAAGATGTGCCAGTTAGGTGGATTGGCCATGTTAAATTCTCCCTCAGTGTCCCAAGATGTGTAGGTTAGATGAATTAGCATTGGTAAATACACAAGGTTATGGGGAGAGGGCCTTGGTAAGGTTCTCTATTGGAGAGTCAGTGTAGACTCAATGGGCCAAATGGCCTCTTCTGCACTGGAGGGATTCTATGATTTACGTTTGACACCCGTTCAGATGTATTTCTGGTTTTAGATTAATACTGCAAGGAATTTTCCTGACTTGTCAACATTAATTGCCAATATTGAGTTTGAAAAAGTAAGAAACGATGCTCATGCCTACATAACCTTTGCTCTATCATTGCCAGAATTTATCGAGTTGTCTCTGTTCTCGCGAGCTCGCTCTTCATTGTTAAACAGCAGGGACTGGTGTCACACCAAAGTGAGTAAACTGTCCAAGAAAATGGAGCAAAAGTGGAAGTCTGGTGATGGATGTTTTGATCATGCAGTAACCCTTAATACTTTCAATATTAATCAACTCTTCTCCATAGTCTTTGCAACCTGAGAATTAAATATTGTGGGGAAAAGTTATCAATCAGAATAATATTCAATTTTTACACATTTTATCCTGGGTTTTCCTGCTTCCAGATATTAGTACTACTCAATATTCTGTACTGGTGAAAGGGACAGACAGGTGTCACAATCCATTAGTATCAGCCTTGCTCATTGATAATGGTCTTGTCTCTAAGTGAGTTCAGGACAGCACACTGCAGGAAAGATGCAAAGGCCGGAGGAAGATTAGAGTAGGTTTATTGCGACACGGTAGCACATGGGTGGCACGGTAGCAGAGTGGTTAACACTGCTGCCTCACAGCACTTCAAACCTGGGTTCAATTCCAGCCTTGGGTGTCTGTGTGGAGTTTGCACATCCTCCCCATGTCTGCATGGGTTTCCCCTGGGTGCTCCGGTTTCTTCCCACAGTCCAAACAAGTGCGGGTTAGGTGGATTGACCATGCTAAATTGTTTCCTAATGTCTAAAGATGTGTAGGTTAGGTGGATTCACCATGGTAAATGTGTGGAGTTATTGGGATAGGGTGGAGGTTTGGACCTAGATAGGATGTTCTTTCGGAACAGACTTGATGGGCCAAATGGCCTCCTTCTGCACTGTAGGGATTCTATGATTCCATTCCATGAAGATGTTACCACAGATGAGGGACTTCAATTAAGATGATTTGGAAAAGTTAAGGTTGTTCTCCTTGGAGAGTGAAAATTAAGATGTGACTTAACAGAGGCTGTCAAGATGATGAGAAGTTTTGGTAGACTGGGTAGAGAAAGATTATTTCCTCTGATGGGTGGGTCAGTAACCAGAGGTCATAGAGTTAAAATCATTCACAAAAGACCTCTGAGTGGAGGAGGAGAATTTCTTTTACTCAGCGTCTTGTTAGTACCTGGAATACTCTACCTGAAAGGATGGTGGAAGGTGACTCCATAAATAATTTAAAAAGAGAGCTAGACAGTTGCCCAAGGGGAAAATCAGGAGAAAGAGACTAAACACAACTGCTCTTTCAAAAAGCCAGCACAGGCATAAGAGAGCCAAGTGACCTCCCTCTGTGGAATCAGTAAGCTGTGGGTTCAAACCCCACTCCAGAGGTGGGTGGTGGGAGGGAGGGTTGTGGGAGGGTGTCAGATGTGGAAGGGTGGGTAGGCAATAGTGCAAAATGAGTAATGATGGGTTAGCAGTCTGTTTCCCATCTCTCCAATTGACTTGAAAACGGTAAGTTGACTCGCTCTCACCTGGGTTACACCATCAAAATGACCCTCCAGAAGTTGAGAACATACCGTAATGAAAGGCAATATAACAGCACAGCCTTGAGCCCTGTTTGGTGATGATTAGAAGTAAAAGGTTCGCATCATGTGAAGAATAGTCAATTTTTCTCCAAGCCAGCACTCTTTCACATGCCCACCATCCCTCCCATGTGCCCACCATCCCCCCCACGAGTCCACCATCCCTCCCATGTGCCTGCTAAACAACCCTCCTCACACACACACTCAAACAAGACTAACATGAATAAAATGGAAGAGATTCAGGAGACAAGAAGACAGCAAGCCACAAGATAAAGGGCAAGGCACCATGCAGGGCAAGAAGGGTTGGATGTTTGCCAAAAGAAAAGAATAAGAGCAAGAAGAAAAGGGGACATGTCCCCTCTCTGTCCAACCTCAAAAACCCCAACCAATAACAGAAACAAATTCACTGGTCGTTCATTTCATTTATTGTTTGTGGGATCTTGATGTGTGCTGATTGTTTGGTTTTAACCTGTACTTCAAAGGTCGCTTATTGGCTCTCTCCAATCTCCACATCTGAACAAAAGGTACTGCAAAAGCTTGAGAAATGAGAGAAAAACAAACTCAAGGTACCACCGGTGACAAATAACTCCTGTATGCTTCATGGTCTGGAGCAACAGCTGAATGCAGGACTGGGCAGGAAGTCATGTGGCTAATTGACTCCTCTGTGCCTGATTGTCTCAGAGAATAGCAGAAAGCAAGCAGGCTCCAAACTGAAGGTAAACTGGGAATCAGAGTCCCTGAGATTATGCGTGGCCCAGAAAACTGGAGGAAAACTGGAGGAAACCCAGGCCACTGGCACTAAAAACAGATCTTTCCTGCTCGGGTTAAATAATAAAAATGGACAGCCCACTAAAAGGAATGGACGCCAAGCCAGAAAAAACAGATATCAGCCCTATACTCGTACCCTTAAAACCATACTGTTCAATATGAGCTCTTCTGCAGCACATGATTTGAAAAGAAGTCTGTCTCCTCCCAGGGTCATTATATTTTTGTCATACTTGATTCCCGTAACCACATTCACCACACACTCAACCAGTCCTACTAATAAAATGAGGGAGATATATAGGAGTCTGGTGCTGTGGATGGAGGATACAAGCCTCTGAATAAATTTATTAAGCAGCAATTAAGTTAAAAAGCAACCAGCGTGGTTTTGAATCCATTTGATTAATGTTGGAGATTCTTTCTCTCTCAATCCAGGAAGTTCCCTATGATCTTATTGCGTTGTTTACAGGAAGATAAAATTGGGTTGCTTGCTGCCAAAGCAGGTTTAGTTAATACTTTGTGCATGTGTCTCTTGGCCTCGCTCTGAAGGAGTGCCAAACTTTGACAAAACAAGATGAACCAGCACTTGCTGCTTTTTTTAATAAAGTCTTTGAAATGAACAATGGAAAGCTTCTTTGATTTTAACCTTCATCCAGTCTCAGGATTGTGCATAGAAACATAGAAACTAGAAGCAGGAGTGTAATAAGTCTTCGGAGGCAGAGGCCCTTTCACCAAAGTCCCTTTATTTACACTTCCAACAACAGTATACAGAGTGCTATCAGTCAGCAGTCTACCTTCAGGAGTGCCAGAGGAACTGACACTCCCAGTTAAATACAAGGAATAGACTCCGAGATTGACCCATCAACTGACTCCTTAATCAGGGAGTTCATATTCCAATAGGCCAACCTCAATGGCCTAATTGAAGTCATTACAAGGAGTAGGCCATTTGTTCCTTCGAGCCTGCTCTGCCATTCATTTTGATCATGATTGATCATCGAATTCAATATCCTGACTCCCTCTTCCCCCCCCACTGATCCCCCCCCCTTTCCGCCAAAGATCTGCCTGACATCAGGAATAACATTTCCCTAGTCATCTTTGTACTTTAACAACCTGGATTTCATTCAATGTTTGTAAATGTTGTAGTATACCCATGTTAGCTGTCGCTATTTGAAAAAAAAACACAGAAAAAAATTCTATTAATGTAGTGCCTTTCACGTACTCAGGATGTCCCAGTTCACAAGCAGTCCTGGTCCTGGTCATATTAGGGAGGGTCGGGATAGGCCAGCAATTGAGGTGACTCCATCCCAAAAAGCTTAGCTGCAAGTTTATCAACTTCCACAGATGGAAGGATGCCAATGATGGCAAATCATTGCAGGAAAACACAGTCTCATTTTTGCCTGTTGTTTGACCATCTTTCCAGGCTGTTTTAACATCTAACAGTAAGAACTGCTCCAGTGAATGAAGCTCAAAATACTTCCTGCTACCATGCTTAATAAACAATTGAAGCAGTGTGAAACTGCTCCCTGGCTCCCAGTGTACAGCGTTACACAAGGTACAAAGTATATTGGCTAGCTCCTGTTGAGCTGTTTAGTAAGGTGTGAGACCTTCCCCAACTGAGCTCTTGTTGTAAATTTGGATCGGTTTCTCTAATGTGTGTGAGCAAAGCTGATGTGAAGCCTCAAGACTACTTGAAAGCATGAAACTGATGTGAATGTCTCTCTCATCAATTCTTAACTTTACAGTTGGAAATATGTTTTCCTACAGACTGCTGAAGTTTTCTTTTCAGCTGCAAATGTTGGTTGTCTAAAATAAAGGAAATGAAGCTGTAAATGTGGAACACACATAACAGAAACATTGAAAAAACAGATTAACATTTCAGTAAAAGATGGAGAAATCTGAAACATTAAATGATTTAGTTTTTTTTAAGGAGCTAATGGACCTGCCAAGATGTTTCTTCTTTATTGTGGAGGCTGGATTTAATCAAGGAACTTGTATGAAGATGCCAGGGAGCAGTTTCACACCGAATGTTGCTTTGTTTATTGAATATTGTAACAGGAAGAACTTGTTGCTTCATTGATTGGAATAGTTCTGACTGTTAATACATTGCGACAACCTGGAAAATGCATATGTGGATTTTGCTTTTCATCCCCATGCAGCTTGTTTCTTGATATACGTGAAAAGAAAATCAACATCCTGCTACAGAAATGGCCGCCCGCCTGAGATCCTGATGGGTGACAACTGAAGGTAGATATTTACCAATGTTAATGATCAAGATATGGGACTCCCCTTTCCGAACCCTCACATTTCAACGGTATAACAATGGCATATAGCAGGCTGCATTAGTGTATGCCAAGAGGATTGCTGTGGACTGTAGTCATTCCAAATAGTGGCACCAGTTGCTATGTTTTTATTTGATTTGATTTATTATTGTCATATGTATTAGTATACAGTATTGTTTCTTGTGCGCTATACAGACAAAGCAAGAAAAGAAAGGCTGCAGAATATAGTGTTACAGTCAGAGCTAGGGTGTAGAGAAAGATCAGCTTAATATAAGGTAGGTCCATTCAAGAAACTGATGGCAGTAGGGAAGAAGCTGTTCTTGAGTCGGTTGATATGTGATCTCAGACTTTTGTATCTTTCTCCCGACGGAAGAAGGTGGAAGATAATATGTCCAGAGTGCGTGGGATCCTTGATTATGCTGGCTGCTTTCCCGAGGCAGCAGGAAGAAAGATGGAGTCAATGGATGGGACGCTGGTTTGTGTGATGGACTGAGTTTCGTTCACAACCTTTTGTAGTTTCTTGCAGTCTTGGGCAGAGCAGGAGCCATACCAAGCTGTGATACAACCAGAAAGGATGCTTTCTATGATGCATCTGTGAACATTGGTGAGAGTCGTAGCAGACATGCCAAATTTCCTTAGTCTTCTGAGAAAGTTTCATACCTGATTCATGAGCAGCTCTAGTCATTTTTTGAGGGGATTCTCATCAGTGTCATTTTATCTTACCAAAAAAGGAATTTGACACCTTGGCGCTAATCTGTCTCCACCTTTTCCATTGTTAGAGGAGTTCCATGCAGATATGGGAAAGGGTCCAAAAGATTTTTTAAAATATTCCTGCTCTGCCATAAACATTAGTGATAGAAAATATAATGATTACATTTTGTACAATAACATGGTCATCTGTTTGAGGTGCGTCATAAAAGGCTACAGAAGCTTTCTATGCATGAAAGCACTGTGTAATTTCCATATGTTGGCATAGGAACAGAAGTAGACTTTTCAGGCCCTTGGGCCTTCTCTACCAGTCAGAGAAAACAGAGTTCTGTTTTCAGAACTTTAGCGGTCCAGTTATGTTCCCCCTCTCACTGGTCCAATTTCAAATATACAGGTCTCAATTCAGCTTACCAGTTTTCATTTTCTGCCCTGACCTAAGCCCAGAAAGAAGTCTCACAACACCAGGTTAACGTCCGACAGGTTTATTTGGTAGCAAAAGCCACTAGCTTTCGGAGCGCTCGCTGCTCCTTCGTCAGGTGAGTGGGATTTCAGTTCACAAACAGGGCATATAAAGACACAAACTCAATTTACAAAATAATTGAGTTTGTGTCTTTATATGCCCTGTTTGTGAACTGAAATCCCACTCATCAGACGAAGGAGCAGTGAGCGCTCCGAAAGCTAGTGGCTTTTGCTACCAAATAAACCTGTTGGACTTTAACCTGATGTTGTGAGACTTCTTACTGTGTTTACCCCAGTCCAACACCGGCATCTCCACATCATGACTCGTCCCAGAAAACATGTTGGGCAGAATTTTCATGTCCTGCCCGCCATGGGAATCGTGGCGGGTGAGACACGGACCATGCAATGTTCCATTGACCTCGGGCAGGATTTTCCGGCCTTGGGGCGAGCGTGGCCGGAAAATCCCACCTGTTGAGTCTAGTGACTGTTAGCTATCCTTCAGGATGTTGTCCAGAAGTGTTGTCCTGCATCAGTCTGTCTGTAATTTAGAGCAGTATGTGTCAGCTGGCAAGACAGCGTAAGACTTTCCATGTTTACTTTCTTTAAAGTCAAATATGTTTCAAAGATATTCCTTCCATGATACTGACAAACTGTTGTGGGGAAAGGTGGGTTGAGAGCCCTCTTGTTTCCCGCCAACTGCTAAGTTTGACTTGAGGATCACAAAGATGAGTGCAGATCCCACCAAACTAACCCGCCCTCCACATTATACCCCTCCCCCACCATAGTGACTATCTTCCTCTTGACTGTCCTCCAGAGCTTTTACTGCCACTGCCCTATCCATGGACCATTGCAGATAATTAAGATTGTGGGCAGCATGCTGGCACAGTGGTTAGCACTGCTGCCTCAGCGCCAGGAACCCGGGTTCAATTCTGGCCTCGGGTGACTGTGAGGAGTTTGCACATTCTCCCCGTATCTATATGGGTTTCCTCCGGGTGCACCGGTTTCCTCTCACACTCCAAAGATGTATGGGTTAGGTAGATTAGCCATACTAAATTGCCCCTTGTTGTCAGGGGGATTAGCAGGGTAAATATGTGAAGTTACGGGGATAGGGCCTGGGTGGGATTGTTGTTGGTGCAGGTTCAATGGGCAGAATGGCCTCCTTCTGCACTGTAGGAATTCTATAATGATTGCTCTTTACAGCCAAGAAGTGTTTCCTTATATCCTGACCAGTCAATATTTCCTTCTGCTAGAGTCCTGGGGGCTGGAATTTTGACTCCCAATGGAGGTCGGAATCAAGTCGTAAAATGCTGTTGTTAATTTTTTTGTATAAATAATATTTCTGTGCCTTCCCAACCCCACAACATTTTTATGTAGCTCTCTGCAGGTTTAGAAAGGCCTTGGGTGCAAAATGAACATGCTCCCCATTCAGGGTACCTCAAGAAAATAATATTTCCTCCCACATATTAATTTCAAATACTGTTGTGGGTTTTGTGAGCCCTAAAAGAACACACATCTCCTTCTTGGAGAGTTTGTGGGTTAACCAGCTGAGGAGTCAGAAATATTCTGAAAATTCAGTATAAAATGATGTATTTTAATGTAAGTTGATCCATCATGGGGATCTGTCCTGTAAAGGTAAATTGACTCTGACATTGAGCAGGATTGTGAAATTGTATTCATGCATTACA
The DNA here is from genome assembly GCF_964213995.1 of Mustelus asterias. NCBI lineage: Eukaryota > Metazoa > Chordata > Chondrichthyes > Carcharhiniformes > Triakidae > Mustelus > Mustelus asterias. The sequence continues at coordinate 22,542,089 of NC_135817.1, read as the reverse complement.
GTGTTTTTCCAGTTGTCAAAGGTGCCCTACTGCATTCAAAATATCAAATAACATCCGGTCATGTTTTGTGCTGTGATTTAAATCAACTAATAGGCACTTTAAGGATTACATTTTTTGGAGTAGTTTTTTTTCAGTATCAATGATACTGTGTTTGATTTCAGGGTTTTCTTAGATTGTTACAGGTTTGATATTTTTGCAATTATGAAATAATTCTCATTGCTATTGCATACCTCGAGAGGACTGTACATTATGCATACTGGGTGAATGACGATGAAGGCTACATGGGGAACATAAGGGTGACAGGTTGGGTGGTATGTTGAATCTGAGGGAACCTGGGGTGACATGAATGATCTCAGGTGGCATCAGGGTGTGAGGGGACATTGAGGTGGCATGGGTGATCTGAGGGGGCACGGAGCGATTGAGGGGTGGGTGGGTGGGAGTGTGAGGGGATGAGAGCTGAGGTTTATTAGGCCTTTGAGTGCTGGGCTGCTGTATTAGAGAACTGAGGTGGACTTTCTATGGAGCCTGCCACCACAATCACAGATTTACATACACTCCATCGCAGCTTGCAAAATGACCCCTGTGTGGGGAGACAGGAAATCTGGGCAAAGTTCCACACTGTGCATACATGAGTGTGCATTTCGGGAAGTGAGCATATCAGAATTTTCTGAGCTCGCACTAAAATCTGGGCCACAGTTTAACTTCAAAGACTGCTGAGGATTAACTTTTATTACCTCTTCATACCTTTATTTAATTGAACGGAAGTCAGTGATGTGGAAATATGTTGTTACAGTCGGTCTCCACCTTGAAGATGTGAATCTTTTGATAATAGGCAGCTAAACAGTGAATGGTATACTTTAGCTTCTGCCTGAAAGTGTGAATGTTTCGTTGTTGTGTGAACTGTGAGGCTTTGCACTTTTCAGTAAAATTCGCTTGGACACCCCATGTCCCCTTTAAGGAATTGGAATTGATTGTAAGAGTTTGACCTTTGCAGGTACCTCTTTTGTCAAGTGGACATATCTCAAACCCCAGGATATCTTGTATTTTTAATTGACAGCTAGAGACCTACATGAGAGAGAGAGAGACACACTTTATGTAACCCGTTTGTGAGCCATTGCTGATTCCGTGGGCAGCATGGTGGTACAGTGGGTAGCACTGCTGCACCAGGGACCCAGGTGCAATTCCCAGTTTGGGTCAGTGTCTGTGCGCAGTCTGCACGTTCTCCCCGTGTCTGCGTGGGTTTCCTCTGGGTGCTCCGGTTTCCTCCCACAGTCCAAAAGATGTGCTGGTTAGGTGCTTTGGCCATGCTAAATTCTGTCTGTGTACCCATACAGGCGCTGGAGCGTGGGCGACTAGGGGGATTTTCACAGTAACTTCATTGCAGTGTTAACATAAGCTGAATTGTGACACTAATAAATGAACTTAAAACTGATTCCCTCACTTGACATTAACACAGGGCACAGTTAATTGGCTTTCTGGTAGGTACTTAGACCAAGCTGGTCCACCCTTCTCCTTGTCCAAGTAGAACTGGAGCAGACAATTGGGAACATGCTCTACAACATTCCAGCCTACTTTGCACCCACTAAATATCCTGTTTAAATGTGATGGATTGCTTTCCATATTGTTGTCCATGTTTGGACTGGCAGAACGGAAATGACAGAAATAGACCATCGGGTGATTTTTTTTTCTCCACCACTGCGTGTCTGAAAGAACAGGAGGCTGAATTTTAAGGGGACCACTAATTGTAGAATCCCTACAGTGCAGAAAGAGGCTAGTCGGCCCATCAAGCCTGCACCAACCTCAAATCCCACCCAGAATCGATCCCCATAAACCCATATATTTATTCTGCTAGTCCTCCTTACACCAAGGGGCAATCTTGCATGGCCAATGCACATAACCCAATGCTGCTTTGACTCTAACTATTGGGAGTAGAATTGTCAATCACATTTGGACATTTCTCTGGCGGTTTCATCACATGACTTCCCACATCCAACCACTCTACGTACAGTGGTTTGCACTGCTGCCTCACAGCGCCAGGGACCTGAGTTCAATTCCCGGCTTGGGTCACTGTCTGTGAGGAGTCTGCACGTTCCTCCCGTGTCTGCGTGGATTTCCTCTGGGTGCTCCGGTTTCCTCCCACAATCCAAAAAACATGCTGGTTAGGTGAATTGGCCATGCTAAATTCTCCCTCAGTGTCCCCGAACAGGTGCTGGAGTGTGGCGACTAGGGGATTTTCACAGTAACTTCATTGCAGTGTTAATGTAAGCCTATTTGTGACACTAATAAATAACCTTAAAACTGATTCCCTCACTTGACGTTAGCACAGCATACAGTTGATTTGGCTTTCTAGCAGGTACTTAGGTCAGGCTGGTCCACCTTTCTTCTCCTTGTCCAAGCAGAGCTATTTAAGACTATAAGTTCCCTTCCAAACAACTCATGATTGGCATGCCCTCATGTTTACATATTCCATGGATATTTTCTGTATGATGTGAAGATGCCAGCGTTGGACTGGGGTAAACACAGTAAGAAGTCTCACAACACCAGGTTAAAGTCCAACAGGTTTATTTGGTAGCACAAGCCACTAGCTTTCGGAGCGCTGCCCCTTCACCTGCGAGTGGCTTGTGCTACCAAATAAACCTGTTGGACTTTAGCCTGGTGTTGTGAGACTTCTCACTGCATTTTCTCTATAACAGTTGTTATTTATTCATCACACTTCTTGTGTCTAGCATGGGACTTGGGTCCATATTTTAGTATAAAGTAAAGCTTTACTTTTCCCCCTAATTTAGAATGCATGTTACATTACAAAAACTAGAACTTACACACTTGTAAATACTAATTTGGAAATTTGTATTCAAAAGGGTAACCATCCTCCATCTGCACCATATAGCTATGGTCTAATTAAACCCTCGCTTCTTCTGGCTGGAGTGTAGATTTAAATTCCTTTCCATGTGCTGCTGCACTAGAACACCACAATTCCTGGTTACAAATGAGATACACATGGGAAAAACTCCCTGTCTGCTGGATGCAGCAAAACGCTAAATGTGCCCTTCACAGGTTTGCTTCTGATTTTGCTTCATCCATAATTAAGGCTGCCATTCAGCATGTTAAATAAAAAACTTATGTAATCTTAATCGACAGGATGTGATTAATTAGGGTTAATACCATTAATTCATTAATACTGTACTTTGAGCATAGGAGATTAAAGGGAAATTTCATTGAGGTGATCAAAATGACAGATTTTGATAAGACTAAATAGGGCGAAACTGTCAGTAAGGTCACTAACGAATGGACACCAATCTGAGATTAAAAAGCAGGGGTCAATTTTTAACACGGCGAGTGTTAAGCTGTGGAATGCACTGTCTGAATGGCTCGTGGAAGCAGATTCAATAATAACTTTCAAAAATGAATTTACTTAAAAAGGGAGCATTTGCTTTTAATAAAACTTAAAGTTTATCTATTAATGTCACAAGTAGGCTTACATTAATACTGCAATGAAGTTACTGTGAAAATCCCCTAGTTGCCACAATCCAGCGCCTATTCGGGTACACTGAGGGAAAATTTAGCATGGCCAATACACCTAACCAGCATGTC